>NW_026775581.1:84475180-84945180 GCF_030987335.1 Cornus florida | reverse complement strand
AGGCGAGCAAGCCATTGACAGCAATCCAGAGCACAAAGGCTCCCAATGGGTACACTGAACAAAAGTAAAGATAGCAGGGAAAGACCAAGGTTAAATTGTTTAGCAACTTCAGGATTTTCATCCCTTCTGTCGTTCTTGATGTTTTCTTTAGGAAGTTTCATTGTTTTGGTGTTCTCTTGTTTTGATAAGGCAATCTACTGAAAATGGTTTTTTTCTATAATGGCCTTGTTTTATGGGTGGTACTCTTTTTAAAGTTTAATGTGGGCAAAATAATAATAATAATAATAATAATAATAATCAAAAGCTGTGTTCAAGTACAGATAATTGATAAACGTTCAATGTTGCACATTCATGCCCTTAGATTTGCATATGTATGTTAATACCTCAGGAATGTTTATTTCATGTCACTTCTACTATTTTTTTTTTTTTTTTGTTTCCTTAATACCTTATATTTACATATGTTAATACCTTGATAATGTTATTTTCTTAATTTTTTGTGTATAAGAGCGAGATGTCCAGCAAAGAGAAAGGAGAATACACCAGGGATTATATTAGCGGCTTGGAACAATTTTCCATTTGAAGAAGGTGATCCCAGTCATAGTTGCGGTCCATGGAGGTGGTGTTCAACACATCATTGAAGACTTCTACCTTCTCCATGAGTAGCTAAATCATCTATTTGGAAATTGATGTAACTCTAGCTAAGTAACATGGGTTAATTGTCTATATTTTTTGGGATTTTAATGTATATGCGTATTGATTGCATAATTATGAGAATTACATCAGTAGTACTAATGTAATTGGATTTTAAAATTTATAATCAATTTAAATGGAATTATTTTCTTGTCTTAGAAATTAATTGTATTTTAATTGAACCTAAACCATTCTTATTTTCTGTGATTATTTGAATGATGATTATATAATGATTTTAATTGCTTATACAAACAAGTATTTTGTTAATTCATGCTTAGGGAAGATGGGTTGTACTACACCGTAGATTAGAGTAATTAGGTACACAAATTGTGACAACCGAAGATGAACTATACTTAATAATTGATTGTGTAAATCTTCTTGACGAGATCATTGTGTGTTTGTAGCTACATGATGTAATACCCCTAATTTTAAAAGGATAGTTTCGGTATTTATTAATTTGTTTTAATTACATTTTTAATTGTTTAATTGATTATTTGACTAATTACTTATGTGTTTAATTGAATTAAGTGTTACTTGATTAATTGATTATGTGTCTAGGTGTTATTTGTATTATTTGTTTATTTCATTGTGTGCTTATATGATGTGTTGATTAATTGTAATTAATTGTAGAGTAAATGATTAAATGTTTCATTTTATTTTATTTTATTTTATTTTATGGTTATGGTTAGTAGTAATATTGGGCCAACCAATTAGGTCCCATAGACTGCTTGGATAGAAGATTTGATGGGTATGGACAATTACCCATTGATAGTTGTATATGTATATATATAGATATATATGTATATACATATATACAAAGAAAAAATAACTTATTAATTAATTTTATGGTACCTTGGGTATTAATATTTAATCTGATGTATATATTTTATATATTTATATAATAAGAATGTACATAAATTTTATATGTATCATGTTTGAAGTTACCTTTTAATATTATACTAACTTAAGTGTTATTAAATAATCTGTTAATAAATAATCGGAGATATATAATTTGTTTATTTAATAAGGTTATACATAAATTATATACGTAACATATTTTAAGTTATCTTTTTAATATTTTAATATTTATTTTTCTTTATTAAATTGACTTGGATTGGGAAAAGAAATAGTGTTATTATTTAACCTATAAATATACAACTATAGGTTATAAAAGGGGTGAAAAATATATCACGTAATATATTCTAGAGTGAGAGTTAGAGAGAGAAAGAGGAAGAGGAAGTAAGGAGGAGAAAACCCTTTAGAGAGAAGATCAAGGAAGAAGAAGTTTAACTTTCGATCCGAAAGTTTAACGCACGTTCTTCTTCTATCTCTCTCCCTTTGATTTGTGTTTCTATACATGCCTAGGAAATTCCAGGATTTCTTGAACACATAAAATTAAATAATTATGCATGTTTAATTGGATTAGAACATATGTTTTATGAAATTGGTTCAAATTTGTTCTTATTTTATGAATTGATAAATTCATAGATTTGATTTGATTCCTTTATGAATTTTTATATATTTAAATGATATTTTTCATATCTGAGAATTGATGGAACGTAGAAATATGCCTAGGATTCCTTAAACAATAAAAATTGATCTCACGGTAGGGTTTCTGGGTTGAATCACGTAACAATACTCGATTCGCCGTTACAATGCTCGAGCCTTTTTGGAGTAAAGCTCAAGCTATAGGAGAAAAGCTCGAGTTATTGATGTAAAGCTCGAGCCATGGATCGAAAGCTCGAGCTATTGGAGAAAAGCTCGAGCTATGGTTAGGAAGCTCAAGCCTTGAAAGAAAAGCTCAAGCCATAGGTGAAAAGCTTGAGCCTCAGCCATTTTTATTCTAAGTTGGTTGATCTTTTTCTGTTAGAAATTTGTTTAAAATTCATTTATGACATGGCAAAAATCTTTTGGCTAAAGAAGTGTGATGGTGAAGCTTCCAAATTAGCTTCCTTCGGAAGCTTTGAAATTCTTGGGCAACAAGAATTATTCTTGTGCAGCAAGAATAATTCTTGGGCAACAAGTGTTATTTGGCTTCCAAATGAAGCTTTGTAATATACTTGAACACCAAGTATATTTTTGGCTATAAATAGCCTTGCACTATGTCAATGAAAAGTATCCAAAAATCATCAATTTAGTGAGTTATCAGTATCAGTTAGTGGGTGAGAGAGTTTGGGTGTAATTGGGTTTTGGGTGTAAGCCATTTTGCCTTGTATCTCTTTATTTCTATAGTGAAATATTGTTCTGTCTTCTCCCCGTGGACATAGGTATAGCCGAACCACGTAAATCTTTGTCTCATTTATGTGAGTGTCTTTTTTTTTTTTTTTTTTTTTTCTTGTTATTATTTTTTTCTTGTTTTCATAAACTCTTATTCGATCATTTTCTCATAACAAACTGGTATCAGAGCTCGAGTTCGTGTATTGTGCACAGATACTGTTCACATGTACGGTACTATTCATCGATACTGTTCATACATACAGTACTATTCGCAGATACTATTCAATACTATTTACAAATACGGTGTTATTCACCGAGAAATTTTTTGGGGAGCTTTTTGAGATGTCGACCAGATACGAGATTGAGAAATTTGATGGCAAGATTAGCTTCAGTCTTGACACATTAAGATGCAGGCCCTACTGACTCAACAAGGTCTAAAGAAGATGCTGTTCAGGAAGGACAAGTTACCAACAACTATGTCCAATGAAGACAAGGATGAGGTCGATGAAAAGGTGTGCAGTGCGATTATTTTGAATCTAGCTGATGAGGTGCGAAGTTATTGATGAAGACACGATGACAAAGTTGTGGCTGAAATTAGAGAGTCTGTATATGACAAAATCTCTCACTAACAAACTTTACCTGAAACAGAGACTCTACACCCTTCGTATGAAGGAAGGTATGCCTCTTAAGGAGCATATTGATAATTTCAATTCTATTATTATGGATTTGAAAAATATTGATATTAAAATTGATGATGAGGATCAAACCTTTATTTTGTTGTGTTCTTTGCCCCCTTCCTATGAGCATTTTGTTACCACATTACTTTATGGAAAAGACACTATTAGTATGGAGGATATTAAATCCTCATTGAACTCTCAGGAGTTGAGGAAAAAGGTGTTTGGGAATATTGGAGATGAACAGGGCGATGGTCTATTTGTAAGAGACAAAAGTGAGACAAAGAGTTCTGGTAGTAGGGGCAAATCTAGATCTCATAAAAATGTGGAATGTTACTACGATCACGAGATAGGGCACATCATCAAGCACTGTCCGAAACTAAAGGCAAAGAATGGGAATGGCAAAGAGAAGGTTCAAGAAGCAGCTTCTGTGGCAACTGCTACAACGAGTGTGTAGTGATTCCAATTTTCACTATTTTTCATTGTTTGGAATTTTTTTATTTTTCAAGGGTATTTTCGTCTTTTCTCGTTTTGTGTGCTGGACACCGTGGAGTGTGTCAGTTGTGTCCGAGAGTTGGTTGGGGCGTTTTCATTAAGTTCAGGGCTCTTTGAAATGCAAGGGTGGTCATGTTGGCATTTTTTCAGTTTTTTGGGCCGGACGGTTTTCTTATGGGACCCGCTTCTGGAATTGTTGCACACGGGGATTTTTGGTTGGGTCTACTTGCATCATATTTATTTTATTTGATGTGTTATATGTGGTTATTGTATAGCTAGTGTGTGTGTGCGTGTGTGTGTGTATATATATATATATATATATATATATATATATATATATATATATATATATATGTTTAAGGTGAGAATTAATAAGAAAAAGAAAAATAAAGTGGGACCCACCACCACCTTAAAGGGGTTAGAGACCACCCTTTGGTCTCTCATTTCTCTCTTCTCCTGCAAGTCTCTCTCTCACTCTCTCAAAATTACATTTTTCTCTTCTTTTGCTTCAAGAGCTTCGAAGCTTGATTCCTCCCTCAATTCTTGGAAATTTTAAGTGTCGTTTGCGGCAAATTAAAGCTCATGGCAAGATCTACAAGTTGATCGGAGCCAATCTCCATTTGGCCACCATTTAGGAGATCTTAAAAATCCTAGGGTTTGAGGAGAATTTGGGGCTTTTCATCGATTTAGAGGTAGAGGTCCCTAATTTATGTATTCTTGTACCTTTGTGAGTTAATTCCTTATTATTGTTGCCTAACATGCTTAATTGTATTGATTTTACTTTAGAATGACTTAATTGTGTATATGAAGTATATGATTATGTGTGTTAATTGAGGTTGTATGGGAAAAACATGCTTAAGTAGTAAAATTCTATGTTTATTGTGTTAATTTGTTGGATTCTATAATATGAAGCATGTGGATTACTTGCCCTTTTGGAATTTACTCTAAATTTTGTGTATGATGGATGTTAACTTGTATTGTATAAGAAATTCCCTCTTGTTATATCATTTGAGAAGCATGATGCATTCAAGTATGGCATTGGACAAATAATTGGGAAAGTTGATTTGAAATGGAAAGAAAGGAGTTTTTGGGAAAAAGATTTGAGAAAAGAATTTTGTGAAAATCCGGACGCCAAGGGGGTACTGAGGGTTTGTGGCGTTAATGTAACTTAGAGGGAACTAGAGAGATCGCCCTAGCGTGGTTGAGCTATCTGGGCCCCAAATGACGCCGCGGGGTTACCAAGGGTCATGGACAGTAGTCAATCCTTCTTTCGTCGCTGAGGGGTTACCGAAGGGGGTTACGTTAACGGTTTGAAAAATGACGAATAGAAGTGATTTTGAAAATGGGGAGTGACATAACACCGCATTACATTTCATGGCACGGCATTGAGCTCTTTTGTGCTGATATGACCCTTTTGTTGTAAATAAGTATTAGGGATCATTTTGTATTTATCACATGGTTAGAAATGGTCTTGAGACCATTCTTTTGTATTTGGTGGTCTCATTATGATTTTAACATCCATGTAAGGCCTTAAGGCCATATTTTCGATGTATGATACTCTTGTTTAAATTTAACGGTATATTGGAGTCATGTATGGCCTTATTTGATTTCATTACCACCTAATTGTGTTAGT
This sequence comes from Cornus florida, assembly GCF_030987335.1. Taxonomy (NCBI): domain Eukaryota; kingdom Viridiplantae; phylum Streptophyta; class Magnoliopsida; order Cornales; family Cornaceae; genus Cornus; species Cornus florida. The sequence continues at coordinate 84,939,471 of NW_026775581.1, read as the reverse complement.
TTCATCATTAAATGGAAGAATTGGGACAGGTTTGGGCCTTGAGTAAGGTCACCAAAGGGCCAAAGTAGTGCTAAGGAGCATAAGATTTCAATTTTAGGTTGTTTGGGGCGAATTTGAGGTTCTGGGCATCTTGAACCGATTCAGCCCCATAAAACCAGTTTAAAGGGGGTCATAGGGTTCAAGAATGAGCATTCTGCCCATCTTAAACCGGTCCAAGATTCTTGAACCGGTTCAGCCCCATAAAACCAGTTTAAAGGGGGTTATAGGGTTCAAGAATGAGCATTCTGCCCATCTTAAACCGGTCCAAGATTCTTGAACCGGTTCAAGTCCTCCAGTGTGCCATTTTGCCTTGACAGTTTGACAGCTTTGATCACCAGACTTCGGACGGTCATAACTCCTTCTTTCCGGACCCAAATAGGGTCATTATTGAGTCCATTTTCAAGTATTTTGAGTTAGCTTTCCAATGAGACCAACCTCATCCCCAAATTCCATTCATGTTGAGAGTTATGATTGTTTTAGTGGAGCAGTGTCAGAAATTACCTTGAACCGGGTAAAGGTACTTTTGGGAATTCATAACCGATGACCGTAGAACTTCACCGAGTGTTATGAAATGATTAAGAATGAATATTTTAAACCTCATTTGATTAGTTTAAGGATGGATTACCCTTTCATGTTGTAAAATGACCAATTTGTCTTTAGTATGTCCTCAAGTTTGGTTAAGGACCCGGTGAGCGATTCGGACCCCGGTTTGGGTCGTTATAGAGTGATTCAGAAAGTGACGATTATATTCTCATGACAAACTTGTGTTCAGGTATGTCATTTAATGACAGTTGGATTCTTGATTCTGGTTGTTCCGTTCATATGTGTCCTCCTATAAAGAGGTGAAAAGTGGTTCGATTTTGACGGCGGATAGGAAAACTTTCAAAATTTTGGGAATTGGAACAATCAAGATTAAGATGCACAATGGGTTGGTGAGAACATTGTCAGATATGCGATATGTACCGAATCTGAAGATGAATCTTATTTCAGTAGATGTGCTAGACTCCAAAGGTTACAAGGTTGTAACAGAGGGTGGAACAATTATGGTCGTGATGGATTCTCTTGTGGTGCTACATGGCACCAAGGTGAAAATTTTGTATCTTCTATAAGGGAATATAGTAACAAGTGGAGCTTCTACATGGTCTTTTATAGTTGGCAGAAATCTGTATTCGGGTCTTGACAAAAGAAGAGTTAGAAAGAGAAGTGACGATCCTAGTTCTCAAAAGGGTTGTGAAGGAACTACACAACGTGGTGGGAGAATGAAATCCGTTTTCAGATGGCAACCGAAATTGCTGCAGTCCTTACAGGGAGGTAGACCTATGAGGACATGTGTGATATTGACTAGCAATAATCTTGGTGGCAATGAGATAGTCCATTTGAGTGCCATTAAGATGTGTGAGAGGTAAGTAGTTGGTCACAATAGAGATGGGAGGAAAAGTCAAGGACGTCATATTCTCCACAAAGGTGAGAAGATGACTTTTCATTACCAGCCGGTGGTTTGTGGGCGATTGGAGAAGGTTGCTGAAGGAGATGTCAAACTTGGAATTTCTAAGGTTGCTTTTGGAAAGTATTTAGAATTTGACACAAATACTGGAGGTATGCTTGTGGTTACGTAAGACATGCATGAGTTAAAGAATGAGAGCCCGAGGGTTAAGTTTGAGGATAACTCAAACTTAACTAAAATTCTTTATTAATTTGTTTTGTGTTAGAGATGATGATGGTGTTATTTCTTATTACTCACATTGTGTTGAAGAAAGATTCTTTATAGTGTTGTCTTATAATTTCTGTTAAGGCGGAGAAATTTTGCCAAGGATAGAGTTTTGTGACTCATTTGAAATTTTTGCCAATGTGAAGAATTTTTAGTCAAGGTGGAGATTTGTTAGAAAATTGTCTAAAATTCATTTATGACATGGCAAAAATCTTTTGGCTAAAAAAGTGTGATGGTGAAATTTCCAAATTAGCTTCTGAAAGAAGCTTTGAAATTCTTGGGTAGCAAGAATTATTCTTGGGCAACAAGTGTTCTTTGGCTTCCAAAGGAAACTTTGTAATATACTTGGACACCAAGTATATTTTTGCCTATAAATAGCCTTGCACTTTGTCTATGAAAAGCATCTAAAAATCATCAATTGAGTGAGTTATCAGTATCAGTTAGTGGGTGAGAGAGTTTGGGTGTAATTGGGTTTTGGGTGTAAGCCATTTTGCCTTATATCTCTTTATTTCTATAGTGAAATATTGTTCTGTCTTCTCCCCGTGGATGTAAGCATAGCCACGTAAATCCTTATCTCTTTTGTGTGAGTTTCATTTTTTTTTTTTTTCTTATTATTTTTTCTTTTGTTCTCATAAACTCCTATTCGATCCTTTTTTTTCATAACATTTTCTTTTTTAGGTTTTCAATTCAAATGGTCAAGCTTGGAGCTTCAAGGAGTAAAGAGGCAATGGCTTTCCGGTGATTCTTAGAGTTTGAAAATCTTGATTATATGAATCTCTGTTTCTCAGTATTGGTTGGATTAATTGTTTATTATTATTTGTATTGAAGACTTCTTCTCGCCATTCAAGTTGCTCTGCTACCAGGTTTAGATCCAAATAATTTGAAAAATATAGGAACCGAAGTAACAAATTGAACCGTAGTTATTCCTCACCAATCAAAATTGATCAATTTTATTATATAATACAATATAATATACTTGTATTTATTACTTAAAGGTTTAGTTTGGTTTGATTCTTTGGAATCCCAAATGGGAACGTAACCATAATGAATGAAATTTTAAAATTAGAACCAACTGTACAATTTTGTTCAGTTCAATTTGATTTATTGGTTCTAACAATTTTTTATATACCCTAGAACCGATACTGTTTTCAGGCTAAAAAGTGTAATGCCTCCTAGGAGGTCTTTTTCATAGAAAGATTTATAAACTCTCCTGTGTTTTCTAACTTAAATACAATAAATAATTGAATTGAATTTTTTCATATTTCAAAAAATTATTTCATCCAAAAATTAAAATAGGAAAGCTCGTACTGATAAAGCATTACTCATAAAAATAATAATTGTTATTATAACATTACAAACATTAACACCTCATGTAACATTTGACTAAGTTAAGAGAGAACCACATAAAACACAACAAAAATTACAACGGCTCTACAGTATTTAGAATCTACCGAGTGTAATGTCGACCTTTTTATCTAACTGTTTATTATAACAAAAAAGAAAAAAAAAAAAAGTGGTGTTAAAAGTGAAAAGAGGAAATATAAATCTAATAATTTGAATTTTAATGCGACTAAAATAAATTGTAATTTGACTAAAGAAAATGATATCCCAACTTAAAAAGACTCACGGTGTATATAGATAAAGACCACTTAAAAAAAAAGACTTTTACATATGAGTGGTGATAGCAAAAGTATATTATTAAATCATGAACGTAGTTTATATATTTATTATATCATGAATAAAAAATGGAGACTTTCTAATTGAACCCTCTTTATAAGATAAAATTATATTTTCGCCCCCAAAATTTATTTTATGTACAATTTATTCGAAAAAGAACTTTTAGAAATTCTAAAATATTTTCAAGGGATTTTTACACATAAATGTACTTATGGGCTCATATTTACATTATTGTGTAGTCAAAGTTTGATAGTTTCACAAAAATGAACTTGACTCAAATGTTACTGTTCATTTTAATTTGTTACTTAAAATACCCTTCACTTTTTGAACAAAACTACCATGTTGCCCTCTCACAAAATATACCCTGATCCTTTTCTCCGCTATCGCCCTCATCATCATATCAGAGACAGAGGGATGAGAAAGCTCGACTAAAAGCGAAAAAGGGGTGAAGGCAACCTCCAAACCCGGTCCATCGTCGTTGCTGACTTCTCCATTATCGGCGGCACCCTTAACCGTCGGCAACCATAAGCTTTTCACTGTGTCTGTAATCATAACCCTTCACCGCCGGAACCGCGACAACCTCGCAGTTCATCACCATCGTCGTTTGACTCGCGCCGAGCGCGCCCACGCTCCTGCGAGTAGATCTAACTCGCGTCAAATGTGCCCACGCGTTCCTTCAATAATGTTTTTCCAGTGCCGTTAATTCCTCGCAGCATCACTAACTCTCTGATGCTGCTGCCGAACTGCGACCAGAAATTACTCATTATTTTTTGGCTTTTTTTAATACCCATATCCTGTTGTTATTATGTGTGTGATTTACATGATGGGTGTTTGTGCAAATATGTTTCTGTTTTCCTTGTACTTGGGCTTTTCTTGATTTAATGGTGAATTCCCAACCTGCTTGAAATTGTTGATTTTTTTTTTTTTAATGGGCTGCCACTAAAATTTTCACTCTGAAATTTTGAATGGTTACTTGATTTCCAATATCTGATTGGGAGAAAAGAAAAATATATTTTTTCTCATGATGGTTACTTGATTTCCAAAATCTGATTGGGAGAAAAAAAAAATATATTTTTTCATGTTTTTCTCATTTGAGGTAAGAATTCAAGAGTTGATGGGGAACAAGGTAATGGAGAAGAGGAATGATTGGCAACAGTCTAGTATGAAGCTTTGCCTTTTAGGAGGGCTTTGTGAATTTTTGGGTTTCTTTGGTCTGATGAGAGTATAAAGAGAATGAGGAGAGGAGAGGAGAGGAGAGGAGAGGAGAAAGGGGGCAAAAACATAATTTGGTTCAAAAAGTAAAAAGGGTATTTTAGGTAACAAATTAAAATGAACAGTAAAAGTTCATGTCCATGTCAGCATTTGAGTCAATTTCATTTTTGTGAAACTATCAGACTTTGACTACATAATAGGGTAAATTTGAGCCCATAAATACATTTATATGTAAAAATCCCTTTTTTCAAATAGCACTTAGGAATTGTTATACTTCATTAGAATCCGGAAATACAATACATAACGAACAATAAAAGAACTTAGATCTAGAATAATTCTTGTACAAAATATTTTAGAAGCTAGACGACAAAGATTTTAGTTAGGTTTTTGAACAGAATAGAGTTTAATAACCTACACACCTCGATAAAACGACTCGGAGAAAATTTAGATTATATTAAAACAAAAGTTGAACAAAAGTCTAGTCTCGGAAACTTAGATAATAAAATTATAATTTCTGCTATTAAAGATATAAGTAGTGATATAAAAAATATTTTTGAAAATCAAAAAATAATTATAGAATATTTAAAATCACTAAAAGAAGATATTCAAAAGTTATTACAATAACTTATGAGCACTAGTAATCCTGATTACCTACAAGCATTATTCGAGCTCTATAAAAAGATAAAGAACCTATAGAACTTACAAGTTTTACGACAGATATAAAATCAATCAATATTAGGGGTGGCAAAATGGGTCAAAGACCATCAACCCGCCCATATCTTGTGCGAATCCATATTCAATTGTCCTTGCCATGTAAAATATATATACTTTCTTTTTTTCCTAAATTTTTCTAATTTCTTATATTAATTAGTCATTTGAATGATATTTTTATGAGAAAATTATTTTTAAACATTAAAGTTAAATGGGCAAACCATTGGTATAATTTTTTAATAATGCTATTGCGAGAGCGCTCTAACAAAAAAAATCTAAAGAGCCCGCTTATAAGTCACATTTTTGGAATTAGGGAGAGAGAATCAATTAAAAAAGAATCATTGCAATAAGAAAACAGATACTCCATAATCTTTTTTTTCTCTCTTCTCTGCAAGTTCTTTCTCTCTCTTTTTTGGTTACCAAACTGTCTCTTCTCTCCACGTTCTATCTTTCTCTCTCTTGGTTAAAATTTAATTATTTTTACTATTTTAATTTTATAATTTTTGAAAAGGGTTTTGATGTCTTTTTTTAGTCAACAGGAAGGACAAATTTGTCATGCCACTAAAAACTTTTAACGTCTTATTCAACACGTAAAATCTTATTCTAAAATCAACTAACACATTAAAAATGATGAGAAGCGCCTTTCTCGCAGAGGAATCTTTTCCGGAGCGGGATAATCGCATAGGTTAAAGAAAAATAAATAAATAAATTTCATTGGTTTGCAAAAAAAACAAAACAAATTCATTGGGTTTGCGTGAAGTTCTGGAGTAAGACTCGCGAATCGTGAGTCTTCCACATTATCGAGCGTCGTGATTGCCTCTCGTTCAATGAAAAGTTATCATAACTTTTTCATTTTTTTTCTTTCACGAAAACGTCGAAAAGTTATAATAACTCATAGTTTTAAAATTACGAAATTATCTTTAAAACAAGATACCACGATCTAAAATATTTTTAGTATTATATGCTTTCTCAAATTATTGATGGTTAGGAGAGCATCAGACTTAGTCACATAAAATGAGAGAGTAGGATGAAGAGTGAATTTGAGAGTAGGGTGGGAAAGTAATAAAATTAAGTTTTAATTAGTGAAAAATGAAGCGAGAATATGCATAGAGTGTGAGAGCATGAGCGTGTTTAGAACGTAAAAATAACATTTATTAAAAAATAAATTATGGAACTTAGCATGTGACTTACCAGGTACACATTATAATTGGTCCAGACACTTCTCCAACAACTTGATCACATTGCTTTTTTAATTTATTTTTTTTCCCATCAGACATGGCTAACTTGTTGGCTTGTCCCAATAATTTATATCTCCGTGGACTTTTCACAATGATGCATCTGGGGCAGGCTAGCCATAGTGGAGAAGGTATTTTATTTATGGAGTATACAGTGTTTCGGAATCATTTGAGTTGAATGTGTAAATTTGAATGAGCCGACCGTATATCTGCGCACTCAATATTATATTTCCGTAAGATAGATGGTGTACATTTGAAATAATTTACTGTCAAATTTTGTTCTTTGAAAAATAATTTTACTTGAAGAGTTGAACACAATTTTTTAATCGAATAATTTTAATTGATCAATGTGTGACAGGTATAAATGAAAGAGACTATTCGATTTTTTAGTTAGATGAATCAAATATGAATGTTCAGAAAATTCTACCCAATATTTCAACTCAAATATGACTACTCTTTGTTTTTTTTTTTTTTTTTTTTTTTTATCCATCAAATTACTATCAATTGGGCTTAAAAAAAAAAAAAAAAAAAAAAAAAAAAAAAAAAAAAAAAAAAAAAAAACCACAAATACAATAGTCACAAGCGGAGATCTCTCTCTCTCTCCAACTTTTGAGACCAGAAAAACTATAATGCAACTGTTATATCACTCTCATCAATCGAAAGATTAAATATTAACATCCAACTATTAAAGTTATAGATTAGAGCAAGTACAATAAATATCCTCATTATATATTTAGCACAGTATTTTAATTCTTTTTTTTAAAAGTATGCTGAAAACACTTCTATTATATCCTTCTATTAAAAGCGTGTAAAAAAATTCCCTACCCTTTTTCCGTTGTGCAGAAATACCCCTTAATAAAAAATTTGATATACATTAGTATTAGAATACCCGTTTTGTCTTTTTATGTTTTTTAAAAATGTCTAAGGGAGTATACTGCTAATCTCGTATTGAATTTTCAAACAACACCTTAGACTTAAAAAAAGAAGTCCTTTACATCATTTATTCGCTACTTTTTTTCTTTTTCTTCATCTTCTTCCCTTTTTGTTTTTTAGTTTTACTTATTATACATGCATACATACATACATATATATATATAACTCACACACAATTCTCCTTAATCCTCGTCATTAGTATTCTAACATAGTATTCATCAATGACAGATCAGTGAAATTTTTAGAGGGAAAAAAAAATTCCTTTCGAAAAGTGTAACAATTGTACTCCGTATTTACAAAAAGGGCTTTGGGCCCAAGGACAAGCCTAAACAAGCTCAAAAGGGAAACAAATAGGAGCAAGCCCAATACAAAGCGAAGGATTTTTGTTTTAACAACGTAGCCACGGCGGTGAGCAAGACATTGACAGCAATCCAGAGCACAGAGGCTCCCAATGGGTACACTGAACAAAAGTAAAGATAACAGGGAAAGACCAAGGTTAAATTGTTTAGCAACTTCAGGATTTTCATCCCTTCTTTCGTTCTTGATGTTTTCTTTAGGAAGTTTCATTGCTTTGGTGATCTTTTGTTTTGACAAGGCAATCTACTGAAAATGGTTTTTTTCTATAATGGCCTTGTTTTATGGGTGGTACTCTTTTTTAAGTTTAATGTGGGCAAAATAATAATAATAATAATAATAATCAAAAGTTGTGTTCAAGTTTAGATAATTGATAAGCATTTAATGTTACATATTCGTACCCTTAGATATGCATATGTACGTTAATACCTTAGTAATGTTTATTTCATGTTACTTCTGCTATTTTTTTTTTTTTCCTTAATACCTTAGATTTACATATGTTAATACCTTAGTAATGTTATTTTCTTAATTTTTTGTATATAAGAGGGAGATGTCCAAAGAGAAAGGAGAATACACGAGAGATTATATTGGCAGCTTGGAACAATTTTCCATTTGAAGAAGGTGATCCCAGTCATAGTTGCGGTCCATGGAGGTGGTGTTCAACATATCATTGAAGACTTCTACCTTCTCCATGAGTAGCTAAATCATCTCTTTGGAAATTGATGTAACTCTAGCCAAGTAACATGATTTAATTGTCTATATTTTTTTTTTGGGATTTTAATGTATATGCGTATTGATTGCATAATTATGAGAATTAAATTAGTAGTACTAATGTATTTGGATTTTAAAATTTATAATCAATTTAAATGGAATTATCTTCTTGTCTTAGAAATTAATTATATTTTAATTGAACCTAAATTATTCTTATTTTATGTGATTATTTGAATGATGATTATATAATGATTTTAATTGCTAGCACAAACAAATATCTTGATAGTTCATGCTTAGGGAAGACAGGTTGTACTTCACCGTAGATTAGAGTAATTAGGTACATAAATCGTTACAACCGAAGATGAACTATACCTAATAATTGATTGTGTAAATCTTCTTGATGAGATCATTGTGTGTTTGTAGCCACATGACTCATTAAATACACATTGTGGTAATTTCCCCAAATTTATGATAATTGGTCATGATTGTGAGGTTAATGGTGAAATTAATCCCCTAAGTCCCTTTCTCTTGAAAAACTCTCATCATTTAATTTAGTTTTTAGGGTAAAGTACAAAGACACCCCTTGAGGTTTGGGTAAAGAGCATGCAGAGGAAAGTTTGTCTATTTTTGGACAATGGCACCCCTTCAAGTTTGAAAAATGGACAAAAAGACCCTGAAGATGGTGAATTGACCTTATTACCCTTCATATAAAATTAACATTTTAATTGACTTAAATACCTTTGAATTAAACCCTAACCCAAACCCATCTCAAACCCTAACCCTAACCCGAACCCGAACCCGAACCCAAACCCAACCCACCTGTGTAAAGACCCCTCTCCCTTTTTCTCTCTTTTCTCTCTATATATACATTGAAGAAAAAGGCAACAGGAGGAAAAAGGCATGAGAGCAGGACGTAGATGGATGGCAATAGAAGGAGTGGGGGTATCGGAATCAATGTCGGGACAGATGGATTCCGCCGTCGCCACCTTGTGGTGCTTGAACCCTTCGTCATGGTGGTGGTGGTGGTAACGACGCATGCTGCCATGGAACATCATCGGATCGAAGTCGCCGTATGAAATTTCGTGTCGGTGAAGACGAGGGTTCATCGACTTGAAACGGTGGCCGCAACCACGGCAAGAGAAATAGAAAGAGAAGGGATGTTTCAATTGGAAGTGACGGTTGATTAGAGCTCAAAGCAATGGATCTGTTGGTGTTGTGTTTAAGGTCGTCGTCGGTGATGGTGGTTGAGGTGTGGTGGTGGTTCGCCGGTGGGGTGATTTGAGGTTTGTTGCAGGTTTGGTGGTGGGTTTGAGAAGGGTTTGTTTTTTGTTCATTTGCTCGGTTGGGTTTGTGATGATGGTGGCTGTGTTGTGTTTAGCAAGTATAGAAGTGATGGTGGTTGTGTTGGGTTTTGCTAGGTTCGAGTAAGTTCTATTTGGGTTTAACAAGTACAGAGGTGGCGGTGGCAGAGCTCCGGCGAGGTCGAGGTTGGGGGTGGTGGTTACTGTGGTTGTTTGTGTATGTATATAAATATATATATATGAAAAGGGTAATTTGGTCATTTAAGTATTTTGATATTTTATAATTAAAATAAATAAAATAATAAAGGGTAAAGTGGACTTTTCACATATTTTAAGGCTTTGTTTGGATGAAAAAATCTCACAAGGGGTGTGACTGTCCAAAAAAAAAAAAAACTTTCCTCTGAATGGCCTTACCCCAAACCTCAGGGGGTGTTTTTGTACTTTACCCTAGTTTTTAATATTAGTTTTGATTTCAGTGCAATTTAGAAATAGCAAAATTACAAAATATCTTTTCATTGAATTGAATTAGGATTAGTTTTATACTTAGCAATTCCAACACAGTCCTTGAGGTTCGATACTCTCAATATATATATATATATATATACATATATATATATTTCCTAGTTGGTACTCACACACCACTTCGATACCCTCAATATAACCTTATCCTACAAGAATTCATTCTATTGTGAGTGGTTTATCATTGAACAAAACACACATCAATAATATATGGGTAAATTACACTCACACCCCCCAGGCTTTGGTTAAAGACGATCATCTACAACTTAAGCACTTTTTGGATGACACCCCCAAAGTTTGGTAAACTGAACAAAGACACCCCCAACCATGATAAAAGCACATAGTTGCCCTTTGACTGCTGAATTGACCATGTGAATTATTAAATTACCTTTATAACCTCCTTTTAAATGACCAAAATGACCCTCGAGAATGTGATACCCTCAAATTTTCACGTGTAGGTTGGTCACGCCAACACCCGAAGACTCGGGAATATCAAAACAATTAGGTAATAAAGAAACACCTAATACACTATATAAAGGAGTTGCTGGGGTTGCACTTGGAGGAGAAACCAAAGTTTTTATACTATATAAAATATGGAAAAAAAAAAAATTTAGGGTCATAATTTGCAACAATTAGTAGTTGCTAGAACATTGATGACTATATGGAGGATGGAAAAAGTTTCATAAGTTTTAGAAGCGGGACAAAGAGTTAACTTGACACTTACCTATAATAGAGAAATAGGGTGTGTTAAGAACAGGAAGGTGAGACCGAACACCTATATAAGGAAGCGGTGCACGGTGTGTGTGCAAAAGTCATAGTAAGTTGATTTTTCGATGGCCGGAATCTCCGGTTGATTTTATGATCGGTAAATTTATTACTAATTGGTACTGTATCGATTCAGCTACGGGGTTAGCTTTTGACGATGCTCCAAATTAAGTATTGGGTGCAGATGGAAGTTGGTGGTACAAGACTAATGGTACTTTTGGTAGACAGATTGAGAGGAGGATGCCGGGACTGAGGTTCACAACACTTAGTTCTTTCTTCATTCTGGCGGATAATATGATTTCTAAATTAAATCAGCTCAGATCTTGTTTATTTTAAACTAGTGAAATATCAGTTCATATAAATAGAGGGGATTACAAGACGATTGGATGCATCAGCGTGGTGATTCACACTTTGCGTTAAGTTCTGTTTAGTGGAAGGGAACATGGATGAGGATGCTCGCAACAACCGATAGGAGTTTTCGGTTAGTTATTACATTAGGAGTTGGGGTCTTAGTTTATATACTAATGACACTTGCTTTTACCAAGGAAATTAAGGGGGTCAAATTCAAATATCGGAGCTGACCCTGGAGGCGGTGTTACCTTACTTAGATAGAGCTTAAGGTACTAGAGAAGGATTCGTTAATTCTGTGATTGATGTCGAAGTGATAGAGATGTAAAATTTGAAGATTTTCTCGAGGCACTCAGACGATTATAAGGAACATCAAGACATTAAATGTCAGTTCTGGTGAACAGGTTTGGAAAGAGACATGTATATAACTGTCTATATGAGTGACACCTATTAAACAAGGGGTGTAGACTCGTCAGGAGTGGATGGTTAGTCGAGAATATCGACATTTATTGGAATTTTAATTCCATACGGATTAAGAGTTGTGGATTGAGCACGTTTGCTAATGGACATTAATTCTCGTAATGTACATTTTTAGACTTCACATCAGTTCTACATTGCACTGATAACGGAGGTATAGCTGTGCTTCATATCTCTAGACGGAGGATTGGATCGAGAATATACAGTTGATCATGGAAGAGATACTTGGGATAGATATCCTAGGTTTTATTTATATGAAAAGTTGGAAGTGCTTATTTCACTTCTCATATTGTTGACACAAGAAGGTTCATATGACCACGACCTCATATCTGTTGGTTTGTAATGGTAGCGAGGATTGCACAATAAAACCTTGGCTTCATTACCGGAAACATTGGAGAGAAATACTCTTCTTTGAAATGGATTGTGCACCGTTTGGAGGTGGCAGTATGTTTTTGTTAATCGTTACACTCATACATTAGTGTTTTCTATTAGGAAACAGTTGATTGGGATGTCTTCTATATCAGAAGCAAGGTGCATTGTTGAGGAAGGTCAACTTTTATATTATCTGTGTAAAAATACAACTTACGTGTTGAATACTATTTGGGTTTCCTTTATATCGGACCCATAAATTTTCGTGGAGGTTTTGGAATTCAGTGGAGCTCCTACTCAATGGCAGCGTCCACAATGGAACGTTAATGAATTTTAATGAAAATAATTCAGGGTTTCGTGAATTCCGAGGATGGAATTCCGTTTGTTAGGAGGGAATAATATAATACCCCTAAAATTAAAAAGGATATAATTGGGATTTTACTATTTATTTTAAGTGTTTTATGTGATTATGTGGATATGTGTTTATGTTTAATCGATTAAATTATTTGTTTTGTTCTTTATTTGATTTAATTGTTTTAGTCTTTAATTTGATTTAATTGTTATTTGGGTTTTTGAATTATTTTGTTGGTTAATTATTCTATGTAATTTAATTGTGGTTTTAATCAATTGGTTAGTTGGATTTTTTTTATTTTATTGAATTAAATTAGTTTTGATTGTTTAAAGGAGTTAGTTAGGTTAAATTATTAGGGTATTTAGTTTATGGATCGTATATTTGTCCGACTAGGGTTTAGTTGGTTTCCATCTCTCAATATAAGTAGACGTAGGTTTTTTATATCCCTATATATATACTGTTATAAGTCTGCTTAGGGTTGAAATCACAAACCCTATTCACAAGCAATGAGTACAGAGAGTTTTAGAGTGAAAACAGAGAGAGGTTGGGGAGACAAAACAGAGCAACTTCAGAGAGGGCTTTGGCCATGGCTTGAAGGTCGAATCTAGGAGGAGGAAGGTTGAGCAGTAGGAGGTAGAGTTGACTGAGAACGGATGTCGTCGGAAAACTTAGGAAGATGGCGACGAGGTTTTATTCCAGGCAAGTTCTTTTCTTCCTCCTTCCCCTTAGCTCGTGTTTTGTGCCCTTAGATAGTCTCTAGTGTTTAAGTAATTATTAATTAGAACTTACATGCTTACTATATGTTATATTGATGATCTTTACATGTTAAAATCAATTCTGTTATACTGCATGCAAGTCTTGTTTCAGTTTTCTGTTTTAAGTATGTTATATTATTAGCAATTTTAGTTTCTGTAATTGCTTTTAACCTCTATAAATAAATCATGGGGATCATACTGGGATTAAATAGGACTCCTAAGTTCAGTAGTGAAGAGGAACAGAGGGGTTGGAATGAAACTGTTATTGCAAAATAGTTTCAGTTTTGTTCCTAAAGCATATTTAGTTCGGTTGCAAAATTTAGTCTTTATAATTGTTTCTAATTGTGTTATCAAACCATTGGGATGCTTCTTGGTACTAATAAGACCCTTAAGATCAGTTTTAGGAACCAATTGAATGGTAGAAATAGGTTGGAGAAGAAGCAGCAGGTTGGAACCGGAGGAAAAAACTGGACTGGGGCTCTTTAAAGGGGAAGAGCCGGCTCTGGGAAGCCAAGAGCTGGCTCCCCTTTAGCAAGAGCAGGCTCCAAGAGGTTATGGAGCTGGCTCTAGATGTGCAAGAGCCTGCTCTTGTATTTTAAGAGCAGGCTCCAACCTTTTGTGTGTACTGTGAATGGTTTCTAAGGACTGTTTGATACTGTGGGCACTGTTTGAGCTTTTGGATGGTTCTAATGAGTTATAGGGACTTCACAGAGGGTCTAAATGGTTAACTCTAAGCGTTATTAAACCTCTTGGTGCATGGTTTATGTCTCTATATTAAAGGGTGAAACAGTATAAAAGCATACAACTTAGTATACTGGTAACGGCTGGAAAGAACTAAATTGCTTAGCTTAATTATAGGCAACTTAATGGAAAATAATAAGATCATAAATCTTATATTGAATGTATGAACAGTCATTCTACGTTTAAGCTTTGAACTATGCAGGCTTGGGATGTAAATTGTAGAATATTAAATTCTTAATGCAATTACAGGGATTAATACTGGGATTTAAATTGTTGAAAAAATAAATATTCTTCTGCAATTGTTTGGAATGGTTTTGGATTGTAAATTGCTAAACTATTATTTATATATTGTAATTTACATGATTTTGGATGTTAATTGTGGAATCTTATATATTATTCTACAATTAATTGGATTATGGTTTTGAATGGTAATTGTTGTAGTAGTGTATTAAACTATTCTGCAATTACCTGGTTTTTGGTTTCAGATATTAAATTTCTGTACTATTATTCATAGTCTATAATTTTTTCATGGTTTTGGATTTAAATTGCTGAATAAATATATATTCTGTTATTTACATGGATATGGAGGATTGTATGCACCGGTATGGGACGGTGACATACTAGGTATGGTTTAGCTCAAAACGCTATTTCCTACCTTATGGATTTTAATTGGTGAACAGCTTTACCTGTTCTATCAATTATATGGATTTTGTGAATTGTATGCATCGGTATGGGACGGTGGCATACTAGGGACAGACTGATTCAAAATACTCTGTCCTACCTATTTTGGAATAAGGGTAAGAATTATAAAAGCATAATTCTCCTTATATTTAAGTCTGTGCAGTTGAATAAGCTGAACGACTTATTGGATCTCGTATATAAGTTTGTGCGGTTGAATAAGCCGAACGATTTATTGGATTTCCTTTGGATGGATATGAATGGATTTTAAATATATTTTTATGGTACCACGAGATGAGCTTGAGTTTCAGACTCGTTGGTTAGGGTGCGTATATGCAGTAGGATGCGTAGCTAGCTATGTTGGTTGAGGTATACCCTGTTAGGCTTAGGTAGTTATGCCCACTCAGGTGCATATTGCATGTTGCCTTCTATTCAGATTGAGACCCTCAGCATAGTTTAGTAAGAGTCCTATAGTGTGGATATATATTTATCTATTACCGACTATATAGATATTGTTGAGATATCTAGGGTGTATCTGCGTATCGGGTCACTATTTGGATTGCAGTTAGAGAAGAATTTGCATGTGGGCCTGACCCACTCTTATTTTTACAGGTGTTCGTTAGTTCCAGGCCTAGCGCTGGATCATACTGAACAGATACAGTTATTCACTCCACTGATGACATAGGATTTTATTTCATGTTATGGACTTGAGTTTTATTTCCAGTCTTTTAAGTTCAGTGGGATATTTTTAGGGGTCCACTAGATGGATTCCCAAGTTGTATAAATTGGAAAATGATTTGTATTCGTGGAGGATCAGTTGTATCAGAATAGTTTTATTTAACAATGGAAATTTTTATTTTGAGGTTTCAATTATTGGTTTATCGTTTTAGTTCTTTTAGCGTTTTTAATCATTCTTGTTAATCATATTTTTTTATTATGTATTCATTAATTGCTAATTGGTTTGATATCCTTGGGTAATCGGGCGTGGGCCTGGCCAACCCGCATCCGGAAATCCGGGGGTATCACAGTTAGTATCAGAGCACTCCAGGTTCTAGTGTCCTTAGGAGTATTTTCGTTATAAGACTTCCGCGTTGCATCTCTTAAAACTTAGAGCCATATTAGGATTCGTTGTACTCTATTTACGATTCGTTAGGGGGACTTGATGTCAATTAGATTCTGTAGATACAAAGTGGTTGACACTAGGAGGAGAATAGAGTTCAAGGCGAAAGTGATACGGACCCAAATGAGTAAAGGAGTAGGTTGTCGAGTTCTTTGCCAGACGCAGAACTTGGGATCGAAGGTTTAGTTCCAAGGTTGGCATTACTTAGAAAGTATACGCCAAGAACGGATCAAGATGTAGGTGTTAGGTCACCGCATACCGGGACCAACACAACTTCAGGTGTTCTAAAAAAGGAGATAAACGAAGAGTAGGATTCGGAAGAGGATCCTAAAGGAGGGGATTTCAGCGTCTCCAAGAAAGAGGATACTAAAGCTTGAGGATAAAGGATCGCACGAGTGTGCTCTCATTCACCAGCAGTATAGTGAATGATACTGGTAGCATTGGGGTGAACCAATCTGTATATGGATGAATTTTCGTATTATCTCTCCGGGAGTTATTTGAGAGGTACTCTTCTGGAGGGTCGGAATGTGGTGAAGTTCTTATCAAAACAAAGATGTAATTTTATATCACATTCCTGAGCGTACGGGGATTAGGTTGTGACGTTCTACGTTGCTTGGTAAAACCCGCAATAGACGGTTTGCATTCTGCGTATAAGGAAGATGAAGGTTAAGCCTTTGGTATTTTCTTAGGCAAATGAATGTTGCTTTGCAGCTATGGTTACGGATATGTTTCAAGGTTGGATGATTACCAACGAAACTAGGAAAAGAACTTTTGTGACATAATTTGGGAACTTGAGTTCAAATGAGGTTTTCTTCTCTAGAATGGAGGATGTTTTAAGTAGAAATTATATTTTGGTTGTTTTGTTGTATTGTGTGTATCTATGTGTTTGTTTTTGTTATTTTATGTTGCATTTTGTTGTTACGTGTTTCATTTTTGTTAATTGGTTTAGGATTTGGAATAGGATTTAGTTGGGGCACAAGTATGTCAGCCAACTATTATTGTAATAACATAGAGTAATAGCGCTATATGCGCTAGGATTTGTGGATATAGGGTCATAGGATTGGGTAGAGATACAAACATCTAGCCAATCTATTGGACCTGGATATGCATTAATATGATATGCTACTTGGGAAGGGATGGTTAAACTACTAATACGAGTCAAATAATCTACAATGATTAGTTTGATATGCTCTATGCTAGGTAGGGATTCGTTTGTACAACGCTATAAGAATGGTGGTTGTTAATGTTTTGGGGATTCGTGAGGTTATGGTAGGTAAAGATCACTGTAATGCCACTATGGTTCGGATGGAGGATTTCGGACTGGTATGTACTAATTGGAATGACGCCAAGTGAGGATAGTGGGCTGATTAAATCTTCATCAATCTATTCGTAATCATTACATGATTTTTTGAGGGTGTCGTTTGAAGGAGTTGCTGGGTTTGCACTTGGAGGAGGAACCAAAGTTTCTACACTATATAAAATGTGAAATTTTTTTTTTTTAGGGTCATAATTTGTAACAATTAGTTATTGCTAGAACATTGATGACTATATGGAGGATGGAAAAAGTTTCATAAGTTTTAGAAGCGAGACAAGGAGTTAACTTGACACTTACCTATAATAGAGAAATAGGGTGTGTTAAGAACAGTAAGGTGAGACCGAACACCTATATAAGGAAGTGGTGCACGGTGTGTGTGCAAAAGTCATAGTAAGTTGATTTTTCGATGGCCGGAATCTCCGGTTGATTTTATGATCGGTAAGTTTATTACTAATTGGTACTGCATCGATTTAGCTGCGGGGTTAGCTTTTGACGATGCTCCAAATTAAGTATTGGGTGCAGATGGAAGTTGGTGGTTGATGTGACCCGAGCGTGTGCACAAAATAATGCACAACACTTTGGTTTTGGAAATGGTATCAAGCGGGCATCATAGTTTACATTTATAAACCACTAAACAATTATACTATGTAGTATAAAGTGAGAAGGGATCGTCCCAAGAGATTGAACACGTGTTGGAATTTAACTTGAATTTAAAGTTAATTAGATTGCACAAGAAAGAGAGAGAGAGAGAGAGAGAGAGAGTTTGAGAGAAAAAGAGTTTGGTGAAGTGATTAAGCTAGAGTAAAATTAAAAACATGGAAATGGAAATAACAATGCAAATAAATTTAACTAAATTAAACTAAGAATTAAAGAGATATAAAGAGAGTTTTAGGGTTAGGATTCACCACTAAACCCATGCAATTAACCATATGTTTTCAATTAATGGGGAATTCATTAGTCTAATTATAGATGTGGTCACATTATCATCACAAATCACAATTGTAAGCATAGATTATCAATATCAAGAATGAATTGTCTACCTAATGACAATTAAACTAAAGTGTAGAACCCATTCAAGATTACGTCATAACCCACCATACACATTCACAAATGTATCCGATAAGAGCACACATCAATCAAGAAGATAATACTAATTGTAATTAGAAGTATGGATTAACATAATCAAGCACAAATTGCTTACTTTACTACAATTACCTAATGACAATAAGTTAATTTGTAGAACAACCCATCAAGATTAAGCCTTTATCCATCAAATTAATTGACAATTGTATCAACTAAGTCTCATGCTATGGCCATCACTAAACACAACTAAAAGAAGTATCTAGTGTAGAGTATAATTCTAAATCAATCACACATAGACATGTAATTTTCATATAGAATCAATGGAAGAATTAATTTTCAATCATCTAATGAAGAATAAAATCCCTAATTAATCATATATAGACATACAATCAACTTGGAGATTTCAATGGAAGAATTAATCAATACAAGCCCTAATTTATCAAATCAAGCATGTATATATAAATAAATCACAAGGCCATATATTTAATTACAACATAATAATTCCCCAAGAAAAAAAAAAAAACAAAGGTTTAGGTTACATGAACTTAGGGCTCATCCAAGCCCTAAGTGAAGAACTAGCTCATGGAGAAGATGATCATGGTGTCAACAAGCTCCATCTCCATCTTTTGGCTCCTTCTTCTTCTTCCTTCAATTATAGACAAAGCCTCTGTAAAATATTCTTCAAACCCCTAGCTTTTCCTTTTTCCCTAGAGAGAACGTGATATCACGGTACAGAAAAAAAATAAAACTTAATAATAATAATAATAACTCTCTCTAAACTAATGAAAACTAACCCTAAAAATAATAAGCTTGTTTCCCTTAAGTAATAACCTCTATTAAAGCCCATAAGCTACAAAAAATAAGCCCAAACAATAAAATCATGTAGCCAAGTAAAAAATAAATTCTGTAATGCTGCCAGGGGCTTGAGGATCGATCACCCAGTCTGGGGGATCGATCCCCCAGTGCTAGAAATCTTTTTAAAGCCCCGTTTAACTTCATTTTGGCCTTGGGCTAATCGGTTTGCTTCTTTATCGTTGGGAACATTATCAAAGGCCAAGAAAAAGGTAGAATTGACCGCTTTTGAAGGATGAGCGCACTATATGACCAATGGGCTGCGGCCTCTTTTTAACATTTTCTAAGTTTTATCCAATTGTCTTTGCTTGACTCTAAAAAAGCTTTAATGGACCGTTCTTAACTTATTTTAACTTTATTGCCCTGAAATACACAAACATAAACATAAATTAGGACTAAAACATGAAATTAAGATAGATGCAGGACTGAAATACCCTGGCTTAGTTGCTAAAATGTGCAACATTTAAGCACTTATCACGATTATCCATATTCCCTAGATCTTAGAATTAGTTTTCCATTAAGTGTGGGATAGTCAAGAATGGGAAGAATTCTCCTAGAACTACCTCCTAACGCCGAATTGATGATTCAAGATTAGACTACAATAACTTTACAACAAACCACAACAACAATCAACAACAATTCACCACCTTCACATACGATGTTCCTATACTCCCATGTTATATAAATGCACAAAATTAAATTGCCTCCACATGGGCCGACGCTTTCTATCAAGAAAGTAATAGCCTCCTGTTGGGTTTATGCTTGGAAAAGAATTTAAACAATGTGATAGCCTCGACAAGGGCTATCTCGCAAGCATGTAAAGAATTGAACAATTATAGTAAAAGAAACTCAAGGAAGCTCACGAAAGTCCCTAGCAACAACGTCATAATGGTGCCAAAATCCAATACTTGCTCCTCTTCTTTTCAAGTACCTAATTGAATAAGAGAGATTTGTAAGAAAATAGTAATTTAAAGAAAATAATCAAATTAGCCCTAATGCCTAATTCAATTCCAACTAAACCGTCAATTCCCGGCAACGGCGCTAAAATTATGATGCGACCCGAGCATGTGCATAAAATAATGCACAACACTTTGGATTTGGAAATGGTATCAAGCGGGCATCATAGTTTACATTTATAAACCGCTAGACACTTATACTATGTAGTATGAAGTGAGAAGGGATCGTCCCAAGAGATTAAACACGTGTTGGAATTTAACTTGGCTTTAATGGCCGAAATCTCCAGTTGATTTTATGATCAGTAAGTTTATTACTAATTGGTACTGCATCGATTCAGCTGCGGGGTTAGCTTTTAACGATACTCAAAATTAAGTATTGGGTGCAGATGGAAGTTGGTGGCACCAGACTAATGGTACTTTTGGTAGACAGATTGGGAGGAGGATGCCGGGACTGAGGTTCACAACACTTAGTCCTTTCTTCATTCTGGCGGATAATATGATTTCTAAGTTAAATCAGCTCAGATCTTGTTTATTTTAAACTAGTGAAATATCAATTCATATAAATAGAGGGGATTACAAGACGACTTAGATGCATCAGCGTGGTGATTCGCACTTTATGTTAAGTTCTATCTGGTGGAAAGGAACATGGATGAGGATGCTCGCAACAACCGATAGGAGTTTTCGGTTAGTTGTTACATTAGGTGTTGGGGTCTTAGTTTATATACTAATGACACTTGCTTTTACCAAGGAAATTAAGGGGTCAAATTCAAATATCGTAGCTGACCCTGGAGGCGGTGTTACCTTACTCAGATAGAGCTTAAGGTACTGGAGGAGGATTCGTTGATTCTGTGAATGATGTCGGAGTGACTTAGATATAAAATTTGAAGATTTTCTCGAGGCACTCAGATGATTATAAGGAACATCATGACATTAAATGTCAGTTCTGGTGAACAGGTTTGGAAAGAGACATGTATATAACTGTCTATACGAGTAACACCTATTAGATAAGGGGTGTAGAACTCGTCAGGAGTGGATGGTTAGTCGAGAATATCGACATTTATTGGAATTTTAATTCCATACGGATTAAGAGTGGTGGATTGAGCATGTTTGCTGATGGACATTAATTCTCGTAATGTACACTTTTAAACTTCGCATCAGTTCTACATTGCACTGATAACGGAGGTATAGCTGTGCTTCATATCTCTAGACGGAGGATTGGATTGAGAATATACAGTTGATCATGGAGGAGATACTTGGGATAAATATCCTAACTTTTATTTATATAAAAAGCTGGAAGTGCTTATTTCACTTCTCATATTGTTGACACAAGAAGGTTCGTATGACCACGACCTCATATCTGTTGGTTTGTAATGGTAGCGAGGGTTGTACAATAAAACCTTGGCTTCATTACCAGAAACATCGGAGAGAAATACTCTTCTTTGAAATGGATTGCGCGCCGTTTGGAGGTGGCAGTATGTTTTTGTTAATCGTTACACTCATACATTAGTGTTTTCTATCAGGAAATAGTTGATTGGGATGTCTTCTATATCAGAAGCAAGGTGCGTTGTTGAGAAAGGTCAACTTTTATATTATCTGTGTAAAAATACAACTTACATGTTGAATACTATTTGGGTTTCCTTTATATCGGACCCATAAATTTTCGTGGAGGTTTTGGAATTCAGTGGAGCTCCTACTCAATGGCAGCGTCCACAATGGAACGTTAATGAATTTTAATGAAAATAATTCAGGGTTTCGTGAATTCCAAGGATGGAATTCCGTTTGTTAGGAGGGGAGAATGTAATACCCCTAAAATTAAAAAGGATATAATTGGAATTTTACTATTTATTTTAAGTGTTTTATGTGAGTATGTGGATATGTGTTTATGTTTAATTGATTAAATTATTTGATTTGTTCTTTATTTGATTTAATTGTTTTAGTCTTTAATTTGATTTAATTGTTATTTAGGTTTTTGAATTATTTTGTTGGTTAATTATTCTATGTAATTTAATTGTGGTTTTAATCAATTAGTTAGTTGGATTTTTTTTATTTTATTGAATTAAATTAGTTTTGATTGTTTAAAGGAGTTAGTTAGGTTAAATTATTAGGGTATTTAGTTTATGGATCGTGTATTTGTCCGACTAGGGTTTAGTTGGTTTCCATCTCTCAATATAAGTATACGTAGGTTTTTTATATGCCTATTTATATACTGTTATAAGTCTGCTTAGGGTTGAAATCACAAACCCTATTCATGAGCAGTGAGTACAGAGAGTTTTAGAGTGAAAACAGGGAGAGGTTTGGGAGACAAAACAGAGCAACTTCAAAGAGGGTTTTGGCCGTGGCTTGAAGGTCGAATCTAGGAAGAGGAAGGTTGAGCAGTAGGAGGTAGAGTTGACTGAGAACGGATGTCGTCGGAAAACTTAGGAAGACGGCGATGAGGTTTTATTCCAGGCAAGTTCTTTTCTTCCTCCTTCCCGTTGGCTCGTGTTCTGTGCCCCTAGATAGTCTCTAGGGCTGAAGTAATTATTAATTGGAACTTACATGCTTACTATATGGTATATTGATGATCTTTACGTGTTAAAATTAATTCTGTTATACTGCATGCAAGTTTTGTTTCAGTTTTCTGTTTTAAGCATGTTATATTATTAGCAATTTTAGTTTCTGTAATTACTTTTAACCTCTGTAAACAAATCATGGGGATGATACTGGAATTAAATAGGACTCCTAAGTTCAGTAGTGAAGAGGAACAGAGGGGTTGGAATGGAACTGTTATTGCAAAATAGTTTCAGTTTTGTTCCTAAAGCATATTTAGTTCGGTTGCAAAATTTAGTCTCTATAATTGTTTCGAATTGTATTACCAAACCATTGGGATGCTTCTTCATACTAATAAGACCCTTATAAACAGTTTTAGGAACCAATTGAATGGTAGAAATAGGCCGGAGAAGAAGCAGCAGGTTGGAACCGGAGGAAAAAACTGGATTAGGGCTCTTTAAAGGGGAAGAGCCGGCTCTGGGAAGCCAAGAGCCGGCTCCCCTTCAGCAAGAGCCGGCTCCAAGAGGTTATGGAGCCGGCTCTAGATGTGCAAGAGCCTGTTCTTATATTTTAAGAGCAGGCTCCAACCTTTTGTGCGTACTGTGAATGGTTTCTAAGGCACTGTTTGATACTATGGGGACTGTTTGAGCTTTTGGATGGTTCTAATGAGTTATGGGGACTTCACAGAGGGTCTAAAATGTTAAATCTAAGTGTTATTAAACCTCTTGGTGCATGGTTTATGTCTCTATGTTAAAGGGTGAAACAGTATAAAAGCATACATCTTAGTATACTGGTAACGGCTGGAAAGAACCAAATTGCTTAGCTTAATTGTGGGCAATTTAATGGAGAATAATAAGATCATAAATCTTATATTGAATGTATGAACAGTCATTCTACGTTTAAGCTTTGAGCCATGCAGGCTTGGGATGTAAATTGTAGAATATTAAATTCTTTAATGCAATTACAGGGATTGATATTGGGATTTAAATTACTGAAATAATAAATATTCTTCTGCAATTGTTTGGAATGGTTTTGGATTGTAAATTGCTAAACTATTATTTATATATTGTAATTTACATGATTTTGGATGTTAATTGTGGAATCTTATATATTATTCTACAATTAATTGGATTATGGTTTTGAATGGTAATTGTTGTAGTATTGTATTAAACTATTCTGCAATTACCTGGCTTTTGGTTTCAGATATTAAATTTCTGTACTATTATTCATAGTCTATAATTTTTTCATGGTTTTGGATTTAAATTGCTGAATAAATATATATTCTGTCATTTACATGGATATGGAGGATTGTATGCACCGGTATGGGACGGTGACATACCAGGTATGGTTTAGCTCAAAATGTTATTCCCTACCTTATGGATTTTAATTGGTGAATAGCTTTACCTGTTCTATCAATTATATGGATTTTGTGGATTGTATGCATCGATATGGGCGGTGGCATACTAGGGACAGACTAATTCAAAATACTCAGTCTTACCTATTTTGGAATAAGGGTACGAATTATAAAAACATAATTCTCCTTTTTTTTAAGTCTATCAATTGAATAAGCTGAATGACTTATTGGATCTCTTATATAAGTTTGTGCAGTTGAATAAGCCGAACGATTTATTGGATTTCCTTTAGATGGATATGAATGGATTTTAAATATATTTTTATTGTACCATGAGATGAGCTTGAGTCTCAGACTCGGTGGTTAAGGTGCGTATATGCAGTAGGATGCGTAGCTAGCTATGTTGGTTGAGGTATACCCTGTTAGGCTTAGGTAGTCTTGCCCTCTCAGGTGCGTATTGTATGTTACCTTCTATTCAGGTTGAGACCCTCATCATAGTTTAGTGAGAGTCCTGTAGTGTGGATATATATTTATCTATTACGGACTATATAGATATTGTTGAGATATCTAGGGTGTATCTGCGTATCGGGTCATTGTTTGGATTGCAGTTAGAGAAGAATTTGCATGTGGGCCTGACCCACTCTTATTTTTACAGGTGTTCGTTAGTTCCAGGCCTAGAGCTGGATCGTACTGAGCAGATACAGTTATTCATTCCACCAATGACATAGGATTTTATTTCATGTTGTGGACTTGAGTTTTATTTCCAGTCTTTTGAGTTCAATGGGATATTTTTAGGGGTCCACTAGATGGATTCTCGAGTTGTATAAATTGGAGAACGATTTGTATTCGTGGAGGATCAGTTGTATCAGAATAGTTTTATTTAACAATGGAAATTTTTATTTTGAGGTTTCAATTATTGGTTTATCATTTTAGTTCTTTTAGCATTTTTAATCATTCTTGTTAATCATATTTTTTTATTCTGTGTTCATTAATTGCTAATTGGTTTGATATCCTCGGGTAATCAGGCGTAGGCCTGGCCAACCCACATCTGGAAATCCGGGGGTATTACAGGTAATTTAATCATTCCCATTATAGTACGAAACCTAAGAGTATAACCCAATTTTATGCATTTAAATCTCATCACACTGTTTCCACAGCTTTTGGACATGTTCAAAAATTAATAAAATCAATTCGGAACCATTCAGAACAAGTTTGGAAAAAATTAAGTCCTCGAGGCTCGAGCACAACCTCACTGTGCTCGAGCACAACCCCTAATGCTCGAGCACAACCCCTAGTGCTCGAGCATTGTGTCAAACCCCTAATATCTAGAAATTTATTTAATTATTTTTTATTTAATTATGTGGCTATTTGTTTATTTGCTTTTATATTTAATTGTATGTTTATTTGATTATTTGTTTTATTTAATTAATAATTGGTTTATTTTAAATTAATTTACTAAATGTGTATGTGTTAATTTAATCAAATTGGGTGAAGTGTTTAATTGATTAGTTAAGTTGTTTGTTTATTTTTTTTATTTTATGTTAAAAGGTTATGGATTTGGAGTATAACCCTTGGACCAACTAGACGAGTCTTGGACTATTTGATTGGGATCCTAAATGGATTGGATAGTGACCCTTGGGGATTAGTAATATATGTAATGAGGTGTATATATATCTATATTATATTTATTAAAAATAATTATTTATTATATTAATTACCTAGTTTAAGATTGTCAAATGTATGTTAGGTCTAGAATATATGTAGTATATTTTTATCTATATATATATACATATAGAGTATATCTTGAAAGAGAAAAGAGAAAGAAATAGAGAGAAAGAGGAAGAGAGAATGAAAAAGGATTATTAGAAAAGAAAACAAGGAAAAATGAGTTTAGCTTTCGATCCGAAAGTTTAAGGCAAGTTCTCTGTTCTACACTTCTCCCTTAGATCTGTGATCTATATGTCCATTGGCGGATTTAAGATTGGGCTCTGGCCCACAAAAAAATAATAATAATAATTTCAATAGAGGTAATTTTAGCCCAGCCCAAAAAAAAAAAAAAAAATGTTTAGTAGTACTAGCCTACCCCAGAAAAGATTAGTCCACCCCATTATACATTTCTGGATCCGCCCTTATATATGTCTCTAATATAACTTTAGGGATGATTAAAGGACTATTAAAATCTGAATCCATATTTAAATTGATCTAGAACATAGGTTTTTATGGGTTTATATTCATAGTTGTTATTGATATATGATTTGGTGAATTCATGACTTAAATTTGATTTTTAATAGATTTATACATGTTATAATCATGTAATTTTGTACTTGGATGTTTATAGGACTTACTAACATACTTTAGGACCCTTAACAATGGAAAGCATTGAAAATTGGACTTCTTGGACTGTTTCACGAAATATAGCTCAAGCACACTGTTACAATGCTCGAACACACTTTTTCTGTGGAACAGTGCTCGAGCACTATTGGGATATTGCTCAAGCACTATCTGGGGTTTTTGGGTAAAAATATTTTGTTTGACCCCGAATTGATTGTTTAAGATCCCGAACATTAAATAGGGACTTAAGGAAGATGATTTGTGATTTTAAATAGACATGAATACAATGATGTATGCAATTTGAATTTATTTAATGATGAATTGATGAATTTAATCTTTTAATTTGTCTTAACAATTGATATTAAAAGTTTAGCATAAGATAAGTTTGGAAAAGGCTTAATTGGCTGTAAATATAAAATATCAGTATGCTTAAGGTTCAGTTTATGTGAGATAAATATTGTAGGAAGCTTTAAACAAATTATAAGTCATTAATTTGATTTAATAACATGGAATTATATGTTATTTACTATTATGATATGATATGATTTTAATCAACTGCATATCTGTATTTTATGATTTTGAACACGATTTATATATGTTGGATTATTTGAGAACCATTGTAAGGATGTGATTCTTTGTCATGCCATTATCAAGATATGACTTTGTATTGTATATGTGGATGAGCTGGCTAATAAGTTTAGACTTATTCTTTGTCAGGTCATTGTCAGGATATGGATGACATGCCATTGTAAGGTATGGCGATTATATATTTTTATATAATTTTTCTGCCCATTGTCAGGATATGGGTATGATTTTTTTTGTACACCATTGTAAGGATATGGTTAGTTATATATATAATGATATTATGTATACCATGATACGAGTTTGAAGTCTCGTAATTAGTGGTTAGGATGGAGACGCATATTGTCAGTTGCGATGGGTAGCTGGATTTAGGGATGTAAGTGCCCTGATAAAAGGAGGTCTCGTGATCACTTTTGTGTGCGATTTGCATAAGATACCCACTACATGGTCGAGTCTGCCTTAATCCAATGAGAGTCTTGTAATGATACTAATTTTCCCTATTTTCTAATTTCTGGAATTTATTTGATTTTTCATATAACGACCCAAATCCATGGGTCCGAACCGTTAACCGGGTCCTTACCCAAACCCGAGGTCAACTAAGTCATACCATCCATTTCCAGTGTCCATAACTGTCAGACGAGTCAATCCATTGTCCAAAATGATCTAAGACACAACCTTACAAAGAGGTCAAATGCGCAAGTCAGTAAGGAAGGGTCGGTCTGCTGATAGCCCTCGGTCGATCGGCTGACCTATATGGTCAGTTGTTCTGACCTACATGGTCTATCGTTCTAACCTACCTGGGTAGCATAACACCCAAAAACTATCTAACCGGTTAGGAAAACTCCTCCTAACCGGTTAGATGGAAAAAGCCCATCAAACCAACACATTGCCCCCTTCATCTAATCGGTTAGGTGTTCCTATCTAACCTATTAGATAATGCCCACAGATGAATCTAACGAAATTCCTGCTTCAAATGCAATCCCCAAACACCTAAACATGAAATTAAATCTCCATGAACATCATCAACCATTAAACGTTTCATAAAATCTACAAATAACATCATTCATACATCTTTGAAACATTTATATAATTGCAAAAGAATATGTTTACAAGATGATGAGGCCTCCATGGCCATAATTACAAAAACTTCACTTGAAGCTCACAACAGAAAATAATTACATTGCGAAATCATTGTCCATGTTAGTCTATTACAAAAGATATCAAAAGCTCGTCCCTACACTCTAAGCTTGCGGGGGTGCGTTGTCTACAATATCCTTGCCATGTCCTGAAAATGATAAATATGGGGTGAGCACGACGGCTCAGTAGGAGATGTCTAAAGCATTAGCTTTGGGCTCCCTTAAGTCAACATACAAATAATCGCTAAAAGAAATCGGGGTCATGCACGGGAATACCAATAAACCACAATCAACACAAGCATACCATCATGCTATGAAATGTCATACTTTCCTGACCACCATTCCCCACCCAACTCAACGCACATCGAAAACCACTAACTGACTTTACCGAAGCGAGATTGATTAGCTATCTCTAGTTCCAAATCCGGCAACTAATTGGGCCTAGCAATTAACATTACACATCCAAATCCGGCACGCGCTCCCTCTAGGTCGATTAGCCCCGAGCTCGCGAAACCCTGTTCCTTTCGTAAAATCATTTTTCTAACCATTCCCAATCACTTTCTTTTTAAAAACATTTCAACCACTATTTCCCCAACCATGCTCATACCATGAATGAAATCATGCATTATAGAGATCAATAATTTCATGCTTTTAATGTCATAGCAACCGAATTACACATAAAATCAACATCATATTTAGACATGCTTTTTCTATTCAACATACAACACCATTTCAACTTAAAATTTAACATTTAGAGCATGTAAAACATGAATTCAAGAAAGGAAACTCAAACAAGAGATAAAGCATGATACTTTTAACGTCCCTACCTCAAGAATGCAACCCAAAACTCTTAGCTCATAAGCTCAAAAATCCCTAAATATATGCAAGACCGGTTGAGAAATATAGATCTTGAAGAGTAGAACAACCTTTCCTTTTTGTTTTCCACCTAGATCTTCCTTTAGCTAGCCCAAATATTAGAGACAGGCTTGAGATTATAGAGAGAGAAAGTGAAATGGGTGAGAGAAAGAGTGTGGCCGGAAGTGAGGGAGAGGAAAAGTGAAATATGATCTAAACTTAGCCAATCTTCTCCTCAAATGTATGGTCTAAAATGGGTCAAAGGTCCACCAAACTCAAATATCAAAAATGCCCTTCAAAGCTTACTAAAACCACACCATTGCCACAAAATATCCATCTCCACCCACATGATACATATACACATATATACATATACAGACAGATTTAATAAATTATCTCACAAATAGATAAATGCATGGTAATGAGAAAATAACACTGGGACCCACACGGCACACAAAACAACACACGAAAAATGCCCTCATAAAATCAAAAAATTTCAAGAAATGGAAAATGGTACAAATTAGAAACATCACATTTCTGGATTATTTTTTGCGTGCCACGCGGGCCCCGAGGGACGATTTGGTCATTTTTTTGAGCCGAGGGTTTTAAAAGTGTATTTTTAATCATTTTAAGTCAATTAGAAATAATGGTATTATTTTTAGAATTTTTCAGAAGTCGGGACAATTTCCGTACTCGGGAACTTCTCCCGATTTTCTCATTTTAAGTGAGGGGCATCATCGGCATTTTACATGTGTATATGTGTATATATATATATATGTATATATGTTGTATTAATGGTATTAAATGGAGGGTGATATTTTATGGCATTGTTGATGTTATAAAGAAGTTTAAGGGGCATTTTGGTCATTTGGATTTCATGGACTATTGACCTAGAGAATTCTAAAAGCCAAAAGGGTGGCTTCATTTTAACCATTCTTTCCTTCCTCCATTTTCAGACCACACTCCCACATGCTCTCTCTCTCCATTTTCCTTTCTCTCTCTATATTCCTCTCTTCTTTCTTTCTAGAATATATTCATATTAGAAGAAGATTTGGTTAAGCCGGAGTTAGCAAATTATAGATCGTTGCAAGGGCTACGTTTTGGTACCGGTATTGCAAGCTTTTGGTGGGATTTGAGTTTGGGGTTTGGAGCTTGGGTTGCTATTTTGAGGTATGGGAAGTTTAAATTATGAGTCATATGATTTTAGTGAGCTTCTACGTATATTTTTACATGAAATCTTATTGTTGTGTAACATGTTTAGTTTTGTAGAGTTTTGGTTTGTGGTGTTCAAGTATGATATGTGGTACCTGAGCGATAATTTTGATTTAAATTCATGAATGGTATTTTGATTATTAATGGCATAAACTTCATGTATTTTTTATGGGGGAAATTGGGTTTACGAAATTGAACTCATGATGTGGGAATAAAGGATGAAAAGTGAATTGATGTTGTAGTGTAAGTTGGATTGAGAAGTGAAATGGTGGTTGCGAAAGGTTTGATGAGGTTTGGGTTGGAAGGAAAAAGGAGGACAATTGCATCTCATGTGTTGAAATGAATTATGAATTAATTGAATTTAATGTTTGATGTTATGGTTGACATCCCCATGATTCCTTCTTCTTATTCTCCTCTTCTTTGGTTGTGGTTCACGGGATTTTTAGGAATGTAATTTAAATTTTTTTCTACTGAGCTGTTGAGCTCACCATATTATAATTAACAATTTTTCCGGAGTTTAGAGACGAGTCGGTAAATGATCTGCATCCATGGATATTGACGTAGCTAGGGTTTTAATTCATTTTTATTAAGCTATGTAGTGTTGGCCATGGAGGACTCATTCCTTGTATTTAGTTCCTTTAAGAATGTATTTCTTTTGTAAAGCATAGCCATGTACTGTAATTACAACACTTTATAATATTTTATGTAAACTTGAGATTATGTAAATGTTTAATGTTGAATAGGGGAAATGCAGTTATATTTTAAGAAATTATGATGCCTTCTAACTGTATGTTTTACCGTGAAATTCGGGATTTGTTTGCGTATCAGGTTTGGTATAGACCGGCTCACAATGAGCCTAGTTCATCTGATGTTTCAGCTGTAGATAGCTGTAATACCCCAATATTTTAAAGGTATTATTTATTGGGATTAATGATTTAATTTTTATTTAAAATAATTTGTTTGATTTATTTGGGATTAATCGCTTTATTTTTATTTGTAAATGATTTGTTTTAGTTAATTAAGTGTTATGATTTAATTGTCTTGTTTGTATTAATTTATATTTCGTGATTATATATGATGATTGATTGTTTGTGTGCTTAATTATTGATTTAATTATTGACGTGTTTAATTTTACTAGTATGATGTAAATTCTTGTTTGTTTCTGTGTTTCATGTAATTAGTTATTTTAATTTAAGTGTTTATTTAATTATTTTATTTATTTAAATTAATTAGTTTGAGTTTAAGGGAAGTTGGACCAAAGGATATGGTCTTGGGCTTGAATGAAACCTTATTGGGTTAATTAATAAAGGTCCATGGTTATTTGATTATTTAATTATCATTTTTTGTATAATTATAAATATATGTATTTAATTATATATAAATATAATTAATTAATAAGTGTTATGGAAGAATATATATATATATATATATATATATTTATATATATAGGTAATATAATATATGTTTATATATATTATATTATTTAAAGATTATTAGTTTATTATTTTTATTTAGTAGTCCTAGTAGAAATAGGATTTGGATTTTAATGTGTATAAATATACACATAAGACTTTAGGGTTAAAGAGTTTACACGTTAGAAAAATAAGAAAGATAGAGAGAGAAGAGGAGAAGGCTGACAAAGAGGAGGCCGGATCAGAGGAAGAGGATGTCGGGATTGGAAGAGACAATCAAAGCTTGAAGCGCCAGTTTCGTTTCGAAACCTTCAGGCAAGTTCTTTTCTAACTCTCCTCTTAGAACCCATAAGTTTATCACCTTGAGTATCAATGTTAAAATTAAATTTATTTGTTTAAAAATCGTTGATAGATTGGATTAATTAAAAGCATAAATTTTTATAATTAATCTTTTAGAATTTTAGATTTTAAACTGATAGATATTAGGTGGTGTATATATATTTTAAAATGAATGTATAGGTGGATTTGGGATCCAAAAGGATTAATTAGGGTTTTTATATTTTCTGGAATTTTTTTGGAATTTTCTGGAATTTTTTTGGATTTTTAGAATTATTTTAGAGTGTGTTTTGTATTTTTTCGGAATATTCTGGAATTTATTTTATAAATTATTTTATATATTTTTATGCACTGTTATGTAACTATGTTAAGCATTAACTGGGGTGTGATCCGGTGTGGTCACGTGCATGGAAAGTTAGTACAACCGCAGATCTAGGCCATACGATTAGTTTAATATAGTTAAAATAATCAAATGTGGTAGAGACACATAGAGATTCAAAGCACCACTAATCTAGGCCCTTGGAGCGATCTCATCAATAAAAAAGAGATCCGGTGCATCGCGGTGCATGGAGCTCTATGCGTGTGTGCATCTGGACCGTTGACTTGGTCCAGTCAACATACAAGTAATCCAGTGTGACGTAGCTCACCAAACCCAGAATTCTAGCCAACCAGAAGCAGCCACATCATCAAGAAAGAGAAACAGCTGCGTGGCAGCGCGTGAACAGCGCGTGGGAGCGGGTGACAGCACCTGTCAGCATGGGGTGGTGCGTGGAAGCGCGTAGGAAATGTTTAGGCGCATTAGGAAACACATGGAGATGCGTACGATGTTCCAGAAAGTTCCTGTGGGATCCGGTGATACCCAGAATTGATTTTAAGCTTGTTAGTATTAAAATCAACTCTTAAAGGATGTGTTATTGGTGTACAGAGACACTGTGACGACCTTGGTTTTTAGGCCAGCGTGTCCTGTGATGAACCGTAAGGATGATCCGATAACGAATCCGAAATGCGGAAGCGAAAACAGAAAACAAGACTCTAAGAAGTCAAAGTGACCTTCCATGAGGTCATGGAACTCAATGAGAACTGATACGGAAGTAAAAGATCAAAAATATGACAAATAAGCCCCTAGGGGCAAAATAGTCATTTCTGAAAACTGTAAATTCGGGTGCCACCGAGCACATCGCTGGAAGGACAACAAAAAACTAATCAAGATGGACTCAAGAATCGCATGATTCGGAGTCCGGACGAAGGAGAAACGGCATGACGAAGAAAAACGAGCACTTAAGGTAAAAAGAGTAAACTGGTAATTCCAGGAAGAATCGGGTGCAACCGAGCACACCGTTGGAAAGACAGCGAAAAATTAGTCAAGTTAAAAAAAAAATTCACTTGAATCGGAGTCCGGACGAAGGAGAAAAGCCCAAAAGAAGAATTGACGTCGCGACGGCCCGACGAGGGTGCCATGACAGCGCCCATGCGCACACCCATGCACGCCACGCGGGCGCTGGGCGCACACATGGCTGCCAGCAGCCTAAAAGCTGCTATGTGTTTTTTTTTCAAAAAAAAAAAAAACAGAACAGAGGCTGAATTTGGAGGCCTAAATGAATTTGTTTGCAAAAACACAAAGAAGAAACCTCCCTCAAAACTGGATTTTCTACATGACCCGCAAGAGAATTAAAAAAAAAAAAATGCAATGTAGAATGCCTAAAATGCCCCTCCATGAAATCTGGTCATGGAGGTCCAAAAAGCTGCTAAATTGAAAAACTGAGAGCTGAACTTCGTAAGCGATTTCTGATATCAAGACGACATTTTCTGGAAAAATACGGAAAAGAAACCCCCCCTAAAATCATGTTTCCTATTCAACCGTGTTGAAAGAAGAAAATAAAACAACCGTGAAAAGTCTATAATGCCCCTAGATCAGAATATGCAAAAAAAAGTGCGAAATGAATTCACAAGAGGCTCAAAACACAAACGATAAGGTTTTGCCCGGAAACGACCATGCACGCAAACGTAACATACCTATTTGAACGTGCTACAATGGTCCATGACTTAAAAATTCCACCGATACAAAATCCGACCCCCCAACGGGCAAAAAGGCAAAAATGGAACTTGGAATGAAAACTCGAAATCCAAAAATACAAAATGGGATCAACTGACCATTTGGCCCTTAGCCACACTTCAACATGATTTATAAGACCCTATGAAAGAATGAAAATGGAATTCCCACACCCGATGCAACTATGGTGAAGCAATGACTTGCGATTTTTCAAGGTTTTCATAACATTTCATGAAGTTAAAAAGTTGCATAGAATACAATATACATGTCATTGGCCTTCGGCCTCATCTCATACGTATCAAATACATTGAAAGGAGTGTACTTAAGTACACCTTACATACATGGAGTTAAATATACATATTTTGACATATAAGTCTACAAAATGACATTCCATGCTAACATTTGCATGAAATGGAAACTTGAAAGCTACACGATATCCAAGGAATGCAAGGCTTCACGAACCAAGTCTTCATACCTGAAATATGTCCCAGTATCGTAGGGGTGAGTAACATAAAGCTACTCGTAGGAGATGAGCATGCATCGACCTAGCATTTTACAACTTTATCACCTTAAGGTGAAACATGTTAAAGGGGTTCATGTCACTTAATGTCTATATCGAAATGAGACTCAGGGAGCATCCTAAGCTACCTTAGAGTGTTTCTAGCATAAATCACTTCATCCATGCATTTCAATAACATAGAAACATGTTATACAAAGCAACAAGAATCATGATATAATACATAAATGAGACAAATCAAAGTTAGAGTAATCCGATTAATACAACAAGTTTATAGTTAACATGGGTTACATTATCAATGTAATTCAACAAAGTCTAGAGTAATCCATACAACATGACAAAAAGCATATTTGAATACATGTTAACAAGAATCACATTATCCATGCAATTCAACAACCTAAGAGCAAGTTATGTAATGCAACAAGGTATATACTCTTAAAGCCTTCAACTTAAAATCTAAAGCATGAAATTAACAGAAGTGGGTCATGCCACCTAACGTCTAAGTTCTAAATGAATCAATAGGATCATTCCTAAGCTATGTTAGAACGTCAAAACACAATTTTCAATATCGATGCAATTTAACCAACATTGGAACTTCCAATACAACGCATAAAGCACAATTTCGCAAAGTTAACATCATGTAACTTAAAATGAAACGACAGATAAGGAATAACAAGTTACAACATCATCTAGTTATCAACTTGAAAATGAAATGGGAAATCAAATAAAGTGGATACTCGGACGTCACGCCGGATCAGACCGACAACATAGTTACTTTAGGGTTACTAGCCCATGGGTAACCTCCCTATGTGCGCATTAGACTATATAGAGGGACTATCCCCCGTACTAGAACCACGTCTTAGCCATAGTCAAACAACGACATCTCCAAGCTTCCAAAATCAACAAGTTGTGCAACAACGCATATATCAACAGGAATATGCAAGATAATCAACTATCTACCAAGCACAACCAATTTTGGAAACCTATACAATACATACACTAAATCCACAACTAATATGATATGATGAATGTCGAATCTTCAGTGTGCGATTCGTTACACGTTATGCATGAATGATGTTAAATATGAAGTGTGCAAATCATTACGCAAGATAACAATATATTCAATATTGAAAACATAAGCTCATGAGTTTAAATACAACAACAAGGTAGAACTTTAATTAAATCATGCTAATTTAAATCCTAAGGTTCTAAAACAATTTCAAATAGTCTCAAATTAATATATACTAGTAAACAAGTCATGGCCAATACAAATATCAAGTTAAAACCTTAATTAAGCTAATGGGACCACAAAATAGATTTTAATTAATTCCTTTAATTAAAATCTCTCGATTTTCATACTTAACCAAATGCTCTCAAATTAACCTATGTTGGAAAACATGCCAAGAATTAATGTAATATCACATTACAAGTTTATTTCATTCAATTTAAGACCATGTGAATTAAACTTTCACTAAAGTTAAATATAAATTAAAAGTTACAATTCTCATGCAATTAATCTCAATTTAATATATGTGAACAACTATACCTAAGCTTAATTTTCTAGCATGCCACAATACAATTCCAAGTTGTATATCACCATGAGGATTAAATCTTAAACATGGAATTTAATTAAATAAAATGTTTCAAAACCTAACCGAATATTCTAAATCAAATATATGTGAAGCTATATGGCATGTAAATCAAGAATATCAAGTCGGAATTCAAATAGAGTGAATAGTGCACTCAGGGCAAATTAATTAATTTAATGAATTAATAATTACTAATTTTCAAAACACCTCCAATTATTTTCAAATTCAACTATGTTGGAGAGCATGCTAAGGCCTAATTTAATATGCTAACACATATTAATATGATTTAATATTTTATTCAAGATAAATATTAAATAAAATCTTTAATACTTGTTCAAATTCCCTCAATTTAATATATGTCAATGACTATATTATAGAGCATTATATTACCATGCTATATGTTTAAAACAAGTCATAAACAACCGGGAAAATCAAATCCAATACAAGAAAATTAAATAATAAAATCTCTAGATTTCATATTTAAGCATGCAATCAAGTTGTATAAGCATCAATAGCATGTTATATAACAAGAATTAAACCTATAACACCTCCTACCTCAATTTAAGATGAAAATCCCAAAGGCCCACCAAAATAAAAGTGCTCCAAATTCGACGAAACCGAGAGGTTTTATTGGGGACAACACCGTGAACAAGAATCCGCAAAAAGCCCCATGAAAATCTCAAATTGACTCCAAACCCGAACTCAAAAAATCGTCGAAATTGGATTCTAATAAGGGCAAAAGGTAGAGCACGTCGAGGGAAGCAATAAATGCTAAGGCTGAAGGATTTCTACCAAGGAAAAGTGGACCAAAGGAGGAGAGAGAAAGTGGCAGCCATGGCTGCTAGGAGATCCGGCCAAGAGAGGTGGGGAAGATGACCAAAATCTAATTTTTCACTTTAGGGCATCCTATTTATAGTAAGTCTCAAAAACTGCCCCGAAAGGGCCCCGCCGGGTCCGAAAAAGTGAATTTTGAGCATACGCCCTCAAACGGCAAAACTCCGTGAACAAAAAAGATTCAAAATGAGAAAATATAAACAAAGGAAGAAACAGTGTTGAAAACTGAGTCCCGAGCAGAAAGTTATGCCCCAAACAAGTTCGACGGCAACCGGGTCCAGAAACTCTGAAACAGGAGAAAAATGACCAGAAGGAAATTCTATGAATTTATGAGTCAACGAAAAGTGAAAATGAATCCCGTACGAGGATCCAGGCTCCAGACGAGACATTTTTGCAATAACTTTCGTTAATTGCACAATGGCCCCTACAAAAAAGGTTAACTGCGAAATTACCCCAGAATGAAAATATCTTCCAAAAGGTATTTTCTTAGATGCCCCTGAAATAAAATATCTTCAAAAGATATTTACGAAAAATACCCCAAGAAATGAAAAAGATTCTAAAGAATTGTGCATCCATACCCCTTTGGGCACCTAGAGCAACCAGAGTACTTTCTTGCAAAAGTAAAAATACGTATTTTGAGGAAACCACTCAAGATGAAGGCACGTGAAGTCAAAAACCAACTCCGAGCATAAGAAGTGAGGTTGTGCCAAAAACTGACAAACAGAGATAAGACAGAATAGGGAAAAGGACGAAATAGCGCATAGTGTCGAAAAACAAAAAATGTGAAAATGACTCGGTCCTCAAAGGAAGTTGTCAATCCACGGAAAAGAGTCTCAGGAACCAATTCCAAGCACTCGAGATGACACTAAGCGACACGAAACAGAACTTAGAAAAGAAAATTAAACGAAAAAAATTCATTTGTAAAATTTCAGGAAAAAGGAAAGAAAGGCAAATGACTGGGCCGTTACAAACACATAGAGTATCACCACAATATTTAGTATGCTTAATTATCTAATAATTGGTGATGGGAGGAGGAATATATATATATATATATATATATATATATATATATATATATATATATATATTCTTAAGGCATATCATACGCATAATATTAATTTAAAAATCAACCTATCCAGATATACCGATTAAATAAGAATAACTAATATTAAGTATCTATTAAATAATATATGTGTATATTATTTAAGATACTTAATATGTATATATTATTTAAGATACTTAATATTAGTTATTCTTATTTAATCGGTATATCTGGATAGGTTGATTTTTAAATTAATATTATGCGTATGATATGCAGAGGATGTCTATACGTGATTTAGTTCATCGTTAAGTTTAAAATTACATGGTTAAATTGTAGGTATGGATGAGTTGCCAAAGGCTTAATTATAATGCCTAAATATTGGTATGAATAAAATACATACATAGGAGGCATGGTTGAGTTGCCAATATATAAATAAATATATTTATAATGGCATGGTTGATTTGCCAAAAGTATAAATAAATATACTTAAGTAGGCATGGTTGAGTTGTCAATATATAAACAAATATATTCATAATGGCATGATTGAATTGCTAGAACATAATTAAATTGCTGTGTATTAAATGACTAAAATTCATCTATGGATACTATATGTATAAGTTGGATTAGGATTAGATATTCTTAAATTAGAATAATCTAGTAGTGACATGTTAGTGCATTATTTTATATATATTAATAAAATAATATTGGTAGAGATATGGATGATTTGTCAAAGCCTAGGTATTGGCTATATGGTTTAAATAATTAAATTCATTATTGGCTTTTGGATTAAATATAATTTTTCTTGAATTATATTTTATTATTTAAATGATTAAATAATTATTTAAAATGGAGTTAAGGTTAAAGAGGTTTCTCTCTAAAAGAGAATGAGTTTTGAATTGGTTTATGTATGATTATGTTTTAATCATGGTTTAATGGTTTTGAAAATTAATGAAACTATTAAGGGATATGAATGTTATACTGTATATAACTATTTATACATATGCATATCGTTATTTATTAAACTTAAAACTTTATTAGGTTTGGTTTTGATCAGAGATGATCTACTTATTGGTTTTCAGAGGTCTGGTAGAATTAACTTGCTCGTAGGGTTTAACCCACGATTTTTTTTTTTTCCAGGTTATTAGAGGTTCCAGTCTCGAGGTTGAGGATCCGCAGTTAGGAGACTGTTACTCATCTATTCATCTTGTGTACTTTTAAGTAGTATTGGGTTATTGGATAATGTTTTAAAGGGTCCTTGAGTTATGGGATTCCCGAGTTGTAATTGTTAGAGAATCATTAATTAATATTTATTTATTAGTTTTCTTCAACGGTTTATTTATTCCTTATTATTCATCTTTGTATTCTGTGCTTGTTTAAATACTTTAATTGTTTTGATATTCCCCTGATTCTGTGCGCGGATTTGATCAACTCATGTTCCAAAATTATGGGGTATTACAATAGCAGCATTCTGGGGCCTGTCAGCCAGCTGACAAGGACAGTCAGCCGACTGATAGTGAAAAATTTTGGTATTCCAGTAGATCGATACATTGTGGATGTTGTTTCGGCCGGCTAATAAGCTCTGTCAGCCGACCGAACCCCCCTTATCAGTCGGCCCACTTTAGATGTTTGGCCAGCCGATAGTTTTTTTTTCTGAAGTCCCGTAAGCAAGAATTATTGAGGATCGTTTCAGCCGACCGACGTTGTAGGTCAGCCGGCTGACTATGCATTTTCAGCCGGCTGACTTCTCCATCAGCTGGCTGATCTTATCCATTGACCTGTACATTGACATCTTCTTCTAAACTATGTTTTAGAAAGACCTTGGGACTCTTGAATGATCTGTGTATCCCCAGTGAGTATAGGAAATGACGGGATTGCCCTTAGTTAACCTCGGGTTCGGGTAAGAACTCGGTTAAACGGTTCGGGCCCATGGGTTCGGGTTGTTACAAGTTTTTAGTGTGTATATTTATATACTTATCGAGTATGTAGTTATTGCATGAGTTAGCTATAGATGTGTAGTTTTCTCCGATCTCTGTTTAGGTTGTCGTAAAAAGAACTTGTTGTGTGTTTTAACCCACCATTGATATATTTTTCAAGTCCTCGTTAGTAGTAGTGTTAGCAGTTGTTCATGCATATTAGAGACTTCACATCATCACTCTTCCAATGTCATCGACGTAGGACTCTACCTTCGGATTAGCTATTTCAATTCTTAAACAGTTATTTATTTTCAGTTATGGGATTTTATTTGGGGTCCATGTTTGAGGATTCCCGAATTGTTTTCTTTTGGAGAATTTACTTTTTGTAGATTTTTATTTATCTTTGAAGATTAATGGATTTTATTCAGAGGATATTATTTTATTTATTTATTAATTTTCCCTTCAGTGATATTATTTCTTTATTATTTATTCTTTTTGTATTTTGTGTTCGATTTAAAATATTAATTGTTTGATATTCCCCTCGATCTCGAGCACGAATCTGATTAACCCGTGTTTCGGAATCGAGGGGTATCACACATTGGTTAATAGAACAGCCTAATGCTTGAGCACTGGTTCGCGAAACCAGTTCGACATATCTGTTTTAAGTTGAAAATCCATCGATACGGGTCCTTAATCATGCATCTATGTCCCAATTGATTTCCATAATTATTATAAAGCATTTATACCTGATTAGAGCAAGTAAATCTAAGTTTTCATGCATCAATTTACAAGACCCATCTTTATATATCAACAAACAAATATAAACACATAAACAGATCAATTTTTAATCCAATTTAAATCATAGAAACATATTTAATTCTTCTATTTAAATTCCCTAAAGCCATACTAACGATGCATATAATAAGGGATCAAATGGGAATAGTGGAATATAGAACTTACCTTAGGTTTTTGGATCAAAAATCAATCTCTAAGTTCTCTTTAATCTTTCCGGTCTTTTTCTCCAACTTCGGCAACCCTTGTCACCTTTGCTGTCTTCTCTGGTCACCTTCTTATTCCTCTTCTCTCTCTCTTTCTCTTTCTCTTTCTCTCTATATATCTCTGCCTCTCTTTTTAAACTCACGTATATACAAAAATCTCTTTTCTTCCAGCTAATATATATATATATATACACACACACACACTAACCCACAAATCCTAACTTAAATCTAACTAAAATAATAATAATAATATTAATAATAAATCCCCAAACGTATAATTATACCACATCAAATATCCACTTAATATATATATATATATATATATATATATATATATATATATATATATATTAACACACACACACACACACACACACACACACACACACATATATATATATATATATTTATATACACCTTCCCATAATTCTATATAACTTATCTAAGCCTTCTCCCATTAGCACAAACCCATTCTTCTAGGCCAAATAATTCCATGCCCAAATCATGATTAATTAAAAATAAAATAAACTAATTAATTAAATAAAAAAATTGCACATAAACAAATAATAACAAGTATGCACATTAAATAATTTAAAAGTCACTTAATTAACCAAATTAATCAAATAGTCACTTAAATCAAATAATCAAACAACCAATTTATACCATAATCATTAAATAAAAATAATTAGCCAAATAAGATTGCATTAAATAAATAATTAAAACATTAACTAAATAATCAAACGAACGCATCAATTAAATTAAATAAATAATAAAATAATCCTACAATCAAATGAAATAAAATCCAAATAATCCAATTAAATCAATTAAATTAAATAAATGAATTCCCTGAAAATTATGGGTATTACAAGAATGTATACAATCTCAACTACCTACCCACAGTGC
Organism: Cornus florida; assembly: GCF_030987335.1. Classification (NCBI taxonomy): domain Eukaryota; kingdom Viridiplantae; phylum Streptophyta; class Magnoliopsida; order Cornales; family Cornaceae; genus Cornus; species Cornus florida. The sequence goes on along the minus strand of NW_026775581.1, from coordinate 84,897,670 downwards.
TGCCGCCGTCACCTCATAACACCACAAACTCTTCATTCGTTGCTTCCATGTCTTTGAGATACATATACATATATAAATACATATGCACACACCATGAATATTTGCACACATAAACCAAGCTCCTCAAAATCTAAACATTGCAAGAACTCAGTGGTAAGAAGGCCATGCCCAAAGAAGAGGTTGGTGTCACGGAGAGAGAAGAAAGTGAGGTCAAGCTCCTTTTGTGTGGGTCATTTTTCCTTTAATCAAAATGAGATGTTTGAATGTGTGGTTTAGGAAAAACCTTTTTGAGAGAATTATCAAGGAGTCAAATTTACAATTATAAAAACCACTACTACTATAATAAAGTATATAGTGAGTAGAGGTCGAACCTAAGAGACCTTTGGTTTGGATTTAAATAAGACAATTGGTTTTAACAAGTAATTACCATAAGAGAGAGAGAAAAAATAAAAGAGATGGTTGGTTGATTAAGCTAGTGAACAATTAAATTAAAATGCAATGAAATAAACTACGTTAGAGTTAGGGGTTAAAGAGATAGAAGAAAATTCTTAGGGTTTGTTGGAATCACCACTAAGCTCATGCAAATAACCACTTGCTTTCCATTAATGGGGAGAACATTATTACAATTTAAATGTAGCTTCAATCACTAAAACAACTTGCAATCAAGTATGCATAAATTATCAAATGCAAGTATGAATTGTCTACCTAATGACATGTAAACTAAGGTGTAGAACAACCCATCAAGTTTAAGCATACTCCATCAAACTAACCATAATTGTATCTAATGAGAGCATACATTAATCAAGAGGATAATGGAATTTGCATATAATAAGTGTGGATTATCAATTCAAGCATAGATTGTCTGCCTAATGACAAGTAAACTAATTTGTACCACAAATCATCAAGATAAAGCATAACAATGGAATCTAGTGTTGAGTATAATCCTCTAATCACACATAGATATACAATTAACATAGAGAATTAATGAAAGAATTAATCTTTAACATCTAAGCAAGAGCATACCCCTAGATTAATCACATATAGACATGTAATCAACATATAGAGTTAATGAAAGAACTAAACCAACACAAGCCATGATTTGTCAAATCAAGCATGTAAATAGGAATCACAAGGCCATAACATCAACTACAACAATATATTAATCTCCCCAAAAATAGAAATTGCAAAGGTTTAGATTACAAGAGACTTAGAGCTTAACCAAGCCCTAAGTAGGGAGCTAGCCCATCATGGTTGTGACGGTTAAGGTGTTGTAACGACCCGCTCTACCACATGGTATGATATTGTCCGCTTTGGGCCTGAGCCCTCATGGTTTTGCTCTTGGGCTTCACCCCAAAAGGCCTCATACCAATTGGAGATGATGCACTTACATATAAGCACTTCACTTTTCCTCTACCCAGGCGATGTGGGACTTGTGCACCCGTAGCTCGCTAGTGTGGTAGCCTGACAGTGTCTCTTGCACCCGCCCACGGCACACCCGCCCACAAGGTCATCACAGGTGTCAACAAGATCCTCTTCCATGTTTTGCTCCTTCTTCTTCTTCTTTGATGTTCAAGAGAGATGAGTGTGTAAATGTTCCTGAAACTCTTGTGCCTCCACTCTTCTCTTTCTTATAACCCTAATCTGTCTTCTTTTTCTCTTTTTCCTTCCGCCTCTTTTCTAGAGAGAATGTGATATAAAACTATTACAAAAAACTCAATTAATGAATAAAATTACTCCCAACTAATGGGTCTTGTTTTTCCTTTAGTACAAACCCTATTGGAGGCTAATAGTTCACAAAATAAGCCCAAACAAGAAAATTTCGTAGCCAAGTAAACAGATAAATCCCACAATACTGCCAGGGGCTGGGGGATCGATCCCCCAAGCATAATTTTTCACACCTTTCTGCCAGTGGGGGATCCCCAGTGCTAGAAATTTCTTTTAAGCCCTGTTTAACTCCATTTTAGCCCTGGGCTAATCAGTTTGTTTCTTGATCGTTGGGAATATCATCAAAGGCCCAAAAAAAGGTAGAATTGACCGCTTTTGAAGGATAAGCACATTATACGAACAATGGGCTGCGGCCTCTTTTTGTCATTTTCTAAACTTTTTTCGACTGCCTTTATTTGACTCCAAAAAGGCTTTAATGAACTGAAATTAGTCCGTTTGAACCTTATTGACCTAAAATTGTCAAAAACATAAATTAGAACTAAAACATGAAAGTAAGATATATGCAAAGACTAAAATACCCTAACTTAGGTGCTGAAATGTGTAACATTTAAGCACTTATCACACCCCTAAACTTAGATATTGCTAGTCCCTAGCAATAAACTATAGTATGAAAATGAAATAAACATCTATACAACTATGAACTAATAAAGCAAATAAAAGATAACACCACTTTCGTAGGGATCACGGTTGCATTTAGCATATGCCACAAGCCTTTTAAACCCCTAGGTTACCCCGAGTGGACGAGTGAAGTCTCATGAGGGTTTCCAGAAATGGTACCCACAAACATCAAAAGTTCTTTCTTACTTAAAAACCAATGACACATGTGAAACAAGTGTTGAAAGAAGACTACTTCAAGTATGCAAAATTTTGCCATTTCTAAGCTATTCTCAACATTTCAACATCATTCAAACAAATATGGTCCTCCACACATCAAGCAAGTTAATCATGAAAATTAAATCAATTCTATCATCCTTTTTGAGTGAACCAGCATCAAAATGTGTTGTTATCTTAGCAAAACAAAATGTAATGACCCGAACCCATAGGTCCAAATCGCTAACCGAGTCCTTACCCAAACCCGAGGTTAAATGCCATCAAGTTTAGTGTCAATAGATCTCTCTTACACCATGATTATACTTCATAGGTTTCTATACAATGATCCCAATGCTCAAACTCAATTAAAACGGAAGAAGGAACAAGTTCACAAAAATAGTAACATTTCGGTCAGCCAAAGTGGAGCTTCGACCGGCCGAAACAACCTCTATACCAGTTAACCAAAATGACCATTTCAGTTGGCCAGTTGTGACCTCTACAGGAACTGGACCTACTGGAATGGTCGGCCGACCGAAGTGGCTATTTCGGTCGGCCGAAATGGCTCTGCGAGCTGAACAATCTGCAGAAAACTGCTATGAACCTGGAAATGTACTAATGTCTCCTATGTAACTTTACATTGTGAGAATCATGTCCCAACACATAGAAAACCATTAAAGATACATATTACAATCCCATTTAAGTACGCTAGCAACATAGCCATACATGGTTCATCATAGTCTTTTACAAGGTTACAAAAATTCATATAATTTACAATTCGTAGCTTACACTTGTTGCTACAATAGTACATAAATACATTTAGTCAAGTTTTCACATATTACAATCCCATTTAAGTACGCTAGCAACATAGCCATACATGGTTCATTATAGTCTTTTACAAGGTTACAAAAATTCATATAATTTACAATTCGTAGCTTACACTTGTTGCTACAATAGTACACAAATATATTTAGTCAAGTTTCTATACGAAAGGCAACAAAATGAATGTTCCAATCCAGCCTAAAGTAGTGGAGGGTTTTCATCTACCAATTCTTTTCCCAATCCTGAAAAATGTTAAAGTATTGGGGTGAGCATAAAGCTCAGTAAAAGTTATTTAAGGCATTAGTTTTGGACCCCCTTGAGTCAAACAACACATAATGGGATTGAAACAATGCTGGGGTCATGCAAAGGGGATTCATGTACCAGAAACAACTTAACAAAAAAAATAACTTCAACACTTGTCATAATTCCGCTAAATAGTATGCATGGAATGGAATGTAATGCACCCGTCCCAAATCTGGTCTACACCAACCCAACCTACACTTTTTGAAACCCGCTAACTGACTTTACCGATGCGAGATTGATTACTAGTCCCGGTTTCAATTCTGGCAATGCCTGGCAACCGTTAAAGGTCCAGTACTAACTTTTTCATGCCCTAAACCGAGCCGCACTCCCTCTAGGTCAAGCTAGCCCCGGACTCACAAAATCCGGTTCATTTTAAGGAAAACATTTCCTTTCCTTGGAAAAAACCCAACTCCAAAAAAAAAAACAACATTTCCTTTCAAATTTTCTTCAAAATCCTTCCCTTATGTCGTGATATGTGTAATACCCTAATTTTAAAAGGATAGTCTCGGCATTTTAATTATTTTTTATTGCATTTTTGTTTGATTAATTGCTTATTTGCTTACTTGTTTAATTGTTTTATTATTTATTTGATTTAATTATGTATTTAATTGCATTATTTGGTTAATGGGTTATTTAATTGAATTAATTAGTAAATTATTTTATTTAATTGTTTATTTAATTTATTTGATTTATTTACATTTATGCTTAGGTGGATTTAAAACATGATTTTAACGTAGTATATAGATTAGGGTTTTATTCTTTTATGAAATCACGTTGTGGCCTACTAGGATTTAATTAAGGTTTTTCATCTCTAATTGTAAGTGGACTTAGGTTTTATATTTGCCTATAAATATACTATTATAAGTCTGCAAAGGGGTTGTAGAACCCTATTCACATACAGAGATATAGAGAGAAACAGAGAAAGAATTGTAAAAAAAAAAACAGAGAGATTTCAGCTAGGGTTTCGGCTGTGGATTAAAAGACGAACCTAGGAGGAAGGAAGGTTGAGCAGTAGGAGGTTGACAGTGACCGAACGTTGTCGGAAAACTTAGGAAGATGGCGACGAGGTTTTGATTCAAAATCTCACAGGCAAGTTTTGTTCTTACTCTCTCCCCTTGACCTGTGTTCTGTGCATGCCTAGATGATCTCTAGGATTTTAATCAGACGTTAATAAATCTTGTATGCTTATTAAATCAAAATTTTAAACTGTATATGTTTGAATGTGTACTGTAAGTTTAATCTGTTCTTCGCATAAATTGTTTTCTCATATGTGTTCTATGTTTCTGTTAATGATGCATACTGGAGTTTAGATGCTTTATGATGAATTTTGGGACATGAATTTAACCTTAGGAACTGTATTAGACATCACAGTAGGTTCGGTAAAGTCATCAAAGACGAAGAAGACTAACCAGAACGGGTAACGGCTCTCTGTGAGAGAGAGAGCCGGCTCCATGGATTGAGGGAGCCGGCTCCCTAGACCACAGAGCCGGCTCCCAATGGTTAAGAGCAGGCTCTCAACTTGTGAGAGCATGCTCTCATGCCAAACTTGATACTGGACGTGGTTTGAGGGTCTGTTTTGGGTTTTTAAAGTTCATGGACTGTTTTGGGTGATTAGTAAGGACTCTAAACATTAAATTATGCTGTATTAGAACCCAAATTGCATAATTAATGTCTTTATACTGATGGATTTAACAGTAGGGAAGTTTAAACAATCTTGCATGCTGTTAACGGATAAAAAGGATTAAATTGTTTAATTTTTCCTGGACTGTTTTGGGTGATTAGTAAGGACTTTAAACATTATATTATGCTGTATTAGAACCCACATTACATAATTAATGTCTTTATGGTAATGGATTTAATAGTAGGGAAGTTTAAACAATATTGCATGCTGTTAACGGATAAAAAGAATTAAATTGTTTAATTTTGTTTTAACAATTTAACGAACTGTAGCATGATTATAAACCTTGTTTTGGATGTACAATAGGGTCACTTATTTATTAGACTTGATCTATGCTTACTCTGGATTCTAATTGCTAAAATAATAAACTCTGTTCTGCAATTACATGGATTATTGTTTTGGTTTCTAATTGCTGAACTATTAAACTATGTTCTATCAATTACATGGATTTATGTGTTGGACTTTAATTGCTAAATTATTACACTAATTTATGTCAATTATATGGATGTTATGGATTGTATGCACCGGTATGGGATGGTGGCATACTAGGGATGGTTTAGCTCAAAACGCTAAGGCCTACCTTATTGGAATAAGGGAATGGATTGTAAAATATTGAATCCTACTTATATTTAAGTCAAATCAACTGAGGAAGTTGAGTGACTTCCTGGATTAATTGTTATTTATGGTTAAGTCAGATCAACTGAATAAATTGAGTGACTAACTGGATTAGTAATCTTATGTCATAGCAATGAACAATTGAATGACATACTCTGGTTTTGGACAGACTTTAAATATATATTTATGGTAACACGATATGAGCTTGAGTCTCAAAATCGTTGGTTAGGGAGCGTATATGCATTGGGATGCATAGCTGGTTATGATGGTTGAGGTGTACCCTGTTAGGTCTAGCTACTCATGCCCACCTCTGGTGCATTTTGCATGTTGCCTTCTATTCAAGTTGAGACCCCTTTATAGTTCAGTGAGAGTCATTTAGTATGGATATATATTTATATATGGACTAGATAGATATTGTTGAGATATCTAGGATGTATATGCGTATCGGGTCTCTGTTTGGATTGTAGTTAGAATAGAACTTGTTCATGGGCCTGACCCACTTTCATTTTTCAAGTATCAGACGGTTCCAGTCTTAGGGCTTGTTCGGGCTGAGCAGAGACGATCATTCACTCTACCGACGACGTAGGATTTCATTCCATGTTTTAGATTTGGATTTTATCTTCAATTGTTTATTTTCAGTTGGGATTTTGTTTAGGGGTCCACTAGATAGATTCCTGAGTTGTACTCTTGGAGGTTTTGGAGAGTTGTATTATTTCAATCTTTAAGGTTTGAGGATTTTACATTAATTAATTCTTTCAGTTTTATTCTATTTTCTTAAATCTTTCTTGTATTTCCTGCTTATTTATATATTAATTGTTTGGTATTCCCTCGGGTTTGGGCTTGGGCTTGGGCCTGATTAACCCATGTCTCGGAGTCGATGGGTATCACAATATGCAATGTACTAACTCTTGTCATCAAAATCTCAATTTCGTCACTATATCAAGAATACATTATCATGGCACTTATAATAATTAACTAAAACTTAGCATACTTTAGAGTTTCAACACAACAAAGACATCATCATCTCAAGTATAATATATATAAGAACCATTCATAAGCAATTTCAACATATATGCACATATAACTTCACACTTTAACTAGTAAAACATTCCCAATTCCTTAATTTTATATCAAAGTTTGCAATTTAAAACATATAGCAAAAATATAAGAAATTTACTCAATAACGAGGCAAAACTTAGTGCATTAAGAACCCCTACCTCAAATTGAAGATTAAACCAAGCTAAGCCCAATTTCAGCCCCAAGAATCCCCAAATTTGAATTCCCAAGAGTGCTCCAAATGATGATCAATTCTTACCAAAATGAAGGTCTCAACTAGCTCTCCAATTTTGCCTAAAGGAGTACCATCAATTTCCCAAGGGTTAAGCTTCAATCAAACCTTGAAAGCTTGAAGAAAAAATAAAAATGGAGGTGAGGAAAGAGAAAGAATCTACCGGGAGTGAGAGGAGAATTTGAGGCCTTTACATAGCCTATTGGCCATTAAATGCATGTGAGTGGGGAGTGGGCCCCACCACTAACTCAAAATATCCATTTTTTACTTTTATTTCCCACCACATGAATATATACATACAAACTATACTGCATTCACATAAAACACATCAATTAAAAATAAATGAGATGCAAATGGACCATGACACAACTCCCGTACACAACAATACCGATAGCAGGTCCCACATGGAACCTTCCGGCCCAAAAACGAAAAAATGCCGAAATGGCAACCATTGCGTTTCCAAGAGTCCTAAACTTAAGGAAATGTCCCAACTAACTCTTTGACACTCCTGGCACACCCCACGGTGTCTAGCACGTAAAACGAGAAAAGGACGAAATACCCCCGAAAGTCAAAAAATTCTAAAAATTGGAAAATGACAAAATTCAGGAACATTACACAAAATAATGGCATAGCCTTACCCTCAAACTAGCATACAGATATAGTACCGATCATCAAGACATTGAATAAACCTTGTTATTCAATTTATTTGCAATATGCTCTTTTTGTTTTTCTTTTTCTCTATTTTTTATGGGATCTAAGATAAGAGTATGATGTAATGTAGTGATCTCTTAAGTTTTGTAGAAGATCCATTAACAAATGTTAGGTCAATGACTCCCAAACCGAAAGGCTTTAGGGCATTAGGTGTAAAGACACCCCTAAGGACTTACAAGCTCAAATCAACTAGATTACAAATCAAAACAACTCCCATCCTATCATTTCCTGCTTTCCCACACTAGTGAGAAACACTCACTTTTCTTTTCTTTTCTTTTCTTTCTCTTTATCTTTTCCTTGTTCTTTTTGTGATGGCCCTCCATTTTTTATACTAGAGTTCGGTGCTTAATGAGGCACGAATCCCGATTACTTCATAAAGGGTTTCTTATTTAGCTTGCAAGGTCATTTGTCAAGAATGAAAGCTTTCAAAGTCTACTAGCTCAATTGGGATATAACCAAAACATTAATCAACTAAGCATGTACCATACAAATTGAATGCTAGTGTGCGCAAGTGCAAGTGTAGAATTCTAGAATCAACTCTCAAAGCATTTTCAACAAGCATGATGATGTGGACCACAAGAGCAAGCATAATATTAAAAATTAAAAATTTAACCCTAAATGGCATCCTAAAGCATACAAGAAGTATTAGACTCTAACAACTTGCCATTCCAAGGCAACTATGCTTTAAAAGTTAAAAATCATGGCTAAATAGATCCCAAATCTCAATCATGCAATTAAAGTTCAACTTTAAGTAGAATGAATCAAGCCACCTTACCCCCAAACTTAAACCGCACATTGTCCTTATTGTGCAATGAGAATAATGAAAAAAAATGGAAAGAATATACCGTGGTGGCAAAAGTCTATAAAGCCCGGTAATGATCCATTATGAAAAAGGTCTCCCCCAAACTAGGATTCAAAAACCTACCTGAATAGCCACACTAGCAACTCACATCATATATCAACATGGGATAAGAATAAACAAATCATACACTCTAAAACAATATGAAACAATGAAAGAGATAAGATTGGATCAAGCCCTATACAATACATGAAAGTATGCATGACTACACATAAGGGCACAATGGTGAAAAGTTTTTATGTTTTTCTTTTTATGAAAGCAATGTATAGACAAAATGAAAGAAAATTAAAGAACAAAATGTATGAACAAAATGCAAAAGAAAATAAAGAAGCCAAAATGTAATAAACAATATATATGTACAATGATAGGAAAATAAAGAAATGAAAATGCAAGAAAAGTGAAAAATAAAAGTAAAACACCTTCTTTTTTTCTTTTTTTTAAACTACAACAAAGTATGTATAAGAAAAACAAAAATGCAAAGAAATGAAAATGCAAATGAAAAACAAAAAGAAATGAGGGAGAAATAAAGTTGTGAAACTCTACGAAATATACTAGTGTTTAACGTCTCTAGTAAAATGTTGGGGCAACATGCTAATCAAAAGTGTCAAAAACCGGATATGAAACATCCTCATTAATCTTTTTGTCTATCTTCCCAAGTGGATCCTCTCTCACAACAACAAATTCATCTCCCAAAAGAATGATATGCAAATATATGGAAGATAGTGGTTCTTTCCTTCCATCCATGGACTTCAAAACAAAATCAATAATAATGGTTGGCCTTACCTCTTCTTTATACTCATGAAATGTATTCAAAGAATCACTTCCTTTGGTAAATGGTAAGCCATTGTCTTTCAAAGACATAATTGGACTTTGTGGAAGGGCACTCTCTTCATCCTTTTCCTCCACCTCTAAATTGGTCACCTCATCCTCACTTTCCTCTAAGGTGTCATTGGCCTCAATTTCCTCATGATTAAAATCACAAGATATGTCTTGCCTCTTACTTTTCCTCTCATTTATCATATTTTGCTCACTTTGATTAGTCATTAATTGACTTGTCTCTTCTTCCTCTTCCTCTTGACGAGAAATAGTACTTACAATTTCCTCAACTTAAGCTTCTAGCATGGCTAGCCTATGAGAATGAGAATGAATAAGTTGTCTCATTTCATTAAGTTCATCAACTAGAGCTAACATTTTATCTTCAAATCCAAAAAAGTAAAGTGATAGAGGTGGTTCTTCATAAAATGGTGGGGGAGGGTAGTAGTCATAAGAGGGATCGTAAAAGTAAACAAGTCCATTATATAATGATGATTCATGAAATGCATTGGACTCACTCTCATAAGAATCATGATATGATGGAGGGTCATACGGATAATGGGTAAAATTTTCCCCCAAACTTGGATCAAACAAGGGCTCCATTCATATTCACAATCCAAAAACAAAAAAATAAATAAATGTCTCCACACGGGCCGATGCCTTCAACTAGAAGGTATGCTTGGATTTAAAATAAAGTAACATAATAAGCCTTAACAAGTGCTATCTCAAGCATATAAAGAACTGAACAATTAAGCTACAAGAGTTCCAAGAATTGGTCACAAAGGTCCTTAACCAACTTCAAAATCCAATGATAACTTTAAGCTCCAATGATTGCTATAATCTCCAATGTTCACCTTTTTTGTAGTCAAATACCTAATTGAACAAATAGTAGTTAGAATGATAGAAGAATGGACAAAATAAAAACAAAGAAAATAGAATGAATATACAAATAATCAAATGAAAACCAATGTCTAATTTATCTCCAATTAAACCAAATGATCCCCGACAACGATGCCAAAATTTGATCAAGTCCCTTTTTGGGGGTCGTTTTTCCTTTAATCAAAATGAGATGTTTAAATGTGTGGTTTAGGAAAAGCCTTTTTGAAAGAATTATCAAAGAGTCAAATTTACATTTATAAAAACCAGGACTACGATAATGAAGTATATAGTGAGTATGAATCGAACCCAAGAGATCTTTGGCTTGGATTTAAATAAAATAATTGGTTTTAACAAGTGATTACCATAAGAGAGAGAGAGAATAAAAAAGATAGTTGGTTGATTAAGCTAGTGAACAATTAAATTAAAATGCAATGAAAATAAACTAAGTTAGAGTTAGGGGTTAAAGAGATAAAAGAGAATTCTTAGGATTTGTTGGAATCACCACTAAGCTCATGTAATTAACCACTTGTTTTCCATTAATGGGGAGAATATTATTGCAATTTAAATGTAGCTTCAATCACTAAAACAACTTGCAATCAAGTATGCATGAATTATCAAATGCAAGTATGAATTGTCTACCTAATGACATGTAAACTAGGGTGTAGAACAACCCATCAAGCCTAAGCATACTCCATCATACTAACCACAGTTGGATCTAATGAGAGCATACATTAATCAAGAGAATAATGGATTTGCAAATAATAAGTGTGGATTATCAATTCAAGCGTAAATTGTCTACCTAATGACAAGTAAAATAATTTGTAGCACAACCCATCAAGATAATGTATAACCCATCAAATTAATCAACAATCCCATCCAATAAAAACCATGCCATAGCCATCACTAAATCCAAATAACAATGGAATCTGGTGTTGAGTATAATCCTCTAATCACACATAGACATGCAATTAACATATAGAATTAATGAAAGAATTAATCTTTAATATCTAATCAAGAGCATAACCCTAGATTAATCACACATAGACATGTAATCAACATATAGAGTTAATGGAAGAATTAAACCAACACAAACCATGATTTTTCAAATCAAGCATGTAAATAGGAATCACAAGGTCATAACATCAACTACAACAATATATTAATCTCCCCAAAAATAAAAATTACAAAGGTTTAGATTACAAGAGACTTAGGGCTTAACTAAGCCCTAAGTGGAGAGCTAGCCTATCATGGTTGTGGTGGTCAAGGTGTCAACAAGATCCTCATTCATGCTTTGCTCCTTATTATTCTTCTTTGATACTCAAGAGAGATGAGTGTGTAGATGTTCCTGAAACCCTTGTGCCTCCACTCTTCTCTTTCTTTTAACCCTAATCTGTTCTTCATTTTCTCTTTTTCCTTCCGCCTCTTTTCCAGAGAGAACGTGATATAAAACTATTACAAAAAACTCAATTAATGAATAAAATTACTCCCAACTAATGCGTCTTGTTTTTCCTTTAGTACAAACCCTATTGGAGACCAATAGTTCACAAAAAAAGCCTATATAAGAAAATCCCATAGCGAAGTAAACAGATAAATCCCGCAATGCAGCCAAGGGCTTGAGGATCGATCCCTAAGCCTTAGGGATCGATCCCCCAAGGGTAATTTTTCACACCTTTCTGCCAACAGTGGGGGATATATCCTGCGATATCCCTCGATTCTAGAGCCACGAGTGATCAAGCCCGAGCACAGATCCAAGGGATACCAAACAATTAATATTTAAACAAGCATGATTGCAAGAAGAATTAAGAAATAAATAATAAAGGCTGAAAGAATCTACATAATAAATCCTCAACATAATAATTAAATAATCCACTAAATCTAAAATTTGCAATATTTGATACAACTTGGGAATCCACCTAGTGGACCCCTAATAAAATCCCAACTGAATGTAAATAACTGAAATAAAATCCAAAGCTAAACTATGAAAAGAAATCCTACGTAGTAGGAAGAGTGAGTAACTGCCTCTACTCAGCACGAACAAGCTCTAAGCCTAGAACTGACGAACACCTGAAAAAAAAGAGTGGGTCAGGCCCACGAGCAAGTTCTACTCTATTACAATCTAAACAGAGACCCGATACACATATACATCCTAAATAACTCAACAATAACTATATGATCCATAAATATATATATCCACACTAAGGGACTCTCAGTGGACTACAGGCCGGTCTCAACTGACTAGTAGGCAATATACAAAACGCACCTGAAGTGGGCATGAGTACCTAGACCTAACATGGTACACTTCCAACCATCAAAGACAGCTATGCATCCCAATGCATATACTCTCCCTAACCGTCGATCCTGAGACTCAAACTCATATCGAGGTACCATAATTATATAATTAAAATCCGTCTAAACCAAAATAATATCATTCAACTATTTGTTGACTTGACATGAATGTAAGTAGGACTTAACTTTTATAGTTAATCCGTTCCCTTATTCCATAATAGGTAAGACTTAGCGTTTTGAGCTAATCCATCTCTAGTATGCCACTGTCCCATTCCGATGCATATAATCCATAAATCCACTAATTGATGAAATGAATAATTAATCTAACATCAATTAAGTCCAAACAATTGACAATACAGATAATAAATGTAAACGTCAATTAATCCACAATAAACATAATAAAAAAAATGTAAATTAGCATGCTTATTTGATAATACTGATACATAATTTAAATTGTACAACCATTCACATAAAATTGCTAAATTAAAGATAAGTAACTTAATTCATCCATATCCAATAACAGTATGCAAATTTATTTAAGAATTATATACTGTTCAAGCTATAAACACTAGGTGGTTTATTATACATTATCATGCCCTCTAGAGCTTTAATATGACCTTAGACATCATTTAACTTCCCATTTACAGCTCCTAATTATACCTGGAATGTCAAAAAACCAAACCCAGTATCAAAACTTCACCAAAAACCAACAAAATGGGGGAAGAGCCGCCTCCCCCACTATGGGAGCCCCAACCCCCCCCCCCCCCCCTCCGAATGGAGCCGGCTCCCCCCTTAGGGGAGCCGCTTCCTTGCTTGGTAGAGCCGGTTCCCCTTTGTGGGGAACCGCCTCTTTGAGAGGGGAGCCGGCTCTCCTCCTGTTTTTATCAACTGCGTCTTCTGCGGCGACTTCCAATTCCTCTGTCCTCCATTGCTAAGGTTTCTAGGTGTCTGAACTAGATTCCAGAGTATTCCAAAAACATATTTAAATCCATTATGCATGGTTACCATCAATTAAAACAAATAGTCGTGCAAGAAAATTCAAGATCAAGCAACAATAATTTCATTAACAAACTTACTGTTTTAATCGAATTCAACATGCACAAAAGTTCAGTTTAATAATTATTTACTCCTTGAATTGTTTAGGCATGTAAAGAACATGAAGCCTAACGGAGAGAGTTAGATATAGAACTTGCCTTAAGTTTTAGTTTGAAACCGTGAACCTTCTACACTGATAAATCCGACGACCTTGGTTGTTTTCACAAACCCTCCATTGCTCCTGGTTCAACCCACGAGCAAGCGTCAATAACCCTTTCTTTAATCAGCCCTTGCTCCTGGCCAAACCCTAATTCTCCCTTTCTCAGTTTCTCTCAAACCTCTCTGTATCTCTCCGCCACTATGTTTCGTGAATAGGGTTCTAAAACCCTCGGTAGACATATACAAGAATATTTATAGGCAAATTTACTTTAACCTAATACTAATCTTGTGAGGAGATGGAAAAGAAAAAGAATAGAAATAAAATATAAAATAAAGTCGGCAATTTCATACATATATATGAAACCCTAAAACTATATAATACATATATAAGGAATAATAATATTAATTCAATTATTAATAAGAAATAATAATTAAACTACCCTCATATACGTATATACCCATATATATACGTATAACCACATCCATGGGTATTAACCATACCCATTTAAGCACTTAACCAAGTAATCTATATTATCCCAGCCCAACTCCTTAAATTAAAAAAAAAACATTTAATTCCACATTTAATTTAAACAAATAAATCCATTTTAAACCTATAATTCAATTAAACAAATAAAGCAATTTATACAATTAATTCAATGCCACATACGCATACAATTTCAATCAAAACAAATAAATTAATTAAACAATTAACCAATTAAACAAATAGCTAGATAAACAAACAATGAATTTAAAAATGCAATAAAAATATAAAATAAATATTGAGACTATCTTTTTAAAATTAGGGGTATTATAGATCCCCCACTCTGGGGGATCGATCCCCTAGTGCTAGAAATTTCTTTTAAGTCCTGTTTAACTCCGTTTTGGCTCCGGGCTAACCGGTTTGTTTCTTGATCGTTGGGAACATCATCAAAGGCCCGAAAAAGGGTAGAATTGACTGTTTTTGAAGGATAAGCACACTATACGAACAATGGGATGCGGCCTCTTTTTGTCATTTTCTATACTTTTTTCGACTATTTTTGCTTGACTCCAAAAAGGCTTTAATGAATCGAAATTAGTCTGTTTGAACCTTATTGACCTGAAATTGATAAAAACATAAATTAGATCTAATACATGAAAGTAAGATAGATACAAGGACTAAAATACCCTAGCTTAGGTGCTGAAATGTGTAATATTTAAGCACTTATCACTCGTCGTCGGGATCTGGTCTCAGAGGTGTTGATTGAAATCATGTTAGCACAATGGCCATTCGATCGTATTTGTGTGATCACAATTGCAATCGTCGTCGGTTTTAAGCTACCGGCGACGAAAAAGATGAACCGCGCCGGTGACGTCGAATTGATGTATGTATGTATATATACATATCTATGTCCATCTTCACTTTCCAAATTAAACACACCAACAACAATATTTACACATACATACACCCTTTGTACCTATCACCCACAATATAATGGATTTAGATTTGAAAACCAAGATGGTGCACTCCGACTGCTTACGCTTCATCGCCTTCAGCTACAGGAGGGACCACACCATCGAAATTCATTACAGTGTGACCACAATTATAGTCAGAGGCGGTGGCAGTGGCGATGGGATGAAATTGTTGTTGGATGAACAGGTGTTTGATACGGGTGAGGAAGTGAGACGGAGGAAGTCTGGGTGGGTAGATAAAAGAATGTTTAGAGATAGAAAAAATGCGGTGTATATTGAATAAGGGTAGTTTGGTCATTTTAGGTGGCTGATATTTTTGAATGAAAATATAATATTTTATTGCGGGACATATTAGACATTTTATATCACTTAAGGCAGTGTTTGGCTCCATATTTATAAAATGGGTGTCATTATTCAAGATTGCAAACCTAAGAGAACAATTGGATCACACTCTCCCCCAAGTTATAGATGGGTGTCTTTAACACAAACTTGGGGGGTCTGAGTGCAATTTACCTATAATATATTTATTAAAGGGTTAATTACAATCACGCCCCCTAAGTTTTCGCCATTAACAGCCAGATGAAAGTTGGCCTCTTTTTTAATATTCACACCCCTTGTCAGAAATTGCAGTCAAACATCCCCTAAAAAAGTATAAAAAGATGTTATTACCCTTCAATAAAAAACAATACTTGTCTTAGGCCGCATAAGAAGGAATCTCCTTCTTATGATGAGGTGGCCCAATAAAACATCAAAAAATATTAAAGTTTTAAAAGAAGAAAAAAAAAATGATGATTACACGGAATAGAAACTAATCATTCCCTCTTTCTCTCTCACGCAAACAGAATTACTTCTGTCTTTTGAATCTAAAATCAAACAAACAAAATTTAGAGACAATAAATTCTAAACCTATAAATTAATTTATCGGTCTGTCCCTGATAAATTACCCTTGGCAATATCACTACCCTACCACCATTCTTTTCCATCACAGGCCCCTCTCTCCACCACTACCACCGGCCCACCACCACGCTCCCACATTCTCCCTATATTTTTCTCTCCCCTGCCACTTCTCTCCACCACCGCATCCTCGCTCTTCCACCACATCGCCCCTCCCACTCTCTGTATTTGTCCCTTCCCTTTTGTTCAATCTCATTAAAAGACAATTTTATTGTAAGAATTCTGAAATCCAAAAACCCAACTTCGATAATTGACTTCCCCTCTCTCTCTCTCTCTAATTTTCAAGTTGTTATCAATGAAGTGTTTTTTTTTAGGAAAGGTAAAATGAAATAAAAAAGAAAAGAGATAAGGGGATGATTATCAATGAAGTTGTTTGATATATATATATATATATATATATATATATATATATATATATATATATTATTCTGAATTGTATATATATTGTATTAAATATCAATACTTTGTGAATTTTATGATGGTGGTGATGTACAAAAAAATTTTGAAAAAAAAAACATTATTTGATTTTAGATTTAAAATAGAGAAGTGATATATATTGTTGCGTGAGAGAGAAAGAGGGAAGAATTAATTTATATTCATGTAGTCATCATTTTTTTCAATTTTTTTTTATTAATATTTTATTAGACCTCTTCATCATAAGATTCTGTTTTATGTGGCCTAAAACAAGCATTGTCCTTCAATAAAATAATAATTTTTAATTTAAAATATTTAAATGACCAAAATACCCTAGTATTGACCACATATTTTGGTTAGCACCTGTCCTCACCTCACCTACCACCACCGCCCCCAAAAACATGGCCACCACTACCGCCGCCTCTCAACCTCCTACACACCGTCACCGACCATGGTCACTGCCACCTTCTCCCACTATGCCACCATCTGAAACCGTCACACGTTGAGAGTAATCACAGTAAATCGTTGTGGTGGTCGGTGTGGAAGATGTGCAACAAGGCACGTATGATGCGGAGTTCCAGATTGTCATTATCGAAGGGAAGGGGATGGCAGTGTAGGGTCGGATCACTCCTTTTTCGGCCCCAACCGCCACCGGAAGGAGCCTCACGTGCCCCCACCGTCACCGCGCGTAGGTTGAACCACTTGTGCACTTTATCTTCTTCCCTAGCAAACATAGAACAAGCTCTGTTTCTTTTTCGCGACCAGCAACCAACATCGTCATCTTCTTCACGGGCGTCGTCAGAATATTATTACAGCGCTTATTCCACAACATGTGATTCGCAATCAACATTCTTCCCAGCCATACCATCCTTGGTCAATTCCCACCACTTCCACCACCACCACTGCCACTCAACCACTCCCACCACGAGACCACAGAAATTCAAACAATTCATGCTGAACCACACCACCAAACCCAATTTAACCCCACAACCCACTGCCATCACCATAACCAACACCTCAACGTTAACCAATCCAACCATGAATTTCTCTCCAACGTCTTAAAAACTCAAGCAATTCGTAGAAGAGTTAAGTGCATTAAACCCCCCTAAACTATGAGCCAATTGCAAGAAACTCCCTGAACTAAAAATAACCCCCTAAACTATAAGATTGTTGCACTTGAGGACATGCCAACAACCACCCATGAACAGAAAATGACATTTAACTTTTTACCCTTAATTGAACCACATCGTTTCATTGTATTTAGGAAAGAAAAAAAAAAAGATAGATAGTTCATGGGAAGTGTTTCCAGAATGGTTTAATCACATAGAAATATCCCACCAGGAATCAATAGCAGCATCTCTTCTTCAATGTCAATGTTAATGGACGATACAGCTGTTACTACTGTTTTGGCCAAGAGGCAACATTTGAGGCTTTTGCTTGGTGTCTTGGCTTGCCCCCTCACTCCAACTCCTTTAGTACTGCTCAACAACTCAATTAATCACCCTTGCTCTTCACATCAAAGACATCTCAATTCTCAATTGTAAGTTCTATATTTATCCTATAGTTGTAATGGATTTATTTTTAACTAATTAATTAATTTGATATATATATATATATATATATATATATATTTATGGTACTGATAGATGATATATCTTGCTGTATAACATATATAATAAATAAAGGAGAGGTCTACGACGCATCACATAATACAACAATGCTGTCTATGTATCGATACAGCTGTTACTACTATTCTGGCCAAGAGGCAACATTTGAGGCTTTTGCTTGGTGTCTTGGCTTGCCCCCTCGCTCCAACTCCTTTAGTACTGCTCAACAACTTAATTAATCACCCTTGCTCTTCACATCAAAGACATCTCAATTCTCAATTGTAAGTTCTATATTTATCTTATAGTTGTAATGGATTTATTTTTAACTAATTAATTAATTTGATATATATATATTTATTTATTTATTTATTTATGGTACTGATAGATGATATATCTTGCTGTATAACATATATAATAAATTAAGGAGAGGTCTATGGCGCATCACATAATACAACAATCCTGTCTATATATCCTCCAAACGCCCTCTATTCCCACTCCAAAATTCTAACATTTGAACTAAAATCCTAACTAATTCTTGAAATTTTGTATAAATTTTGTGAATATGAAAAAAAAAACTCTTCTTTTTTTTTTTAATCTATTATTTCGGAATTGGATTGGAAGATGAGAGTAGAAGGGAAGATGAGTGAATACAAAAGAGGAGGCAACGATGCTGGGGAAGAAGGTGATGTTGGAGTGGGAGGGGGTTTACCTAGCACCGACGATTTGACTCTTCTTTCCCTGAAATTGATACCCCAAAGCCATCTCTTTTATCATTCCATCTTGACAACCACCTTCGTTCTGTCATAACTTTCAGTGAAGAGTGAACCCAATTTTTGGTGGAGAGGCTCAGTTTGAGACGGTGGTGAAGAACAGAGCAATAATATGTATTTTATATGTAATACATATATATCTAATATATACAATATACTATATAGCAGTGAGGGCTTGGTGAGAACTTATGCATATACATAGTTCAATACAAGAGTGATGTATATATAGTACAAGAGTGATGTATATATATACACACACACACACAGACGGGGATGCAGATTTACCCAGAGAGGAATTGGATTTTTGTTCTTCTTATTCTTTTTATTTCACTAAATATTTGGATCTTTCTTAATATCAAAATACAATCCCATTTATAATGATAGATGATTCAGCCATTGAGGGTTCAAATTGCAGAGCATCCCATTATCTCATTCTATTGAAGATAGAAAGAAGATAGAAAGAGGAAAATGGGTTTTAAATGGGTTAACCTATCCGCAACAGGTTGTTAAGGGTAAAATTGTCTTTTAAAAAAATGAGAGTGTCAAGTAACTAACAGAGTGGGACCTTTTTTTGCAACAAATGGAATAGATTAAGGGGTTAAATGTCAAAATGATAGTTTAAGGGGGTTTCTTGAGAAAGAGAAGAAAGTTCAAGGGGGTTTAATGCATTTTAACCCTTCATAGAATTATAGAATTGCAGATCTACATATATACAGAAACACACGTTCCCATTCCTCGATTGGGATAAACACCCTCAGATATTGGAGAGGAATTTTACTCACATTGCCAACAAAACCAAAATTTTAAAAAATTGTGACTTGGTATAATTTCTTGTCTTTTTCCTTTCTGATTTCTTAGCCATTTACCTTTTCTTTCCATTTGTAGGACTAACTTTGGGATTTAACAGCAGATCTTCACCTTCAAGGTCCAATCCTTGAAGGTTTGGCCTTCCGCCCATTTGCTTCCTCCCACCCTTAATTCAATTACATGAATTTTAATGTGTTAGTAGAATATATTACACATATGTATGTATATATAATTATATATGTGTGTGTGATTCTATCTGTGTAATATATACATATGAGATTTATTCTTAGATGTTATAAGTGGATTTTTACCGTACTTAGAATGATGATGCTTGTATATGGATGGTGGTGGTGATAGAAGATTTCACCACATTTTTCGCTGATTGATTTTTTATTTTTTATTTTTTTGCATGCAAGGGTATCTGGGTTTAATGAAATGAGTTGCAAAGGTTAAAAATGTAATTCGTCTGAATAGGTCAGTCAAAAGGCAATAATGTCGATTCACTGTGTTAATGTGGCGTGTCTTTGTTAACTTCTGAGAAGAAGAATTCATTGTTAAAAAAGAGGCCAACTTTCAATAAATTAAACTCGGGTGAGTGTAATTAACTCTTTAGATAAAATACTATCACAGGTCTAAATAACTACCAATGTACTACTGCAAGCTGAGGGTGCAGAAAAGTTTGGACATACAAAACTTGAGTGCAGTTATCATCCAGATGAAAAATTAAATAAGCCCCAATAATCAATAAATTATTTAGTGAAATAAAGATCATACAAAATTCTGTCGCTCTCTCAATAATTTAGTGAAACAATATCCCGGTGGAAGGTGGGAGGCTGCTGCTCAATTTGGCTAGTTTTACTATGCTACTAGACTACAACTTTTGATGGAGAAATGAACCGAACGAAAGCAATATATATCTATATATTTGTGTAAAACCTGCATCTTTGGTCCATATTCAAAGGATGTCAAGATTACCAAATCAACATTGGCTATTGTCAAAGCAAGTGATCTGGTGAAATGTCATAAGGTCCTTCCCCAGCTGCACATTGTTTTGGAAACAACTAGTTACTAGTTTGGCAATTGGGTGATGACGTCCGGAGAAAAGCCCAGTACAACAAAGAATTGTTGTTCACCTCGGAAGTCAAGCTTCATCATCCGAGTTGTCAAATGTTATTTTTGTAGCTTTTGGGGCATCTGCTGCAATCTCTCTAAAGTGAGCCCCATACAGCTTAGACTCTGCAATGAGGTAAAGATTCAAACGTTACAAAGTGGGGAAGTGGGAACTGAGTGGACTGCATGAATAGAATTGCTTTCAGATTCACTGACAATCTCAGGAAGACAACTAATTGAAGAAGATGGCAACCAAAGCTTCAGGCTTTAGGAATCTTGCACTTCATGCATACAGAGATCAGATCCAACACATAGAGACGCATAAAAAAACAGCACATGCATGAAAGACTTGCAAACACAAGCACAAATATATGCTCCCAAAAATAAAATTAAAAAAGAAGAAAAAAAAAAGGACGAGGAGAAGCAAATATGTAACTCATATTCCTACTAACCGTAACTGCACCAATATGAGGATAACAATTTAGACTAGTTCATGAACTCCAGACTTCTCATGCATCTAACACCGGATCATTAAAGTAAAGCTTAAAATCCTCAGTACAGTCTGACACTTGATTAAATGGAAGACACAAGCTCAATTAACTACACAATTAAGCTACAACTTTTCATAATAAAAATGAATTTAGAAAAGCTTGGCTTGCTCTTCGAAAGCTAGAAAATCAAATGTATCTTTGATCTGTGGACACATGGAAGAAATTCAATTTTCAAAATGAAAAGTGATTACCAAGAGTGGTTTTAGGAAATGACAATTCTTTTCTAAAAAAATATCTATCTACATCTCAGAAAAGTTTGTACGTCTATCTGTGAAATTTCAAAGTAGAAATCAAACAAATGATAGAATAATACGTTCCCTAACAACAGCATGATCCACACTATTCTGAACAGCCAAAGGATTTATATATTTTCTTAACTGGGGGAACACATAGGTGGACAAGCATGTCAAGTTATAATCAACTCTCAAGTTCCAACACACCAATTGTTAATTGGAAACATCCATGCAGAACCAGCAATTCAGTGGAGGATATCAAACACATTAGCAGAAACAAAATGTAGGACAAATGATGCATTTGAAGTTAGAAAAGAGTATGATTGTAAATCATTCTACTTTTGCCACTATTATAAAAAAAAAAATTGGCCCAATATTCAAATAGAAGCATCTTCATCATCAATGCTTTAATCAAATATGAATGTGGTTGGTCATGTGAATTCTCTTTTTTCATACTTTTCTATTGCAAGTCGTCTCAAATATTGTACTCTACTTTTGTAAAATCATTGTTAATAATTTCATCTTATTTTGATTGTGGTTGCCCTATGTCTCTTACCTTCCATGTAAACTAGTATTTCCCTTCTTATTTGTGCATTTATAGGTCTTCATTATATACGTCTATCACAGCTAAATCTACACTCCCTTATTCTATATCACTAATAGGAGCTACTCCTAATTTTTTTCCCATCTATTTTACTCACTCTACCAATCCATCTTAAAATCCTCATTCCTGCTACATGAACGTGTAGCTTCTGTTTCTTTTTTAAAACCCAACACTCTGCTGCATAACATAATTGTCCCAACAACTGTTTCTATAGAATTTCCTTTTAACTTACTTGTTATTCTTTTATTGCAAAAAATACCACTAACCTGTAACCATTTTGTCTAACCTATCTATCTCGCCATCCTTCTGTATTATTGATCCAAAATATCGAAAATAGGTATTTTGGATAATCTTTCGGCATGAAGTGTGATTATTATATTATTAATTTCTGATTACTTATTAAATTTATATTCCGTGTGTTGTGTTTTAGTTCTTTTAATGTCTAACCATGTTTAATCCAATGCGTTTCTCCACAGTTCTAATTATATTGCTGTGGTTTCTTTCGAAGTGTCTAATAGCATTGTCACCGGCAAAAAACATGCAGCATGAAATGTCACCTTTTACATCTTTTATTATTTCATCTAAAATTATTGTGAAATAAGTATTACACTTGGTAACGATTCTTGGTGTAATCCCAAGTTTACTGAAAATTCACTAATCTCACAACCTATACAGCGAACACCAATTTCTGTGTTCGTATACATATCCTAAAAAATCTTTAACATCTCTATAGGGATATGTTTTTGTAAAGCGCACAAAATTCTCTCTCAGAGGGATCCTATCATATGTTTTTTAAAGTACATAAAAATCAAATGTAGATCTTTTTGCTTACTCCTAGATTCTTCAACTGCTTGTGATTCCTTCATCATTGTTTTATCACTCTTTCCTATAGTTTAATTGAATCACTCATTTTTTTAATTTTCTATAATGGCTGCAATTTTGTATATCCTATTTATTTTTGTAAATTGATACTATCATGCTTTCCCTTTCACTCATTTGGCAACATGCTATCTTTTATAATTTGGCTGAAAAAATTTGATACCTACTAAGTTCCTACCTTGCACAGTTTTCCATGCCACCATAGATATGTTATCACAGCCACCCATTTTATTTTTGTCCATCTTTTAAGTGCATCAGCTACTTCCTTATTGTTGATTGTATTTATCATTCTTACATTAAGTTCATTTCCTTCCACCTCTTCTCTAGGGTGTTACTCATTTAGTAGGTTTTGGAAGTAATTTTTTCATATAACTAATATATCGTTCTCTTGAACGAAATTTTTTTTTTTCTACATCCTTAATACATTTAATTCGATCCATGCATTTACGTACCTAATATCTACACTCTGACCATATATATATTTTTTTTGATAAGTTACACTGCCAATATATAAATAGTTTTTTCACCCTCTTGTATACATTTTGTATATAAATCAGTTAATGGATTTTCTTCAGCTTTATTTACTATCTTCGTAGTTTCAATTTTAATTTTTTTATATTACAAATAGAGCAGCAAGATAATATCCAGGTTTTTAGAGGATAATCATGGTCAACAAAAAATGTTATCATATATAGCGCTAGACATATAAAAACATGTTCATCAAATGTTCTATCATTTCCGTATCTGTCAGTCGCCAAGTTATGAACTATCTCGAAAACATTTGGTTATTGTTTATATGAGTTCCAACTTGGATGAAGATTTGCATATATGTTTTGAACATGGGACTATTGAAAATAAATGCATTAGAAAAACTCTAGACTTCTTGTATATGGGTATGTGATGGAGCTTGTGATGTCGAATGTCTGATTATAGTCAATAGTTAGAACGACCAAGTGACTGTTGTAAGCGACTCACAACAATCACATGGATTACCTAGAAGGGATGCCTCCTATAAAAGGAATGCCTTCCAGGATCACATGACACATGCAAGGGAATGGTTGTTGATGAAAAAAAATATTTTGATTCAAAAAAATGGATATTGAATGAAAATGAGATTGGTTATGCAATCTATATTACTATACATTGTTTTATTTAACTGATAGTATGAATATCTATTTTATTGTACAAACTAGTATGAATTCGGAACGCAAGGTCTCTAACTAGGTTTCTCCAATCTCACCCTTCTCTACGTGCCTCACTACTTCAAAGTTTCTCATTTGTCTTGAAAGTCTTCACTTCTTCATTTACCAAAGAAATGGACAACTTTGATTGGAAGGAATACCAAGTGTCAAAATATTCCATAGAATTTCTTCCAGCCATGAGCCATGGTATAAAGCTCTTTATTTCTTTGAATGGTTAAGTATCAATATCAAAGCCTCGTTCGAGACAAAAAAAATATATAATAAGTGTGTTTATTTGAACTTTTGGAAGAAAAAAAAAATATCCCCAAATCTGCTCCACAATTTCTCCTTTTCGGGAAATGGTTCTCTGTACGACTATTATCTCAAGTCTTCTCATATTGTGCAAAACACTTAATTTTATGGTCAACTTGTCTCTAAAATTAGGTTGCAATATTAAGCCCAGTTGCAATGACAACTCGAGTGCATGTTCCCTATTGAAGGACCAGACAGAGAGGTTAGAGGCAATTTATGAATTTAGTAGAGTAGTGAGAGAATGAAAAAATTAATGGACTTCTAAGTACGTAATTTATGAATTTGGTAGAATAGTGCGAACATCTATAGCGAAAGGGAATATCATGGAGTGCATAGGTTTGTGGATAGGGTTCGGTGCTCGATATTTTCTATTATTGTAACATTTCAACACGAACAATATAGGTCGGGTTTGCTTTATTTCTTCCTGGTGAATCTTTTATCTTAATGAGCTTCTTAACAAATGTAATGACCCGGTCATTTTTCGTCCTTTCCTTTTTATCAAATTTTACGGATAAATTTTTTCCGTTTAATTTTCTTTTTCGAGTTCTGTTTCTCGTCACTTGGTATCGTCTCGAGTGCTTGGAAATAGTTTCCAAGACTCTTTCCTTTGGATTGACAACTTCCTTTAAGGACTGAGTCATTTCTACATTTTTACTTTTTGGACACTATTCACTTTTCGTCTTTTACCCCGTTTGTCACTTTTTGGCACAAACTCACTTTTCATGCTCAGAGTTAGTTTTTGACTTCACGTACCTTCATCCTAAGTGGTTTCCACGAAATACGTATCTTTATTTTTGTAGAAAAGTTCTGGTTGTTCTCAGTGTCCATAGGGGTATGGATGCAAAGTTCTTCAGAAACATTTTCTTTTCTTAGGGGATTTTTCATAAATATCTTTTGGAGATATTTTATTTCGGGGGTTTTTAAGAAAATATCTTTTGGAAGATATTTTCATTTGGACAGTTTTGCAGTTATCCCTTTTTGTAGGGACTGTTGTGCAAGTAATAAAAGTTATTACAAAATACCTCATTTTGAGCCTGGATCCTCATACAGGATTCATTTTCACATTTCTTCGAGTCGTAAACTCTTAGAATTTCCTCTCGGTCGTTTTCCCCCAATTTTAGGGATTCTGACCTCGGTTGCCACCAAACTTGTTCGGGGCATATCTCTCTATTCGGAACTCGGTTTTTGACGCCGTTTCTTTCATTTTTCATATTTTCTCATTTTGATTCTTTTTTGTTCACGGGGTTTTGCCATTTGAGAGCATTTGCTCAAATTTCACTTTTTCGGACTCGGCAAGACCCTTTCGAAGCACTTTTAAGGTTTTACTATAAATAGAATGACTTAAAGACAAAAATCACTTTTTCAGCCATCTTCTCCCTCTCTTAGCCGGCAACCATGGTAGCCCAAGGGGCTGCCACCATTCTTTCTTCTTCTCCGCTATTTTCCCTTGGTTATTTGCTTCGAGCCTTAATGTTTATCAAAGGCCTTAACAACGCGCCTTTCCCCCTTATTAGAATCCATTTCTGACCATTATTTAGCTCGAGTTTCGAGTTCGGATTTGGATTTTCTTGGTACCTCAAAGGTTAAAGTTGTTCCTCTCATTGTCCCCGACATAACCTGGGAGTATCGTCGGATTTGAGCATTTTTCTTTCGGTGGGGATTTGAGATTTCATCTCAAATTGAGGTAGGGGATGTCATAGGTTTATATTTGAGTTGTATTAATGATTTTAGAAGCTTACACAACTTGTATGCATGTCTTATATTAATTTGAGAAATTAATAATTAGTTAAAGCTTGCATATAACTCACTTTAGACTTGGTATATGTGATAACCCGAATTCTTCTGATTTTAAATTTATATTTACCAAATTTGTAACGAACCCAAAACTAATGCCAAGAATTTTTTTTTTTTTTTAAAAATTCGGCATAACCTCCCCTAAAAATGGACCTACCGCAACCTGTTTAAATGCATATTTAACCTGTCATGCAACTAATTTCTGAATTCACGGCAACAAAAGATAATGATACAACCTACTAATCTAGACAATGCTTCAAGCTAGGATTATCCTTCCATTCATCAACAAGTTACTTATCATCAAGTTCGCATCCCATATGTCATCAAGTATCATAAGTGTATTACATGATCATGGTTCTTCAAAAGAAATTTACATCATTACACCTTTGGAATTTTAAAAAAAATGAGGGATGAACAAAGGAGTAGTCTATTACAAAATAACAAGGAAAATGCTCCTCTAGCAACTTTCAAAGTTGGGGTGGATTGTCATCCACCGGTTCTTTTCCAAGACCTGAAAAAAAATATATAGATATAGGGGTGAGCATATAGCTCAGTAGGTGACACTTAAGACACAAATCTTGTGTCCTTGTGAATTCAAGCAAAGCATAGGCCAATGGGAGATAGGGATCATACAACGTAGGGGATCAAATACAACATACAATTCAATTCCAATTATAAACAATACAATGCAATGTAATGAAATGCAATGCATGTCAATGACACTCCCCATTTTCATTCTCAAACCATTACTTTCAAACGTTAATACAGCCCGCCCTTTGGTAACCCCGCCGCGACACGAGAGGATGATTGGCTAGTGTCCCTGATCCTTGGTAACCCTGCGGCGTCATTATGGGGCCCAGCTAGCTCAACCACACTAGGGCGACTCCCTAGTCCCCTCTAGGCTATATTAACCTCCGGCCCGTTGGTAAACCCGGTCGCTGCGGGTTTATCAAAACCATTTCACAAAAACTATCATCACCCAAAAATTCCTCATTTTCATTTCAAGACAAATTCTCCCATTTCATGCATCCCAATGACATGTCCATGAATGTACATATAATCTCAATATCATGACAATGTGAAATTTTGGCACAATACAATTAAGCATGGTCTCATACATCACTTTCAGCAAGTTTGCACATAGTAGACATAAACTCAACACATAGGCAAGCTTTTCACATAATACATCACATGTGCATAAACATACATTTCTCTAGACAACATTAAAATAATCATTAACACAATTAATCCCCAAGTAAAGCATGTTAGCACATAAAAGAGGTATAATTCATAAAAAAATACCACAAAGCCATCATCTATACATGCTTTTCACATAGACAAGTCATAACCCTAAGACATGAATTTTTTCTAAACATCACTTACACCTTATTGAAGCAATTAATTCCCAAATTTAGTATGTCTAGCACAACAAAAGAGCATAACTCACAATGGAATAAGAAGAGAGTGGATTAAGATGCCCCTACCTCAAGATTGCACCAAAACCCTAGAAATGGGTCTAAATTTTCGAGTTCCAAAGAAGGCTCAAAACTAGAAATTGCTTGCATCAACGCGTAGAGCTAGTCACACTCGTCGTTTTGCCTCAAACGGCACCTAAATCCGGCAAGTAATGAAGATGGAATCAAAGCTTGAAGATTGGAACCAAAAAAGAAAAAAAAAAAACAGGAGTTTCTGGACGAGAGAGATGACCTTGCGGGAATGAGAAAAAAAAAAAGAAAGCAAAGATGGTCTTATGACCATTTAAATGATTGTTGGTCCCACCCATTAACTTTTCTTTTCTCTTTTTTTGTTTAAATTACACCACACACACACACACACAAAAATATATATAATAACCACCATACCACAACTAAAAATAATTTATTAAAATAAATGCTAAAGAACAAAATATTAATAACCCAAAGTCACCAATAAAAATTAAATAATCAATCTCTAACAACTAAAAATTATGAGATAAATTATATTTATCTCATAATTTTTAGTTGTTAGAGATTGATTATTTAATTTTTATTGGTGACTTTGGGTTATTAATATTTTGTTCTTTAGCATATATTTTAATAAATTATTTTTAGTTGTGGTATGGTGGTTATTATATATATTTATGTGTGTGTGTGTGTGTGTGTGTGTGTGTTGATGGAAATGGGTGGCTGCCGAGAGTTGGGGGGTTGAGAAAGCAATTGTGACATGTGGGTTCTGATGGAGTAAGATTTTGGTATTGGAATGATGTGAAGATATGGAAGAAGCATTATTATTTTTGACTTATTATATTTGATATTATATATCTATATATATATATATATATATATATTGTATTCTGCCAAATGGAGCTTGAAGACTTTGTGGCCAATAAAGCTTTTGGACTTCATTTCCTTCACGTGGGCTTATTGGGTGAGATTGTATTCCTTGTCTGTGAAATGAAAAGAATTGAAAAGGGTGGGAAAGGTGATTGTGATGTGCACGCGGGTCCTACTAGGATTTGTTGGACAAAAATTTCTTAGGCTTTATTTTGTTCACGTGGGTGTGGTCAAGAAAAGAAAGAAACAGTTGGTGAAATGATGACAAAAGATAAGGATGGGGTGGTGGGGTCCACTATGATGATTTCTTTTGACTATTGCAATTTGATAATGGTACGGTGTAGTGTGAATTGTGTGTACAATTTGCCAATATATTGGGTGCATTCTTGTGACTTGGTGAGCAAACAGAGATAGTAAAGTTGAGACAGAGAGAGTGAGCCGAGAAGAGTGAGCAGACAGAGGGCCGCGAGTTGCAGATATGGCTGGAGCTTTGAGGCTTTGATGATTTAGTGAGGATATTATTTTACAGTGCAGGGTTCTCTATACCTTGAATGGCATGGGGAGGTTTTGATTAAATATTTTATGAAATGTTTTTATTAAATGCATATGTATTAAATGTATATGTTTATGTTGTGAAGCTGTTTTATTAAACCTCCATGAGATTCTTGTTATGGTTTTTTCTACTGGGACTTTTTGTCTCACCACCCTCTAGTTTCAGGTACCGAAGATGAACGGGAATGGCTAGAAACGGGCTTAGGATGAAGAGTCGGCGTGGAGGATTTATTTTTTTATTTGGAGATTTTTTTTTGTATTTTTGAGAAATCTGACTTTGTATAAAATAGGGCATTTTTTTATGTGATCCTGGATGTATTTTGATGTATTTGTATATGAATAAATGGAGGATTTTATTGGAATTATCGGGGCGTGACAAAATGGTATCAGAGCTGTACCCAGCCGAAAGTGTGAGTGTAGTGATGATGTAGACGGGTGTGAGTGGGCGAGTGTGTAGCACTGGGGAGCTACCACTCGTAGCCGGGTGTGTGTGGGCGGATGGCGTTCACCGGCAGCTACTGCGATGGTTGGTTAGTGTGGTTGGGCAGGTAGCCCAGATTTCTTATTTTTTTAGTGGGTGGGCGGGTGACGCATCGACGAGCTACCACAACGGTTACAGAGTGTGTGGGCGGGTGACTAGCACTGTCAGCTACCACAACGTCCTACATATCACTGTATCTCACATCGCCTGGGTTAAAGATTTATGGATTATTGGTGTTTTCGGGTTTACGGACTGTTAGATCTGAATTTCGAGGACGAAATTCTTTTTAAGTGGTGGAGATTGTGATAACCCGAATTCTTCTAATTTTAAATTTATATTTATCTCATAATTTTTAGTTGTTAGAGATTGATTATTTAATTTTTATTGGTGACTTTGGGTTATTAATATTTTGTTCTTTAGCATTATTTTAATAAATTATTTTTAGTTGTGGTATGGTGGTTATTATATATATATTTGTGTGTGTGTGTGTGTGTGTGTGTTGATGGAAATGGGTGGCTGCTGAGAGTTGGGGGGTTGAGAAAGCAATTGTGACATGTGGGTTCTGATGGAGTAAGATTTTGGTATTGGAATGATGTGAAGATATGGAAGAAGCATTATTATTTTTGACTTATTATATTTGATATTATATATCTATATATATATATATATTGTATTCTGCCAAAGGGAGCTTGAAGACTTTGTGGCCAATAAAGCTTTTGGACTTCATTTCCTTCACGTGGGCTTATTGGGTGAGATTGTATTCCTTGTCTGTGAAATGAAAAGAATTGAAAAGGGTGGGAAAGGTGATTGTGATGTGCACACGGGTCCTACTAGGATTTGTTGGACAAAAATTTCTTAGGCCTTATTTTGTTCACGTGGGTGTGGTCAAGAAAAGAAAGAAACAGTTGGTGAAATGATGACAAAAGATAAGGATGGGGTGGTGGGGTCCACTATGATGATTTCTTTTGACTATTGCAATTTGATAATGGTACGGTGTAGTGTGAATTGTATGTACAATTTGCCAATATATTGGGTGCATTCTTGTGACTTGGTGAGCAAACAGAGATAGTAAAGTTGAGACAGAGAGAGTGAGCCGAGAAGAGTGAGCAGACAGAGGGCCGCGAGTTGCAGATGTGGCTGGAGCTTTGAGTCTTTGATGATTTAGTGAGGATATTATTTTACAGTGTAGGGTTCTCTATACCTTGAATGGCATGGGGAGGTTTTGATTAAATATTTTATGAATTGTTTTTATTAAATGCATATGTATTAAATGTATATGTTTATGTTGTGAAGCTGTTTTATTAAACCTCCATGAGATTCTTGTTATGGTTTTTCCTACTGGGACTTTTTGTCTCACCACCCTCTAGTTTCAGGTACCAAAGATGAACGGGAATGGCTAGAAACGGGCTTAGGATGAAGAGTCGGCGTGGAGGATTTATTTTTTTATTTGGAGGTTTTTTTTTGTATTTTTGAGGAATCTGACTTTGTATAAAATAGGGCATTTTTTTATGTGATCCTGAGTGTATTTTGATGTATTTGTATATGAATAAATGGAGGATTTTGTTGGAATTATCGGGGCGTGACAGTATATGGCATGGCCATGAATTAATCTTTGCTATATGTTAATTTGGGATGATTTAAATAAGTTTTCAAATCTAGAGATTTAGTTAATTTAATTTGATTTAAATTATATATAATTGTACTTTGCTTGTATTCCATTTTAGACTTGATATATGGCATGACCATGACTTCATCTTTGTTATATATTAATTTGAGATCATTTGAATAACTTTTGAAATCTAGAGATTTAATTAATTTTAAATTAATTAAATTCTATATGATGATATCTTACTCATTTTGCACTTTTGATTTGATATATGCAATCACCATGGAATGGACATTGACATATATTAATTTGAGAATTTTTGGGTAACTATTAAAAATTAGTAATTTAATTATTTTTATGTTAATTAAATTTCACATGTTTATATCTTGATGTGATATTTGCAATCACCATAGATTGGACATTCACATATATTATTTTGAGAAATTTTGGAAAACCAAGATGGTGCACTCCGATTTGCCCAATAAATCACCCAAACTCTTGGATAAACTGAGAATTTCAGCACCATCTCCGTTTCAGGCCACCGATTTGTCACCGATGTACAATTCAGCGTACTCAGCTTACAAGC
This sequence comes from Cornus florida, assembly GCF_030987335.1. Classification (NCBI taxonomy): domain Eukaryota; kingdom Viridiplantae; phylum Streptophyta; class Magnoliopsida; order Cornales; family Cornaceae; genus Cornus; species Cornus florida. The sequence goes on along the minus strand of NW_026775581.1, from coordinate 84,865,488 downwards.
ACAACAGCTTCTCACTCGAATTGCAGAGAGAATCGATTGCAGAGACTTAGAAAGAGCTTCAATAAATTGTTTCTTACTCGAAACGATTTGGAAACTTCTTGCTGAGATTAAAGATCTCCATTTGCTTATGGATCCAGACAATTTTCTCTGATTGAAGAACCAACTCGCCCTCAGTTAGTTCCGTCACCATTCCTCTCCGATGCCAACGTCGATGTCGCAGTCAAAGAGCACTCCGACTGCTTACGCTTCATCGTCTTCAGCTACAGGTGGGACTACACCATCGAAATTCATTACGGTGTGACCACGATTATAGTCAGAGGCGATAGCAGTGGCAGTGGCGATGGGATGAAATTGTTGTTGGATGAGCGAGTGGTTGATATGGGTGAGGATGTGAGACTGAGGAAGGCTGGGTGGGTAGATAAAAGAATGTTTAGAGATAGAAAAAATGCGGTGTATATTGAATAATGGTAGTTTGGTCATTTTAGGTGGCTAATATTTTTGAATGAAAATATAATATTTTATTGCGGGGCGTATTAGACATTTTATATCACTTAAGGCAATGTTTGGCTCCATATCTATAAAATGGGTGTCATTGTTCAAAATTGCAAACCTGAGAGAACAATTGGATCACACTCTCCCCTAAGTTATAGATGGGTGTCTTTAACCCAAACTTCGGGGGTGTGAGTGCAATTTACCTATAATATATTTAATAAAGGGTTAATTACAGTCACGCCCCTTAAATTTTTCCTATTAACAGCCAGATGAAAGTTGGCCTCTTTTTGAATATTCACACCCCCTGTCAAAAATTGCTGCCAAACATCCCTTAAAAAAATATAAAAAGATGTTAGAACCCTTCAATAAAAAACAATACTTGCCTTAGGCCGCATAAGAAGGAATATCCTTCTTATGATAAGGTGGCCCAATAAAACATCAAAAAATGTTAAAGTTTTAAAAGAAAAAAAAAAATTGATGACTACACAGAATAGAAACTAATCATTCCCTCTTTCTCTCTCACGCAAACAGAATTACTTCTGTCTTTTGAATCTAAAATCAAACAATCAAAATTTAGAGACAATAAATTCTAAACCTATAAATTAATTTACTGGTCTGCACCTGATAAATTACCCTTGGCAATATCACTACCCTACCACTACTCTCTTTCCATCATAGGCCCCTCACATGCTCCCTATATTTCTCTCTCCCCTGCCACTTCTCTCCACCACCACATCCTCTCTCTTCTACCACATCACCCCTCCCACTCTCTGTATTTCTCCCTTCCCTTTTGTTCAATCTCATTAAAAGACAATTTTACTGTAAGAATTCTGAAATCCAGAAACCCAACTTCGATAATTGACTTCCCCTCTCTCTCTCTCTCTCTCTAACTTTCAAGATGTTATCAATGAAGTTTTTTTTTTTTAGGAAAGGTAAAATGAAATAAAAAAGAAAAGAGATAAGGGGATCATTATCAATGAAGTTGTTTGATGGATTTGGAAGATCTCATGTTGAATGGTGTTCGTTGAACATATGCTTGTCCTTCACTCCTCATGTTGAATGGTGTTTATATGCTCGTCCTTCTCTAATGCGCGTACACACACTCATACATATTACATTATATATATATGCAATATTGATTATAAACACCCAGGATGAATAACTGATAATGAACTATGAGAGAAACAGGATATTGAAAAGGTTAAATAATCAACGAAATAAGTTAAATAATCAACGAAATAATATATGCAAGTTAACAACAGAACATGAATAACTTTGAAGAACTTTTGATTAAAATATGGAACTTACAACTTTGATCTTTGAATACAACACTTTTGTTCTGAGCCGAGCTCCTTGGATGAAGTAAAACTAAAGACTTAAACTTAAAATTTACAATTTGAACTGAGAACTTTTGAAACAGAAACTAAAATCTAAACTTGAGAATGAGCCTGCCTCCAATGTCTTGAGGAGCTGTTATTTATAGGGCCTCCAAGGAGCCTTAGGGAGCTTTGGATTCCTTGGAGAAAAGGATGCAGCAGGAGGCCATGTGCAAAGCCTGAAAGGCTGATTTGAGGTGATGTCTTCTGAATGATGCTGGAAGCCATGTGCAAAGCCTGAAAGGTTGAATTGAGGTGATGGCCACTGAATTGCCTTGGATTCCTTTTTTTGAAAAGCTTGTCTGTCATGAACACCGAAAGGTGCTAAAAGCCTGAAAATGGAGAATTGTTGAATAAAATTTTAAACTGTAGTTTTTGCCCTTTTTTTTTCTTTTTTTTTCTTTTTTTTTTTTTTTTTTTTGTCGCTATGCAGCGACATTGAATGACCGAGGTCAGAAACCTTTTTGAAATGAAATGATGATTTTTGAGAATATTCTTTACTGGCGCTGTTGGGTAAAAATACCAAAACAGTCATCTTTATTGGGTTGGGCCAGATCTGTTTGGGAACCATGGAAAGAACCTGAGCCTTCACTTCTGTTGGAGCCCAATTTTGAGAAAGCTATGGGAATGACTTGGGCTAGAGCTTCCATGAGGAAGGCTTCATACTCATCTTGGGATTTTGCTGAAGAAAGCTTTGCTTGGGCCTGGCTTTGGATAGGAGGAAAGCCGAAGACTCTCCTAAGCCTAAACATGATATTGCAGGGTGCTTTGAGAACCATTCAGAAATTGCTTCTGGAGTAACATCTCTGATAGAGAATTGGTTCCACCATTTGACTTTGAAAATCCTTCTTAGAAGAGGAAGATTAGAAGGGGTTTTGAGGATTTGGAATTGCCATAGAACTATCCATGACAATGCGAAATTTGCAAAAAATAAGAATGATTTGGGAAATTCGGAAAGCTCAGGAGGAGCATGGAATTTTTCATTGAAAATTGAAAATCCCTTGGACACCGTTTCAGGGATGATTTCTTGGCAGGGACCAAACATATGCCACCAGTCAATGAACCATCTGGGGACATTTAGATTGAAATTCTTTTGGAAAAGGATAAGCCAGGAATGGCTATAATCCTGATTTTGGAAATAAAAGATATTGTACCAGGCATCCTGATAGTCCCAGTAATTGAAAGTTTGAGGGTTGCGAGGCTGAGAAAATTGCCTCGGAGCATTGATGTTTTTACCCCAGGCTGCTGGAGTAAGGACTTTTTGAATGGTACATGTGGTGTGAGAAATGAAAGACTCATCACCTGGTTTTGAATGAGTTCGAATTTTGATGGAATCAGTGTCCACTAAAATAAACTCATAAAAATTTTGTGTTTTCCGAAAATCTGATGTTGGATAAAGAAAACCTTTGACAAAATGATTTTGAGAAAGTAAAACTGGGTTTTGGTTAAAAAGCTCTTTTTCAACCACACAAATGGTTAATGAATTTGGTTTTTGAAAATAACGAGATTTTTTTAGAGTGGGATTGTTGATCACCACTTGCTGTGAAACAGATCTTGAGGAAATTTGTTTATCTGATGCTGAAGAAATTGCAGCATAAGTTTTTTGAAGGGGAGGAAAAACTGGTTGTTGGGATTGTAAGTATTCTTGGATGGGGTTATACTGGATTGGGGACATCTTTATGACATGTTGGGGAATTGTGGTTAGGGCTGAAAACTGGTTTGTAATTAATGGAGGTGGACTAGCACACATAACTTCTTAATCTTTCTCGACTTTATCATACCAGGTTTTTTTTGGAAGGGTTCTGAGAAGAGGATGATTGAGCATATGCATCTTTTGTTTTGTGGGGTTTTGTGCTTGCCACTGAGGCTCCTCTACCTGTCTTGGGAGGCATAGTAACCACCCCTAAGCTCCTGTTTTTCCCTGCAAAAATTCCCTAGTGACAAAATCAGGAAGAGAATTGTTTTCTCCTTTTATATATTCAATATCAAAGTCAAATACAGAAAGAATAGCTTGCCATATGGCGAAAATTTGTTTTGAAGCTATGTTATGAACATCTTTCTTTAAAACAGTTTTTGCAGATTGGCAATCAACACGAACCAAAAATTTTTGATTTAGTAAGTCACTTTGAAATTCTGAAATGCATAAAACTATAGATAAAATTTCCTTTTTGACTGTAGAGTAATTTTGTTGTGCTTGGTTCCATGTACCAAAGGTGAACTGAACTAGTTGTTTCTTGTCACCTGTTTTCTGTTTTAGGATACCTCCATATCCTAATTCAGATGCATCAGTTTCCACAATTTTGAAGGCTTCTGGATCAGCAATAGATAGGCAAGAAAGGTTTTTTGCTTTACTTTTAAGGATTCTGACTGTTTTTGTATGCTCATCGGACCATGGGGGAGGGGATTTTTTAAATCTTTAGCGTAGTGGAGCACAAAGAAAGGAAAGATCCTTAAAAAACTCAGAGAGATAATTTAGGCACCCTAAAAATCTTTGAAGCTGGGTTTTGTCTTTAATTTCATCAGGGAATTTATCAGCAAATTTGATGGATCTGTTGATTGGGATGACAGTTCCTTGGTGGATCTGGAAACTTAAGAACCTAATCTTGGTCTGAAACAAAGTTAACTTTGATAAAGAAAGGACTAATCCATTATGCTTGATGGTTTGAGCAAAGACATTGAGATGTTTCCAATGAGCATCTATAAAAGAAGAAAATATTAGTTTATCATCAATATAAACACTTGAAAAATTCGTAAGATGAATAAAAATATCATTCATAATTTTTTGGAATTCTGAAGGGGCATTTTTTTATCCGAAAGGCATCACATTCCATTCGTAATGGCCAAAAGGAACCGTGAAAACTGTTTTGTATCTATCTTTTTCAGCAATTTGGATTTGCCAAAATCCTGACTTGAGATCAAACTTTGAAAAAACGGTTGCATGAACGAGACATTGGATTAGGTCCTTTTATTGGGCAGGGGATACCTGATCCATTGAAGAACTTCATTGAGGGGCTTGTAATTGATAACTAATCTGGGAACATCTCTTTCTATTTCAGCATTCTTTTGGACATAGAAAGCGGCACAACTCCATGGGGAACGGCTTTTTCGGATGAGGGATTTGTTTAATAATTCCTGTATTTCCTTCATACAGTAATTAAGAAGTTCTTGACTCATTTGGCTAGGACGGGCTTTGGTAGGGATATCCTTTTCATTGAAAGATTTTTCATAAGGTAATTCAACAATGTGTTGTCTTCTGTGCCAAAAAGCGTTTGGGAGATCAGAGCAAACCTGACTTTCAAGTCTTAATCTGAACCTTTGAATAGAGTCTTGGAGACTTTTTTGACTGAGTCGTTCATCAATCTGTGTGAAGATTAGTTCTTGTTTGAGAAAGTCTAAATGCTTTGTTTTGCTTTCAATCCTGTTGACAGCGGGGAGGACTTGAGTAACATAGGAATCCTTAATGGTATTGAGATCCTTGGTGTCTATAAGATGAGCAAAAGGAAAGCAAATTTCTTGTCCAACTAGACTTGTTGAAATGCCTTGGCTATCAACTTTGAATGGGTAAAGAAGAGAAATAAATGGAGTTCCCAAAATAACAGGGTTATTGAGGTCTTTGACAAGGATGAAAGGTGTTTTAATACAAAGACCCTGATTACAAACATGGCTTTGGTTAACTTGTACTGAACAGTGAGTCGTGAACCATTAGCACCTTGAAGCCGTTCTTTGGTTTTCTCAAAGTATTTCGTAGGGACAAGTCCTTCATTGATACAATTGAGATCAGCACCGGAGTCAATAAGAGCCACTGTATGAATGGTATAGCCTTTGTTGATGACAATTTTTAGATTAACATGCCATTTCTGAAATGTTATCTGGGTCAGAAGGTTGATGTAAGTTTCATTGTCCTTGGTGGGATTTTTAGAAACTTGTTGTTCAAGTTTTGCAAAGGACTTAGGTAGTAAGGCATCTATCTGGGATTGTTGAAAAAGGATTTGGCTTCTGAGGGTAAGAATATCATGAGCAGTGGAATCTTTCAAAGCCTTGCCCTCTTGCTTTAGGAGTGAAATCTCTTACTTGGTTTGTTTGATTTCTTTATGAAGATCTTGAATCGTAATTGGCACAGAAGACAACACATTGTTGAATTACCTTATGAAAAAATCTTTCAATGAAAAGGATATCCCTACCAAAATTAAAGGGTGATAAAGGTTAGATTTAACTTTAACAGGCCCAATAGACTTACTATCCAAGAAATAGAAAGATCTAGACCTTCTATCCAAGAAATATAAAGTTCTAGATCCTCTTTTTCTCATGCTACTCCCTCAAACTATTCAAAAGCCCCTTCCCGAAAATCATTTTCAGGAATGCCTACAAGGTATCCAAACCTCGTTGGTGTCAAAAACAAAGAAGTTGCTAACCCGGTTTACCAGGACAATGTTAGCATACAGACTGAGGAAGAAGACATCCATCCTCTTCGCAGCACTCCTTTACCTACACAAATTAGTTCTCAAAACAAAGGTCTACAAAACCCTCCCCTAAATGAAGATCATCATGATTCCCCTCCATCCCCAAATGATTCTCAATTTGAAGATCCCGTTCATCAGGTTCATCAGCTCTCCATGATAGAAAAGGTTTATGAGATCGATAAAGACTTTTTACGCAAAGATTTCTACTCTGCAATTAATGATTCGTAAAGACAATGGTATTTCCAAACCTTTTCAGCTCAAAAAACCATCCTTATTAGAGAAAAATTGTATGCTTTCTGCATACAACACAAGTTCTCAGCCCCTTTCTTCACATGGTTTGAAAAATATTGTCTCGACAACAATATTGATTTTCCTTTCTCCACAATCAAATCCTTAAATGTCACAACCAAATCCACCATTACCTGGCAAACATCACGTGGTGAGGCTCTTGAAGCCATCCATCCCCCAGCCGAGGCAATCGAATTCAAGACAAAGGCGTCAGGAGCAGTCACACTTACTGCTTCTCCTTTCAAAACAAAGGCAGGCGCCAATGACAATACCACATCCACGACCCGTGATGTCCGAAGCATCATGGAACAAAATAACTACACAAACCAACACCTCCAGACACTTGGCGATCAGCTTTCTCGTGTAGAAACCTTGCTTCAGAAAAAACAAATTATCCCCATTCAATCTGATAATGCTCCCCCTTTCATACCCTATGAAATCCCCTTACACTTGTCCAAACAACTATCAAAACGTAATGCCAATGAAGAAGCACACGACAGGATTAAGCGTATCGAATCTGATAGGTTGGTCAATTAAACATCAACCTTCGCAATAGCACGAATCATTGTAAAATAGGGCTATTGGTCGGGTAAGTCGAACCACTGGGACTGCGCTAGTCTATGGCAACCTAAGAGTCTAGATTACTTTTAGAATGATGAGGGGGTATATAGAGTTTTGTTGGTTTGTCACTTAGTCACTAGAATTGAAATGTGCTTAAAGAAATAAATGCAAGGAATTTAAGAGAAAGAAGTCTAGAAAAGGAGGTCTAGGGAAGTGAATTCACCACCAATCCTATAAACATACTAAATTTCTATTAACTTGGGAAACAATTTCACTACATGGCAATGATATGTAGCAATACTAGATTGCTACATTATCCTCAAGAAAATCATAGGATCAAGATTTAAGTATAATCCCTCAAAGAGCCACATGCTAGAACTACCTAGATTAGGGTATAACCATAACATGCTCACTAAGCTAGGGACCATCAAACCCCTCAATCACTATGGTAATAGCACATGAAGTCAAGATACAAGATTAATCCATCAAAAGGAAGTCTTAAGCTATGGATTAACAAATTTCTCATACAACATGCCTTTAAACCCATTTCACAATTTCATTTCCATTCTCACTATGAAGATGCAAGTTATATAATCATGAGAGGATAAAATCTAAGACAAGATAATGAATTCAACATGATCATTTATAGGCATTGAAATCCATTACAACAAGTGTAAGTGCTCTAAATCATGAAACTACCATGTACATGAATCATTCCCCAAATTAGATGAAATTAAAGCATGCTTACAAGAGAGAGCTTCATCACCTCCCTAGATGGAGATTTAGCTATCCATGGATACAAAAATGGAAGAAGGAAGCTTGGAAGAATAAGCCATTTTCGAGCTCCCTTCCTTTGGCTTCAAGAACACACCCTCCTTGCTCTCTTCTCTCTCCTCTATCTTGTAAAAATCAAAGATAGCAAATGTGTGGCCTTAGGTAGCTTTTTATTCTCCAACAACACCCTCTCTCTCTCCTCCAAGGAATACCTCCAACCACTTCATAAAGAAGGAAGATGGCATTGAGGAAACCAATGTGCAAGTGGCTGAAATTGAGCCATTTCCGAGTGCAATCTGCCTGATTTTCGAGCACTCGAAAAGTGATCTCGAGCACTCTAACTTAGTGCAATGTGCAACATGCTCCTCTTGCTCAGCGCTGACCTATTTTGGGAAAACTGCTATAACTTTGTGCTCCGAACTCCGAATGATGATCTGTTTGAAGATTTCGAGAGCTGATTCAGTGCTTTAAAAACTTCATGTTTTGATGAAGACCCAATTCTCAAGTCTGGTTGGTCGAAAATGAAGATCAAGGCAGAATTGCATTGCTGCCAGGCAGTTCTGTGCACCTCTGGTAACAAGGCCATAACTCTCTGCTCCGAGCTCCGAATGATAAACCGTTTGAAGATTTGGAAAGCTGATTCAGAGCTCTAAATCTTTCATGTTATGAGGGAAGTCCAGTTCTTGAGTTTTCTAGGTCGAAAATGGCAACAAAAGTCAGGATCACTGCTGCCAGAAATTCAGAAATGGCATCCTTTTTGTTCAAAATTCCACAAGGCATCATTTTTGCTTCCTTTTTGCACTTTAACCTGAAAATGCATAAAAACATGCAAATGGAGTTAATCTACATAAAATAATCAATTAATGGACTTTGTTAATGTACTTTAGGGCGCTTGAATATACAATATTCGGCGCTTATCAGAATCCCTTAAGACCTCCACAACTACGATTCCTGATACGCCTGATAGACCTCTTAGAGCCATCAATACTCTTGACCAAGAAATTGGTACTGATACTGATATTGATAAAATTACTGAGGTCTTCCAGAACCAACACGTCAATACTTTAGAACCAATTTTTTCCCGAAATTATTATCCCAGGCCAACTTTCCCTGACCTCCAGATCGAAGAACGAGGCCAGTTTTCCCAAGCTGCTTATCATGGTGGTACCATTTATGAATAGAACATAGATGGCAAAACTGAGTATCACATTCTCAATACACTTCAAGAAATGACAATGGTCAGCACTGCTTACAATACCAAGAATGACTCTTCTGATCATGCTATAGCACAACTCCTTGTAGGAGGATTCACAGGCCAACTCAAAGGATGGTGGGACAACATCCTCACTCCAGATAAACGACAAGCCATTCTTAACTCTGTCAAAACAACTTCTGAAGGAACAATTATCAAAGCAGAAGAAGGTGCAGATATAGAAGATGCAGTTGTTACTCTCATTTTCTCTATCGCCAAACAGTTCCTCGGTAACCTCTCAATTGTTAGAGACAAGACCTCAGAAATTCTAGCCAACCGTTGATGTCACAAACTTCAGGATTTCAGATGGTACAAGGATGTCTTCCTCTCAAAGGTCCTCACCAGGACTGATTGTTGTAATACCCCTAGTTTTCAAAAGGATAAAATGGGAATGGGAATTTAATTTTCAATTTTGATTTGTATTTCATTTTTTTTTATTTAATAATTGGACTTATTTGTTATTTGTTTAGCTTAATTGTTTTATTTGCTTAATTGGTAATTGTGTTTGTTTAAATTGATTGTAATTGTTTTAATTTAATTTTTGGTTAATTTAAATATTTGATTATTGTTTTAATTTCATTTTGGGTAGCTTATAAAATTATGTGTGTTGTATTTATAGTTTAGGGTTAGGGTTTTATTTCATATATTAGCCGACATATCATTAGGCTGGATCTAGGATTAGGGCTTCATAAAAGGCTATATATATATAAAGTTATAAGCAGACTTAGGATTGGGGACGGCAATTTATATATATATATATTCTTTTATGTCTGCAACCCTATTCTTGTAATATCTTGAAAAGGAAAAAAACAGAGGCTCTGGAATGTGAAGAGAGATACACAGTAAGGGTCTTGAGAGGTGAATTAAGGGGATTGTACGTGGGTTAAACCAAGACATAACAAAGGTAGAGAACAGTGATGAGAGGAGGGAACAGTCTTGGAGAATTTAGCAACGGCGTTGAAAGGTTTCGAACCGAAACCTAAAGGCAAGTTTCATTCTATCTCCTTCCTATAAACTTGTGTTCTGTGCATTCTCTATAGTCTCCAGGAATCTAATTTAATTATTAAAACGGATGTTTATGCGTGATAGAGTCTCTGTACAATTTTAAACCCCTGTTCGCTTTTGAAACTACGAACTGTTGTGTTTTTGTTTTAAATTTTTGTCATTAATTTCACAAGAGAATTTGAGGAGTTTCTAGGATTTAATGAACTTGAATTGAACCCTAGGAATATAAGAAAAATTCTAGAACGGAGGGTTGAACTTCGCCGAACGCGAAGAAGATAAACGGAGAAAACATAAACTGTTGCGTTCATGGTTTAAGCTTTTGCTAGGTAATTCATGCTGGAATTAAAGAAGTTTCTAGGCTTGTTAGGACTTAATCTGAACCTTAGAAATCTTTAACAAAAGGTGGGACAGAGGGCGGAGGCTTTGCCGGACACGAAGAAGGCAACACAGAGGAAGCAGAGAAGGAAAAACGGAGGCTGGGGAAGTGGAGGCGGCTCCATTGAAGTGGAGCCGGCTCCACAAAGAGTTGAGGCGACTCAACTTAAAATTGGAGCCGGCTCAACTTAAAATTGGAGGGGGCTCCAATTTTATAAAGTGCCCAGTACGTGAATTTTGTGATTTCAGGGCTCCAGTGTGTGTTTAAACTTGGTTTAATGGATTTGAATGATGTAATTAAATAGGATTATACCCAAGAATGATTAATTCTACCCATGAATAATTAATTCATGTTAGGAACTTGATCAACTTGGGATTTAAAATTAAATTCACATGCGGTTTACGGCTTGGAAGAAATTAAATTGCTTGTCGTGATGTTTAAGCAAATTTAATGGAGAGGTTTTAAAATGATGTATTTAATTTATTAAAAGACCTAGAATTATTGGTTGAGGCTATGGGAGTGGATGTCATGACTTTTAATTATTAATTAAGCATGCAGTTAAGGAGGGTGGAAGGGTTAATTTCTAGCGTGGTACTAGTAAATTAAACGGACTAAAATAAAAGTTGTTTTTGTGAGGTTATATAAATGAAATATATAATGTATGGGTCCCAGGAATGTTGGTTTCTACTACAGTTATAGACATCATGAAATTTAGATACTAAATTATATGCTGTCAGGAGCAGTGGAAGTTGTAATTGCTAGTCTTGCTTTAGAAAACTAAATGGACTAGCATGGAGGTGGTTTTGGCATTCAAAAAAAAATGTGTTCAGTTTTTATATCTGAGTATCATTAGATCATGCTTCGGACTTATAGTTGGGGATTAAATAGTCGCCATGAGAATTAAATATTAATTTACATACCGACAAGGATTGAGGAGGATTTATATGCTAGTCTTCGTTTTAATAATGTAAATGAACTAGTATGGATGTATTGGTTGGGAATTCTAGTATAATGTGCAGTTTATAATTCTGTTTTTCATTATATTATGTTATGGATGATAATTGCTGAACTGTTATAATTTATGTTCTGTCAATTATATGAAAATGGATGGCTTAAATTGTTTATCAGTACTTTAACAATTTAAAAGGAGGATCTATGATTATAATCATATACTGGATGCATAATAGGATCTTAATAATATCGGTTTTCTATTATGCTAGTTTCTGAATTTATTTGATGTTCTAATGAATGTGCATCGTTTATGGATCATTTGCATTATATGTACCGGTATGGGACGGTGACATATCAGGGATGGATTAGATCAAAAAACTAAATCCTACCCCTTCTTACATACGGAATGGATTAACTAAAATAGTTAACTCCTACATGGATACATGTCCTGTTAACTAAAACAGTTGAACGACATAATGGATGCTTGTTTTATCTTTTGGCATTAGGAAGGAATTTATATATATATTTATGGTACTGTGATACGAGCTTGAGTCTCCTGATCACGGTTAGGGTGCGTATATCGCAAAGGTTGAGTAGCTAGATATAGCAAATGTTCCCTGGTAGGTCTAGGTACTTGGCCGCTGAAAAGCGTATTTTATAGGTCACCTTCTACCCAGGCTGAACTATGTTATAGGCTAGTGAGCATCCTATAGTGTGTATTTATATATCTATGGACTATTGTAGATATTGCCGAGCTATCTAGGATGTATCTGCGTATCGGGTTTATGTACGGATTGTAGTAGGATGGAACTTGCATGTGGGCCTGACCCACCTTTATTTTTTTCAGGTGTTCGTGAGTACCAGGCTTAGGGTTTGATCGTGGTGATGCAGATACAATCACTCACTCTTCCGACTACATAGGATTTTCTTTCTTATTTTGGTTTTGGATTTTAATTCTGTAAATGTTTTACCAGTTGGAAATATTAGGGGTCCACTAGATGGATTCCCGAGTTGTACGGATTGGAAAGTTAGTTTATATTAAAACTTTTGTTTTGGAGGAGGTTTTACAATTAGAATTCTTTTCAGCATATCATTATTTTATTCTTAATTCAGTTTTATTCCTGCTTGTTTACATATTAATTGTCTGGTATCCCTCGGGTCTGTGCTCGGACTTGATCACCCGTGGCTCTAGAATCGAGGGGTATCACAATTGTAACCAAGCCTTTTGGAAAGAAAAGTTCAATGCTGGACTCCCCAATCTTTTTGCTGAGAGAATTCGCAAGCATTTCAGATCAAAACACAATGGCCATATTCCTTATGACTCCCTCACCTATGGTGACATCATTAGTACCATCACAGCTGAAGGAATTGCTCTCTACACCAATTTCAAACTCTAACAGCAAATCAAGCATGAGAATGCCACTAGCCGAAAAGAATTAGGAACTTTCTGCCAACAATTCGGCTTCGAAAACCTAACCCCTCCTTCCAAACGAAAAAGTCACACCCGCTATAGCAAGCCTTTTCCCAAGAGATACGAAAATAGGTCACGGTATAACAAGGGCAAACCCTCATTTGCAGATAAATATCTCTCCTCTGAGAAAAATAGACAGAAAAATGCCCCTCCTCCAAAACATTTTCAAAAGAAACCTGCCACCTCAAAAGCAGATATAAAATGCTTCAAGTGTGGCAAGATGGGTCACTACAAACGCGATTGTAGAGCCAAACAGAAGATCAATGAGCTCGATCTCCCTGAAACCGTTAGGAGCCAACTGATGCAAATTCTTTTAAACTCTTCTGATGACGAATCCGAACATGATATCAATGGTATTCAAGAAGATGACTATCATGCTGATACAGATTATGATTCTGATTCTTCCAACCCATCTTTGGATGACCAACCTATCAAAACCAAATGCATCTGTATGATTACTAAGGACCAAGAATTCATGTTGGAACTCATTGACAAAATAGAAGATCTTGATCAACGCAAGGAATGCTTGATTAAATTCACCAACAGCATTGGCCAAAGAAATGACAAAGTTCCCGTTGTTATACCAAATACTTACAACCTTACTGATATCTTTGAAAGATTTGGTACACAACCCCAGATGCCAATTACGATTCAAGATCTCCATAAAGAAATCAAACAAACCAAGTAAGAGATTTCACTCCTAAAGCAAGAGGGCAAGGCTATGAAAGATTCCACTGCTTATGATATTCTTACCCTCAGAAGCCAAATCCTTTTTCAACAATCCCAGATAGATGCCTTACTACCTAAGTCCTCTGCAAAACTTGAACAACAAGTTTTTGAAAATCCCACCAAGAACAATGAAACTTACATCAACCTTCTGACCCAGATAACATTTCAGAAATGGCATGTTAATCTAAAAATTGTCATCAACAAAGACTATACCATTCATACAGTGGCTCTCATTGACTCCGCTGCTGATCTCAATTGTATCAATGAAGGACTTGTCCATACGAAATACTTTGAGAAAACCAAAGAACAGCTTCAAGGTGCTAATGGTTCACGACTCACTGTTCAATACAAGTTAACCAAAGCCCATGTTTGTAATCAGGGTCTTTGTATTAAAACACCTTTCATCCTTGTCAAAGACCTCAATACCCCTGTTATTTTGCGAACTCCATTTATTTCTCTTCTTTACCCATTCAAAGTTGAAAGCCAAGGCATTTCAACAAGTCTAGTTGGATAAGAAATTTGCTTTCCTTTTGCTCATCCTATAGACACCAAGGATCTCAATACCATTAAGGATTCCTATGTTACTCAAGTCCTCCCCGCTGTCAACAGGATTGAAAGCAAAACAAAGCATTTAGACTTTCTCAAACAAGAACTAATCTTCACACAGATTGATGAACGACTCGGTCAAAAAAGTCTCTAAGACCCTATTCAAAGGTTCAGATTAAGACTTGAAAGTTAGGTTTGCTCTGATCTCCCAAACGCTTTTTGGCACAGAAGACAACACATTGTTGAATTACCTTATGAAAAATCTTTCAATGAAAAGGATATCCCTACCAAAGCCCGTCCTAGCCAAATGAGTCAAGAACTTCTTAATTACTGTATGAAGGAAATACAGGAATTATTAAACAAATCCCTCATCCGAAAATGCCGTTCCCCATGGAGCTGTGCCCCTTTCTATGTCCAAAAGAATGCTGAAATAGAAAGAGATGTTCCCAGATTAGTTATCAATTACAAGCCCCTCAATAAAGTTCTTCAATGGATCAGGTATCCCCTGCCCAATAAAAAGGACCTAATCCAATGTCTCGTTCATGCAACCGTTTTTTCAAAGTTTGATCTCAAGTCAGGATTTTGGCAAATCTAAATTGCTGAAAAAGATAGATACAAAACAGCTTTCACGGTTCCTTTTGGCCATTACGAATGGAATGTGATGCCTTTCGGATAAAAAAATGCCCCTTCAGAATTCCAAAAAATTATGAATGATATTTCTATTCATCTTACGAATTTTTCAATTATTTATATTGATGATATACTAATATTTTCTTCTTCTATAGATGCTCATTGGAAACATCTCAATGTCTTTGCTCAAACCATCAAGCATAATGGATTAGTCCTTTCTTTATCAAAGTTAACTTTGTTTCAGACCAAGATTAGGTTCTTAGGTTTCCAGATCCACCAAGGAACTGTCATCCCAATCAACAGATCCATCCAATTTGCTGATAAATTCCCTAATGAAATTAAAGACAAAACCCAGCTTCAAAGATTTTTAGGGTGCCTAAATTATCTCTCTGAGTTTTTTAAGGATCTTTCCCTTCTTTGTGCTCCACTACGCCAAAGATTAAAAAAGTCCCCTCCCCCATGGTCCGATGAGCATACAAAAACAGTCAGAATCCTTAAAAGCAAAGCAAAAAACCTTCCTTGCCTATCTATTGCTGATCCAGAAGCCTTCAAAATTGTGGAAACTGATGCATCTGAATTAAGATATGGAGGTATCCTAAAACAAAAAACAGGTGACAAGGAACAACTAGTTCAGTTCGCTTCTGGCACATGGAACCAAGCACAACAAAATTACTCTACAGTCAAAAAGAAAATTTTATCTATAGTTTTATGCATTTCAAAATTTCAAAGTGACTTACTAAATCAAAAAAATTTGCTTCATGTTGATTGTCAATCTGCAAAAACTGTTTTAAAGAAAGATGTTCATAACATAGCCTCAAAACAAATTTTCACCAGATGGCAAGCTATTCTTTCTGTATTTCACTTTGATATTGAATATATAAAAAGAGAAAACAATTCTCTTCCTAATTTTCTCACCAGGGAATTTTTGCAGGGAAAAGCAGGAGCTTAGGGGTGGTTACTATGCCTCCCAAGACAGGTAGAGGAGTCTCAGTGGCAAGCACAAAACCCCACAAAACAAAAGATGCATATGCTCAATCATCCTCTTCTCAGAACCCTTCCAAAAAAAACCTGGTATGATAAAGTCGAGGAAGATGAAGAAGTTATGTGTGCTAGTCCACCTCCATTAATTACAAACCAGTTTTCAGCCCTAACCACAATTCCCCAACATGTCATAGACATGTCCCCAATCCAGTATGACCCCATCCAAGCATACTTACAATCCCAACAACCAGTTTTTCCTACCCTTCAAAAAACTTATGCTGCAATTTCTTCAGCATCAGATAAACAAATTTCCTCAAGATCTGTTTCACAACAAGTGGTGGTCAACAATCCCACTCTCAAAAAATCTCGTTATTTTCAAAAACCAAATTCATCAACCATTTATGTGGTTGAAAAAGAGCTTTTTAACCAAAACCCAGTTTTACTTTCTCAAAATCATTTTGTCAAAGGTTTTCATTATCCAACATCAAATTTCGGAAAACACAAAATTTTTATGAGTTTATTTTAGTGGACACTGATTCCATCAAAATTTGAACTCATTCAAAACCAGGTGATGAGTCTTTTATTTCTCACACCACATGTACCATTCAAAAAGTCCTTACTCCAGCAGCCTGGGGTAAAAACATCAATACTCCGAGGCAATTTTCTCAGCCTCACACCCCTCAAACTTTCAATTATTTGGACTATCAGGATGCCTGGTACAATACCTTTTATTTCCAAAATCAGGATTATAGCCATTCCTGGCTTATCCTTTTCCAAAAGAATTTCAATCTAAATGTCCCCAGATGGTTCATTGACTGGTGGCATATGTTTGGTCCCTGCCAAGAAATCATCCTTGAAACGATGTCCAAGGGATTTTCAATTTTCAATGAAAAATTCCATGCTCCTCCTGAGCTTTCCGAATTTCCCAAATCATTCTTATTTTTTGCAAATTTCGCATTGTCATAGATAGTTCTATGGCAATTCCAAATCCTCAAAACCCCTTCTAATCTTCCTCTTCTAGGAAGGATTTTCAAAGTCAAATAGTGGGACCAATTCTTTATCAAAGATGTTACTCCAGAAGCAATTTCTGAATGGTTCTCAAAGCACCCTGCAATATTATGTTCTGGCTTAGGAGAGTCTTCGGCTTTCCTCCTATCCAAAAGCCAGGCCCAAGCAAAACTTTCTTCAGCAAAATCCCAAGATCAGTATGAAGCCTTCCTCATGGAAGCTCTAGCCCAAGTCAATCCCATAGCCTTCTCAAAATTGGGCTCCAACAGAAGTGAAGGCTCAGGTTCTTTCCATGGTTCCCAAACAGATCTGGCCCAACCCAATGAAGATGACTGTTTTGGTGTTTTTACCCAACAGCTCCAGTAAACAATATTCTCAAAAATCATCATTTCATTTCAAAAAAGTTTCTGACCTCGGTCATTCAATGCGGCTGCATAGCGACAAAAAAAAAATAATAATAAAAATAAAAATAAAAAATAAAAAATAAATAAAGGCAAAAACTACAGTTTAAAATTTTATTCAACAGTTCTCCATTTTCAGGCTTTTAACACCTTTCGATGTTCATGACAGACAAGCTTTTCAAAAAAAAGGAATCCAAGGCAAGTCAGTGGCCATCACCTCAATTCAGCCTTTCAGACTTTGCATATGGCTTCCAGCATCATTTAGAAGACATCACCTCAAATCAGCCTTTCAGGCTTTGCACATGGCCTCCTGCTGCATCCTTATCTCCAAGTAATCCAAAGCTCCACAAGGCTCCTTAGAGGCCCTATAAATAACAGCTCCTCAAGACATTGGAGGCATGCTCATTTTCAAGTTTAGATTTTAGTTTCCGTTTCAAAAGTTCTCAGTTCAAATTGTAATTTTTAAGTTTAAGTCTTTAACTTCATCCAAGGAGCTTGGCTCAGAACAAAAGTGTTGTATTCAAAAATTAAAGTTGTAAGTTCCATATTTTAATCAAAAGTTCTTCAAAGTTATTCATGTTCTGTTGTTAACTTGCATATATTATTTCGTTGATTATTTAACTTATTTTGTTGATTATTTAACCTTTTCAATATCCTATTTCTCTCATATTATTGTTTCTCTCATATTATTTCGTTGATTATTTAATCTGGTGGCAGTGACCAGATTATTGTATTATATAACACTGTATTATTTTGAATTGTGTATATACTGTATTAAATATCAATACTTTGTGAATTTTATGATGGTGGTGATGTACAAAAAAAATTTTTAAAAAAATTATTATTTGATTTTAAATTTAAAACAGAGAAGTGATATATATTATTGCGTGAAAAAGAAAGAGGGAAGAATTAATTTATATTCCTGTAGTAATCATTTTTTTTTTTTTAACTAATATTTTATTAGAACACTTCATCATAAGATTCCGTTTTATGCTACCTAAAATAAGCATTATTTTTTAATAAAATAATAATTTTTAATTTAAAATATTTAAATAACCAAAATACCCCAATATTGACCACATTTTGGTCCTCACCATACGTACCACCACCGCTCCCAAAAACATGGCCACCACTACCGCCGCCTCTCAACCTCCTACACACCGTCACCGACCATGGTCACTGCCACCTCCTCCCACTATGCCACTATCTGAAACCGCCACACCTTGAGAGTAATCAGAGTAAATCGTCGTGGTGGTCGGTGTTGAAGATGTGCAACAAGGCGCGTATGATGCGGAGTTCCAGATTGTCATTGTCGAGGGGAAGGGGATGGCACTGTGGGGTCGGATCACTCCTTTTTCGGCCCCAACTGCCACCGGAAGGAGCCTCACGCGCCCCCACCGTCACCGCGCGTAGGTTGAACCACTTGTGCACTTTATCTTCTTCCCTAGCAAACATAGAACAAGCTCTGTTTCTTTTTCGCGACCAGCAACCAACATCGTCATCTTCTTCACGGGCGTCGTCGGAATATTATTACAGCGCTTATTCCACAACATGTGATTCGCAATCAGCATTCTTCCCGGCCATACCATCCTTGGTCAATTCCCACCACTTCCACCACCACCACTGCTGCCACTCAACCACTCCCACCCCGAGACCACAGAAATTCAAACAATTCATGCTGAACCACACCACCAAACCCAATTTAACCCCACAACCCACTGCCATCACCATAACCACCACCTCAACGTTAACCAATCCAACCATGAATTTCTCTCCAACGTCTAAAAAACTCAAGCAATTCATAGAATTATCAAATTGCAGATCTACATATATACAGAAACACACGTACCCATTCCTCGATTGGGATAAACACCCTCAGATATTGGAGAGGAATTTTACACACATTGCCAACAAAACCAAAATTTTAAAAAATTGTGACTTGGTATAATTTCTTGTCTTTTTCCTTTCTGATTTCTTAGCCATTTACCTTTTCTTTCCAATTGTAGGACAAACTTCGGGATTTAACTTCATGAATATTCCCTTTGCTCAATTGAACTCACAGGGCTTCGAAGCAGAAGATCTTCACCTTCAAGTCCAATCCTTGAAGGTTTGGCCTTCCGCCCATTTGCTTCCTTCCACCCTTAATTCAATTACATGAATTTTGATGTGTTAGTAGAATATATTACACATATGTATGTATATATAATTATATATGCGTGTGTGATTCTATCTTTGTAATATATATATATATATATATATGAGATTTATTCTTAGACGTTATAAGTGGATTTTTACGGTACTTAGACTAATGATGGTTGTATATGGATGGTGGTGGTGATAGAAGATTTCACCACATTTTTCACTGATTGATTTTTGATTTTTTATTTCTTTGCATGCAAGGGTATCTGGGTTTAATGAAATGACTTGTAAAGGTTAAAAATGTAATTCGTCTGAATAGGTCAGGTAATGTCAATTCACTGTGTCAGATGTGGTTTGTTAACTTTATCACACTGAGAAGAGGTCATTGTTCAAAAGGAGGCCAACTTTCAATAGATTGAACTCTGGTGCTGAGTGTAATTAACCCTTCAAATAAAATACTATCACAGTTATAAATAACAACCAATGTACTACTGCAAGCTGAGGGTGCAGAAAAGTTTGGACATACAAAACTTGAGTGCAGTTATCATCCAGATGAAAAATTAAATAAGCCCCAATAATCAATAAATTATTTAGTGAAAGAAAGATCATACAAAATTCTGTTGCTCTCTCAATAATTTAGTGAAACAATATCCCGGTGGAAGGTGGGAGGCTGCTGCTCAAGTTGGCTAGTTTTACTATGCTACCAGACTACAACTTTTGATGGAGAAATGAACCGAACGAAGGCAATATATATCTATATATTTGTGTAAAACCTGCATCTTTGGTCCATATTCAAAGGATGTCAAGATTACCAAATCAACATTGGCTATTGTCAAAGCAAGTGATCTGGTGAAATGTCATAAGGTCCTTCCCCAGCTGCACATTGTTTTGGAAACAACTAGTACTAGTTTGGCAATTGGGTGATGACGTCTGGAAAAAAGCCCAGTACAACAAAGAATTGTCCACCTCAGAAGTCAATCTTCATCATCCGAGTTGACAAATGTTATTTTTGTAGCTTTTGGGGCATCTGCTGCAATCTCTCTAAAGTGAGCCCCATATAGCTTAGACTCCTGCAATGGGGTAAAGATTCAAACGTTACAAAGTGGGAAGTGGTAACTGAGTGGACTGCATGAATAGAATTGCTTTCAGATTCTCTGACAATCTCAGGAAGACAACTAATTGAAGAGATGGCAACCAAAGCTTCAAGCTTTAGGAATCTTGCACTTCATGTATACAGAGATCAGATCCAACACATAGAGACGCATTAAAAAAAACAGCACATGCATGAAAGACTTGCAAACACAATTACAAATATATGCTCCCAAAAATAAAATAAATAAATAAAGGACGAGGAGAAGCAAATTTGTAACTCAAATTCCTAACCGTAACTGCACCAATATGAGGCATAACAATTTAGACTAGTTCATGAACTTCAGACGTCTCATGCATCTAACACCGGATCATTAAAGTAAAGCTTAAAATCCTCAGTGCAGTCTGACACTTGATTATATGGAAGACACAAGCTCAATTAACTACACAATTAAGCTACAACTTTTCATAATAAAAATGAATTTAGAAAAGCTTGGCTTGCTCTTCGAAAGCTAGAAAATCAAATTTATCTTTGATCTGTGGACACAAGGAAGAGATTCAATTTTCAAAACGAAAAGTGATTACCAAGAGTGGTTTTAGGAAATGACAATCCTTTCCAAAAAAATATCTATCTACATCTCAGAAAAGTTTGTACGTCTATCTGTGAAATTTCAAAATAAAAATCAAACAAATGATAGAAAAATACGATCCCTAACAACAGCATGATCCACACTATTCTGAACAGCCAAAGGATTTATATATTTTCTTAACTGGGGGAACACATAGGTGGACAAGCATGTCAAGTTAATCAACTCTAAGTTCCAACACACCAATTGTTAATTGGAAACATCCATGCAGAACCAGCAATTCAGTGGAGGATATCAAACACATTAGCAGAAACAAAATGTAGGACAAATGATGCATTTGAAGTTAGAAAAGAGTATGATTGTAAATCACCACTATTATAAAAAATTTGGGCCAATATTCAAATAGAAGCATCATCATCATCATCAATGCTTTAATTAAATATGAATGTGGTTGGTCACGTGAATTCTCTTTTTCCATTCTTTTCTATTGCAAGTCATCTCAAATATTGTACTTTAATTTTGTAAAATCATTGTTAATAATTTCATCTTATTTTGATTGTGGTTGCCCATTGCCCTATGTCTCTTACCTTCTATGTAAACTAGTATTTCCCTTCTTATTTTTGCATTTATAGGTCTTCATTATATACGTCTATCACAGCTAAATCTACTCTCTCTTATTCTATATCACTAATAGGAGCTACTCCTAATTTTTTTCCCATCTATTCTACTCACTCTAAGAATCCGTCTTGAAATCCTCATTCCTGCTACATGACGGTGTAGCTTCTGTTTCTTTTTTAAAACCCAACACTCTGCTGCATAACATAATTGTCCCAACAACTGTTTCTATAGAATTTCCTTTTTAACTTGCTTGTTATTCTTTTATTGCAAAAAATACCACTAACCTGTAACCATTTTGTCTAACCAAATCCAACTCTACAAATTATATCATCATCTATCTCGCCATCTTTCTGTATTATTGATCCAAAATATCGAAAATACGTATTTTGGATAATCTTTTGGTATGAAGTGTGATTATTATATTATTAATTTCTGACTACTTATTAAATTTATATTCCATGTGTTGTGTTTTAGTTCTTATAATGTCTAACCATGTTTAATCCAATGCGTTTCTCCACATTTCTAATTATATTGCTGTCGTTTCTTTTGAAGTATCTAATAGCATTGTCACCACAAAAAACATGCAGCATGAAATGTCACCTTTTACATCTTTTATTATTTCATCTAAAATTATTGTGAAATAAGTATTACACTTGGTAATGATTCTTGGTGTAATCCTAAGTTTACTGAAAACTCACTAATCTCACAACCTATATAGCGAACACCAGTTTCTGTGTTCGTATACATATCCTAAAAAATCTTTAACATCTCTATAGGGATATGTTTTTGTAAAGCGCACCAAATTCTCTCTCTCAGGGATCCTATCATATGTTTTTTTAAGTACATAAAAATCAAATGTAGATCTTTTTGCTTACTCCTAGATTCTTCAACTGCTTGTGATTCCTTCATCTTTGTTTTATCACTGTTTCCTATAGTTTAATTGAATCACTCATTATTTTAATCTTCTATAATGGCTGCAATTTTGTATGTCCTTTTTATTTTTGTAAATTGGTACTCTCATGCTTTCCCTTCACTCGGCAACATGCTATCTTTTATAATTTGGCTGAATAAATTTCTTACCTACTTAGTTCCTACCTTACACAGTTTTCCATGCCACCATAGATATGTTATCACAGCCACCCATTTTATTTTTCTCCATCTTTTAAGTGCATCAGCTACTTCCTTATTGTTGATTGTATTTATCATTCTTATATTAAGTTCATTTCCTTCCACCTCTTCTCTAGGGT
Organism: Cornus florida; assembly: GCF_030987335.1. NCBI lineage: Eukaryota > Viridiplantae > Streptophyta > Magnoliopsida > Cornales > Cornaceae > Cornus > Cornus florida. The sequence goes on along the minus strand of NW_026775581.1, from coordinate 84,842,507 downwards.
GTTACTCATTTAGTAGGTTTTGGAAGTAATTATTTCATATAACTAATATATCGTTCTCTTGAACGAATTTTTTTTTTTTTTTTTTTTTTCTACATCCTTAATACATTTAATTCGACCCATGCATTTACGTACCTAATATCTACACTCTGCCAATGTATATATTTTTTTTTGATAAGTTACACTCTGCCCATATATAAATAGTTTTTTCACCCTCTTGTATACATTTTGTCATATAAATCAGTTAATGGATTTTCTTCAGCTTTATTTACTATCTTCGTAGTTTCAATTTTAATTTTTTTATATTACAAATAGAGCAGCAAGATAATATCCAGGTTTTTAGAGGATAATCATAGTCAACAAAAAATGTTAACATATATAGCGCTAGACATATAAAAAAATGTTCATCAAATGTTCTATCATTTCAGTATCTGTCAGTCGCCAAGTTATGGAAGTATCTCGAAAACATTTGGTTATTGTTTATATGAGTTCCAACTTGGATGAAGAATTGCATATATGTTTTGAGCATGGGACTATTGAAAATAAATGGATTAGAAAAACTCTAGACTTCTCGTATGTGGGTATGTGATAGAGCCTGTGATGTCGAATGTCTGATTATAGTCAATAGTTAGAACGACCAAGTGACTGTTGTAAGCGACTCACAACAATCACATGGATTTCCTAGAAGGGATGCCTCCTATAAAAGGAATGCCTTCCAGGATCACATGACACATGCAAGGGAATGGTTGTTGATGAAAAAATATATTTTGATTCAAAAAAATGGATAATGAATGAAAATGAGATTGGTTATGCAATCTATATTACTATACATTGTTTTATTTAACTGATAGTATGAATATCTATTTTATTGTACAAACTAGTATGAATTCGGAACAAAAGGTCTCTAACTAGGTTTCTCCAATCTCACCCTTCTCTCGGTGCCTCACTACTACTCGGGTTATGGAATTGAAGGAACGTGGAATTAGGAATATGTTCAGTGACATGGAGAAACTACAAGTTTAGACTTTTGAGATTTCCAGTCACTGCGTATGTAATTTTTTTTGTGAAGTTGGATATTCTGAAATGTAAAAATATTGAAGTGTAAATTAAAAAGGGTTGGTAAAGATTTGGAAAAGAATAAATTACATACTAATCTATTGGAAGAATATTAGCATGATTGCATATTTTTCAAGGATTCAGAATCGTACCTCAAATGTACAGTTGATTTTTGTATGGTTTTAAGTAATGAGGTTCGGGCGTGACAGGCACACACGTAAACAGACAAGAGAAAATCACAGAAGATTGTACAGAAAAGCAATACAGACCTTTTTCTTAACATGAGTGCCAAAGTTTAAAAGCGCAGTAGGTACAACCTGGCCTGCTTCTCTGAGAACATTTACCAGCTCCCCCGCAAGGCCCTGCAGTGATACCCATTGTCCAACATCAGAATTGGTCAACACATGAACCAACGTAGCTCAATTTAGAAATTCAAGCCTGAATGATCCATTACAATTTCAAAATCAGTACCTTGTTTTCTTTAGTGAAAAATGTGTGGGCAACACCCTTTTTACCAGCCCGTCCTGTCCTTCCTATTCTGTGAACATAATCCTCTGTGGTAAGTGGGAAACTGTAGTTTATCACTACTTCAACATCGGGAATATCCAATCCTCGAGCAGCCACATCAGTTGCTATCTGCAGAAATTAAGAATTAAGGAAAACCAAGTTTTTGAAGATCAGTAAAAATGCCAAAGATAAATCAATACTATTGAGGGCATACTACATGAATTTTTCTCACATATTACCTGTGGTGACGGGACAGAAAAATTAGAGATTTTAATACTACTAAGACGATCAAAAGTGAGGATCAAAATAGATTTTAATACCCATAGTGTCCGCACCCTATGTTTCTAGGATAAGTCATAATGGTATGTCCAAGTCATATATCATTTGTGACCCAAGTTTGTAACCATCCTTGGTCAAAAAGAATAAAATAAAATAAAAAGCCCAAAAGTGATGGGAGTGTATCATATCTTAATTCAGAGCATGAAATACTGTCTCTATGATTTTGAATTACTGGGACCTTGTCCTTTTGAAGACTCTTTGATCATATATTGTTTTCTTAAACCAAATCATTGAACCACGTCGAAGAAAACATGTAGAGATGTATTGTTTCTTAAATCACAAAAACTTTACAGGAATGCAAAGACCAGAAAATTGAAATTTATGCACCGAAAAGCTGCTTAGCATAAGTGTCACCAATAATCATCCAAAACAACCACATACCATTAAAGGAGAGCTTCCCTCCTTGAATAGTGATAGCGCCTTCGTACGTGCATGTTGTGCTTTGTCACCACTTATAGATACAGCTTTCCAACCCCTAGAAACCAAAAGGAGATGAGAATCAGAGCGGAAAAAATTTAAACAAACAAGATCCTGTATTATGGTTTTCACGAATATATGTTTTTATCTGGAAATTCAATAGCAACAACTCATTAACTTGCTTCGACCCAACCAGAAATTGTGTGGGGGGAAAAAATAACAAGTCACCTTTTTTGCAGCATATTTTCTACACGAGCTGCTTCCTTCTTGTACAAAACAAAAACCAATACCCTATTCCTGCTCAAAAGAAAAAGCATGATATCAGCATTGAGTATACAACCAAACTCAAAAGGACATGGTCAAGATTTTTTGAGAAAAGAAAACCACATAAATCATAATATAGGCCACTCAACACCATTCACTGTTGACTAAAACAATGGATTTGATATGAGTTCCAAGTATGACAGGTTACAACATAAAAAACAAAATAAAATAGAACAAAAAAGTGACATGTTCGCCAATAACAATGTTGCTGCTTGCCGTATCCAAATAATAAAAAATTAAAACTGAGAATAGAAAAACGTAATTATGACGGAAAACATGGCATATGAAGACACTTAAATTAATCAATATTTTCAAGTAATTTGTTGACCACAAGAAGAAATATTGGATAAAAATCCTCCATGAGGTTATAAATATCTGTCAATGATTAACAACATATATATATATATACCTTCGGGACTTGTGGTACTTCTCTAGCAAACAGAGTAAACGTTCATCACGGGATCGATCATCCAAGACCTGCAAAAGTGAAAATTAAATCCGAAACAGTGTGATGCTTACTTAGTTACTCAAGTCCTTCATTATCTAGGCTGCTGACTAAACATACCTCTATTATCTGCATGACATCATGGTTAGCAGCTAAATCCTCTGAACCAACAACCACCTGAAATGAAAAGTTCATTTTATTATACAAAGAAGTAAGAGAAGTTAGATAAAGTTGTTACAATATAAAATATTCACACCTTAACTGGATGGCGATCCATGAATTCTTGAGCTAATTGATGAACAGGTAGAGGCCATGTTGCACTGAACATTACCATCTGGCGATCTGCAAAGATTCGGTAGTTTTGAACCTCCCAAAAAATATAAATTTGCCAGATTGCTATGCTAATTCAAATATTAACTATATATATATATATATTTATTTATATATGCTTGAAAATAGAAAATAGGAAACTAACTGTTAAATAACAAAATGCTGTATCAGTCCACTTTAAAGCTATGGAAAGAATTTTGGGAAGCATGCTTATTAATTAGTTAAATGTTGTACTTGTACCAAATAGAGACATTATCTTGTCCTACAACAGCATAAACAAAACAAAAACAAAGCCTTTTCACAACTACTTGGGGTCAGCTATGAGACATTATAATGGCCTACCATGAAAAAAAAACCACACAAGATGGAAAGAAGAGCCAGCTTCTATTTCGAAAAACAGTAAATTTCCATTACCGTAAATGAAATACAAATATACAAGATAGAGATTGGCGCGATAAAAGAAGCGTCGGGACAGAAGCGAGAACGATAATTACAACTCTAATAGGGTAAGTGCATAAAGAAGCTAAAAGCCATTAGATTCCTCATGCAAGATATGTTACAATAAGAAGTCAATGACCAACGAATACAAGAAAAATTCATTGAAACCCATCCAGAACCAAAGATATTATCGAAAACATATTCTGAAAAAGAAATGAGGCATAGGCAAGGGTGCAATGGAGGACGTGTATCAGATTCTGACAGAACTCAGTTAGTGCAAAAAATAAAGCCAAATGTTAGATTCTTCTTCAGTCTCTCTCACCCAGCAACCCGCGTAGGCGTGAGCACACAGGGTATGACACGTGTTTATTTTCGATTTTTCACAAACAATTATTCAGATATGATATCAAGGAGATACTTATGATGTTAGGAGTAATCCAAGCGTTCAATTGGCAACTGAGCTGAGATACTTAAAGGGCGACATTAAGGTTTGGAATAAGGATGTGTTTGGTAAGTTGGAGTGGAGGAAAAATCAGCTACTTTTGGAAATTTCAGAGTTGGATAGAAAGGAAGGGGCTGAGGGGATTTCAGTGTTGGAGAGGAGTAGACGGGAGGAGTGCAAGGCTGAGTTTGAAGAGATTGCAGTGATGGAGGAAGTTTCGTGGAGACAGAAGTCGAGAGCCCTGTAGCTTAAAGAAGGTGATCGAAATACTCAGTTTTTTCACCGATTAGCTAATGCTCATAGAAGAGGGAACAGCATTGGGAGGATAAGTTTTGATGGTGTCATGGCTGAAACTGAAGAGGAGATCCCATAGTTGTTAAAGGTGCCGAAGGCGCACGCCTGAGGCACAAGGCGCCACCTTGGCGCCTATATTGACTTAAGGCGAGTGGTTTGGGATAGGCGCGCGCCTCTTAGACAAAGGCACAAGGCTACAGGCGAGATGCAGGCGCGCCTGTGTGAAAAATGGGTTTTTTTTTTTTTTTTTTTAATTATCTTGGTTGTGTTACTTGTATATGTTTATTATTTGTTTATTTGTAGTTTTTATTTGTTTATTACAAAATCTATACAACTTGCAAGTTACAAAGCATAAAAATAAATAAATAAATAAATAAAAGTAAAAGTGGAAAGAAGAGAGTCAAGACTCAAGAGACAGAAGTACGAGTGATCTGCGAAGCGCCGAAGACTGGATCTGCCGGATCTGCATCTGCGCCGAAGCCTGATAAGTTCTCCTTCCCTCTCTTCTTCTTCTCTCCTTCTCTCCTTCTTGCTTCTTCTTCTCTTCTCAGTTCTCGGTATTTTCTTTTTTTTTCTCTTTTCTTCTTCTTTTCTTCAGTTCTTCTTCTTCTCTCGGCTCTAGTGACTCTAGTTTCTTGCTCTTCTTTTTATTTTTTTATTTTATTTTATTCTTCTTTGAGCCGAGTCTAGGCTCTTCTTTTTTTTCTTTTTTTTTTTCTCTATTCTTCCTTGAGCCGAGTCTAGGCTCATTTTTTTTTTTTTTTTTTTTTTTCCTTCTTTGAGCCGAGTCTAGGCTCTTCGTTTTTATTTTTATTTTTATTTTTTTCTCTATTCTTCTTCTCTTGGCTCTCTCTAGTCTCTTCTCTTCTTTTATTTATTTATTTATTTTCCCTCTATTCTTCTTCTCTCGGCTCTCTCTAATTTAACTTTCCTATTTCTAATTTTGTGGATTTAATAGGATATATTCCAAATGAGATATGCGTGTAACTGATATTTTTAATTTGTTGATTTAATGGATTCTAGTAATCTAGTTCGTTGATTCAACTTAATTGTGTCGCAATTTATTTTGCCTCATCTTTCTAATATGCCGATAATTAGTGAATAATGATAATTAGTGAGATAATGATGTGTTGGCAGTTGGCTTACTCACCTAAATTTGTCAAAAAAATAATCCGAATCTCTTTACTTCATACTTTATATAGAACAATCAATGCGTTTCTGCTTTGTGCATGAAATTTCTTTAGTTGAACACACTTGGATCATCACATCACCCATTCCTTGTAATCCCAATTGCACAGTCTTTCACACACACAACTGCAGGTCTTCATTGCATCATTAAATTAACCTTGTCACCAATATAAGATCAAGGTTGAAGGTACATCAGTCTACACTTACCAAATTAACCTTGTCACCAATTTAGTTGACTTTTGCATCTTTATATATACTATTGCATCTTTAAAACTTTATTGGGTAGGTTTTTTTTTTTTTTTTTTTTTCAACGTGCGCTTTAATTCAGTCAGGCGCGTGCCTCGCCTTGCGCCTTGCGCCTCAGGCTCCAGGAGGCATTTGCGCTTTTGTGCGCCTTGAGCCTTTAACAACTATGGGAGATCCGGACAGGGTTTGTGGCATTTTATCAGGAGCGGTTCACAGAGTCTGTCTCTTGGAGGCCGGGGTTGGATGACATTGAGTTTGATATAATTTCTGATGAGGATAGAGTGGTTTTGGAGAGGCCGTTTAGGGAGGAGGAAGTGCTGGAAGCTCTTAGGAGCTGTGATGGAGATAAAGCTCTGGGGCTGGATGGGTCTACAATTGCGTTCTTCGAAAAGAATTGGGAGGTGGTGGAGCGGTTGAAGCTAAGGATTTCAGACCAATTAGTTTGGTGGGCTCTGTTTATAAGATTATTGCGAAGATTCTGGCTATTAGGTTAAGGAAAGTGTTGGATGGGATCATTTCGGAGTCTCAAAATGCATTTGTTTAGGAAGGCAAATTCTCGACCTGGTTCTTATTGCTAGTGAATGTTTTGATGCTAGAGTCAAGAGTGGTGAACCGGGGATTGTGTGTAAAATGGACATAGAAAAGCATATGACCATGTGAATTGGGTGCTTTTATTGTATGTGTTGGAGAGGATGGGGTTTGGAACCAAATGGAGAGGGTGGATTCATCAATGTATTTCGATGGCTCGGTTTTCTATCTTAGTGAATGGGTCACCAGCAGGCTTCTTTGCAAGTTCGAGAGGTTTATGTCAAGGGGACCCATTGTCCCCTTTTCTATTCATTATTGTAATGGAAGCCTTTAGTAGACTCATGAAAAGGACAGAGGTACTGGACTTTATTCAAGGTTTTTTGGTGAGGCGTGTGCCAAATCAGATTGTTACATCTCACTTGCTGTTTGCTAACGACACTACTGTTTTTTGTGATGTGAGTGTGAATCAAGTGAGACACTTGAGGTGTGTTTTGGCATGTTTTCAAGTGGTTTCGAGGCTGAAGATTAATATTGGGAAGAGTGTGATTGTTCCAGTAAGGGATTTGGATCATATTCATGAGTTGGCAGCTATTTTGGGTTGCGGAGTGGAGGCTTGTCCATTTTCTTATTTGGGGCTACCATTGGGTGCTTCCACAAGGAGATTTGCCGTTTGGGATCCAGTGGTGGAACGTTTTCAAAAGAGGTTATCTGGGTAGAAGAAGCAATACTTGTCAAAAGGGGGTAACCTTACATTGCTGAAGAGTACCCTCTCTAATCTTCCTACTTATTTCATGTCTTTGTTTCCAATCCCTATAACAGTGATTAGTAGACTTAATAAGATTTAGGGGAACTTTTTGTGTGTTTTTTTTTTTTTTTTTTTTTTTTGTTGGGGGGGGGGGGGGGGGGGGGGGGGGGTATCACCTTGTGAAATGGGAGAAAGCGTGCACCTCGATTCAAAGAGGAGGCTCGGGGATTCGCAGGTTAGAAATGTTTAACAAAGCTCTATTAGGGAAATGGCTTTGGAGATTTGGGTGTGAAAGGTCAGTGCTTTGGAGGTGTATTATTGCTTGTCAGTTTGGGGAAGAGGAGGGAGGTTGGATGTCTAGAGGTGTGACTTCATCAGCAGGTATGGGTTCATGGAAAGGTATTAGGAGGGGTTGGGACGAATTCTCTAAGCAGATATGGTTTAGAGTTAGGAATGGTCGTTATGTGAGGTTTTGGACGGATGTTTGGTGTGGGGATGTGGTGTTGGCTCGTAGGTTTCCTAGACTCTTTAGGATGGTTGAGAAGAAGCATACAGTGGTGGCAGATTATTTTAGGCTAGAGAATCGGAGAGCTAGTTGGGATGTGAGATTTCGCAGAAATTTTAATGATTGGGAGTTGTTGGAGTTTACCGAATTAATGGGATTAATTTATAGTCAAGTGGTGGAGGGGGAAAGAAGGGATGAGATGGTGTGGATGGGGGATTCTAGAGGGGTGTTTAAGGTGAGGTTGTTTTAGCAAAGTCTTAGGAATTCGATAAGCAACGGTTTCCCTTGGAAGGCTGTATGGAGGACTTCAGCTCCACTGAAGGTGGCTTTCTTCACGTGGATAGTGGTGCTTGGCAGCATTCTTACTCTTGACAATCTCAGAAAAAGGCGCCAAATAACAGTTAATTGGTGTTGCATGTGTAAGAAGGCGGGCAAGTCGATTAATCATCTCTTGCTGCACTATAAAGTGGCAGCGGATGTTTGGAGTTTGGTCTTGAATGTTTTTGGGGTAGACTGGGTGGTGTCAAGTAACAGGATGGATATGTTAGAAGCTTGGAGAGGGAGGCAAGTGGGAAGTCGAGTTGGGAAGGCGTGGAGGGTTGCACCTCTTTGTATTTGGTGGGAGCTGTGGCACAAGTGGAACAAGAGATCTTTCGAGGGAAAGGAGTCGCTAGTTTGGGTTATTAAGGCGAATACTTTGCATTCTCTTTATTCTTGGGTTAATGGGAAAAATTGCCCATCTGTAGATAGCTTTTTGGAGTTTGTTGACAACTTATCGTTGTAATGGCGCATTTTGCGTATTTTGTTTGCTTTGTTAAGGGTTTGCTCCCCTCTGAGCATTTTTGTTAATATATTTTTACTTATCAAAAAAAAAAAAAAAAAAAAAAATATGATATCAAGAAGAATTGTAAAAAAAAAAAAAAAAACACCCATGTAATATAGAAATAGAGCGTGTATCCCTTCCATCACCTTTGGGACTAACACCATCCCTTGAAAACTAATCGCAACTTGCACTATTCTTCGCAAAAAGCCTCCTATAATATAGAAATAATTCATATCACCCCCAATATCTATTACGGTAACACGTTAGAAGCCTTGCACTATTCCTGACAAAAGACTACCTATAATATTGAAATATTGCGTATTGCCCCCTTGTATCTGTTTGGTAATGGTGTTAAAAACCTCCATGTAATATGGATTAGTGCATGTAAACCCATGTGATATGATATTGTGCAAATAACCATCTTGTAGTATACAGTGTGTGACACCTTTTTTTTTCTTTTTCAAGGCATAAAGTGTTAGAAGTTAAATTAATAGATGCAGAGAGTCAAAGCTTGGCACTCCAAAGTCCATCGGAGGCACTAACCCACTGGGCTATCGAGTCATCTGCTTAAAGGAGGGTTACTTCCACTTAACCCAAATAGTAATTATTGTCCCCAAAAAAAAATAGGGAGAAAATATTACATAGTAAGAAATATAACTAAAAAGATAACAATAAATTATATGTCATACCGCGACATGTTTGGCTTAGTATAGAGCGAACTTCTGGTTCAAATCCCATATCAAGCATTCGATCAGCTTCATCTAGAACCTACATGGAAGAATCATAGTTGTGAGAAAATGTTGGAGAGGGCTGAAATAGCATGCACGCAATCTATTTATCAAAATAGCCATATCAAAGCAACAAACATAGAGGTAAGTCTCTAAAAGCTACCAACTGCAAGAAATTGAAGTACCTGTTTTGGGATCCGCTTGGAATGTGTTTAAAAGTTGTATACTATCCAAGTACATAGATACAACTTGCATATCTCGATACATTACAAGTTCAATGTACAACGCTATTGTTCTTTAAGGATATACTTGTAAGAATTTAAATTAAATATAATGTGGTATAGGATGGAGTTTTTATCTATCTCTCTGTAAAAGAACTAGGACACTCTCTCTAACTATAAGTTCCTGTATCACACACATACCCCATACTCACACTCATGTCATGTGGACATTGAACCTTAGAAGAAAACTGGAGAATATCCATGTATCACAAACTAGCAGGTGCCAACAAAAAAGGATCCCTACCCAAGCGGCAGAGACCTATATATTATAAAAAATCAAAAAAAAAAAAAAAAGTTAAAGGGTATTAAGTATTAACCAGTTATTTGCCCTCTCTGGTTTTGGTGCTTGTTGCTTCAAGAAGTTGGATTACTCTATCATCACAGCTTAGAAACTACTCTCTCTCTTCAAAAATATAGGTTAAAGTAAATGTGTTTTATTCATACTTATGAAAAAAAAAAATTGTGTTTTATCCTTGTTCTGTTTGATAACTCAATTCAACGCTTATTCAATTAAGTGCATTTGATAACGCAATTTGAATATTACTGAAAATGCTAAGCACAACTTAAAATGGAGTATAAGTTTTAAGTGACAAAGACATCACGTATCACTGAATGTTGAACGCTTGACATTTTAAAAAATATTTGTTTTTTAGTTACCACTTGAAAACTTCAGTACTTAAAAATTAAAATTCAGCTCTTAAAATTTTCAACCCTTAATTTTCAGTTTTATCAAACAACACCTTAATGGGCTAGGATTTGAATTTGCTTAATATGTCAAATAAGTTAATCTAAGGAGTTGTAACTTGTAATCAGTTTTTTTTTTTTTTGACCAACGTCAATGGTCTAGCAGTAATAGCCTCTTACACTTCCCAAAGGGAGGTCAGAGGTTCAAGTCTCGAAAAAGACGTGTGCGTGAGTACCAACTAGGAAAAAAAAATTTTAATCAGTTTTTGCAAAAGTTAAAGGTTATTCTTTATGCTTCGTTCGGTTGGAGGGATGGAAAAATGGATGGAACGGAGAGGGGGAGGGATGGATGAGGCATCCCTAGGGAAGGGAAGGTGTCCCCCTCATTTTTTGTTTGGTTGGATGGAATGGATAGTAGAAATGATGGATGTGGTGACACTTTTTTATTTTTTATTTTTGGGTTGGAAGAGTTTTATTTTGTTTTTACTAAGATACCCTAATTATATAAAATTATAAAAAAAATATATCCATTCTAAATTATGCAACAACAAGGTTAAAAATTGAATTTAAAACTTGGTTATTATCCTGCTTTCTCTCTCCTCTTCCCCCAAATTTGGGCGGATAGAAAATCACAAAGCAAGGAGAGATTTGGGGGATATAAAATTACAAATCAAGGAGGGATGATTTTCTATTTGCCCAAATTTGGGGGAAGAGGAGAGAGAGAGCTCCTTGCTTCCTCCCTCTTTTCCCTTCCTTTCAACCAAACACAAAAAACTTATTTTATCGCCCCTCACATCCATCCATCCTCAATCCTTCCCTCCAACCAAACATAGCATTAAGGAAGAAAATTCCCCTTCATTCCCATCCCCCCAAATCAAAAGACAAATCTTTTGACCATATTTTTCATCTTTGTTACTCTATCTACAAATCTTTAACATCCTTTACCGAAGCAGACCCGCCTACCTCTGATTTTATTGACTATTCTGCATCACATTTACCGTCAAATACATCCCAAGCAAGACTAGCCACTGAAGAATTAAAGAACAAAAATCTCGTTAACTTAAAGTTTCATATTAGCTACGAGTGTCGGTACTGATGTTGAAGAAGCGGTTACAGAATATTCATTTTACTCCACAGTAATGATGAATATAAATTATTCATAGTGGTAATCCAGGCACGTCTCCATATCAGAAGATTAAAGGATTACACATACCAAACACCTAAACACACTTGCATTCCAGCATGCTTCGTTGAGTCAGTCCAACCATAAGCCTTCCTTCTTTAGCCACCTAAGGTCATTAGGACCGACTTCCATTAACCCGACCAGCCATTCCTTCAATTCCTAAATGCAACACCAGTATATAGTGAATTCATAACACATCACAATGGTTCTCTAATTCTCCATACATGCATATATAAGGCTGGAAGCACCATCTGCTGCATCAAAACCTTGCAAGACATTTACATCATCTCTGGTATCCTTCCAACAACTCTATCTAGTGGATAGTCCTTCAACACCTCCTTTCAAACTAGAGAACGTAAGCACAAAAAATTAACTAATGTCTTTTATGTAGCCAAAATACAGTTAGCAGAAGTGGAAAATCAATAACGAAAACAGAAACTTAAAATGAGGAGCTTCGGAAACACTTCCGCAGTACTACCAAAATTTTCTAGAAGTTTTCATTGCTGCCTACAGAAAGGGTAATGGTAAACGGGGTTGTTGCCTCAAATCAAGTTTCATGCACATGATCTAACTACAGATGAATAGAGAAGCCCACCACTTTGTATCATATTTGTTAAAGAGGTGGCTCACCGATAACTCAACTAAGAAAAGACTATATATCTAGTAATAGCGCACCATAATTTTTCATCCACTAATAGCTCACAGCCTCACATTAATTAATTCGTCCAGATACCCTACATCAGACCTACTTCTCCAAATGGGGAATGCTAAATCTGGACTGTTGAGTAAATAATAAAATAAATCATTTTCAGGACGTTGCTAACTAAATTAACAGTTTTGTCTCCATGATATGAACCATGGCACCATAATTACTTCATAAACATATCAATTAATCGTAATAATACATAAAGTTATTAAAAGTATGATAAATTACAAAAATTGAAATTTTTATAATTTGTTCACCTTCCTTAAATATTCAATAAATCTAGAGAAATGTAGGGCCTGTATGGCTCAATTTTAGGGGAATAGTTTTCTACTCTGCAAGAACTAGAAAAACATAGAATAAAAAAATAAAAAACAAAAAAAGTTCGAAAAATCATTTGGTTGATAGTTTCCTGAAATACTGTATGTTATCTTGAAAATACTAACCACTCAATTTGCTATTTATGCAGCTCCTGCAAAACTATGAAATGAATAACCAAACTCAATTCTGACAACTTTCTCTTTTGGGATTTTCTTCTGTTAAGAGGTGTAATAAAGTGTTATCAGCCATCTACTCGAAGCTTCAAATGTAAGAGAGGGTGTAACTTTAATATTTAAATCCTTCAACACAATTTCTCACATGTGGCTTTCCTTTGGTCAACGCGTGTTCCAATTTCAATTATCAGGGTGTCGGTGAGGTTTCAACACAGGACCTTGAGGGCTCTAATACCATGTTAACAACCATCTACTCTAAAATCTTAAGCTGTTTAGAGAGGGTGTAACTTTAATATTTAAATTGTTTAACCTGAAGTAATCACATTTCTCAAGCTACAAACTCGTCATCACCATTAAATACATATTGTGAATCTCAAAACCCAATGTATAACCTCCCTTCTCCGAATCAGCTATAACATGTCATTTCTCTGGGTGTAGTATACTCAAACACATGTTTTTGGCTCCTGTTTCTAGAGAGAACTGTTTTGTGCTTCAAGCATTTCCATGCAACCCTAAACTTCCAAATAGTCATATATTAATATCACACTCCAAAAACAAATTGTGAACAACGATTCCAACCTATTCGCTACCTAAAAGAGAGTATTAGAACTATCCCATTACTTTGTTGCTCAACAATGAAGGAAAAAACTGAAAATAATCCATTAATACCTAAAGCATACAGATAGCTTTTTTTCTATTTCATCAGTAAAATAAAAAGGAGCACTGACAGTCTGACAGTAACAATTTATAAAGAAAAGAAATTAAGTTCAAATAACCACTTGGCAGCCCTTGTACCAAGAATATACTTACCACAAAAGACACCTCCTTTAGGTAGCATACACCCATTTCAATCAAGTCCTTCAAACGGCCAGGAGTTGCAATAACAATATCCTGAGAGAGAGAGAGAGAGAGTATTACATGTGCGATAAAGGTAAGCACCTAAAGCAAAACCAAAATGTATGAAATACACATTATACACATATTAAGACACTTTATAAATGGAAGTACAAATCTATTGCATTGCAAAACACGCGGGAATTACTCGTCTCTATAGATTTTTGTAAAGAAAGAGAATTCGAACAGTCCAAAGTTCCAAACAGACATGGTAATAAGCAGTATATTTACTGTTAAAAATACTATTTTTAATTCAGAAGGCAGAGTTTGATCTTAATCTTCCACAGAAAGTTGCATATTGCACCAAATTACCAAGGATATAGTGAAAAGGAATGTGATTTGCATAACCATCAAGGTCAACAGCCAGGATAGTATTATAGATCAGGAAAAGTAAACTTACAACACCAGATTTTAGAGAAGATATCTGTGGTGCTTTAGAAGTTCCTCCATATATACAAACTGACTTCACGCCACAATGTTTTCCAGCATCACATAGGACATCTGAAATCTGCAACCAGTATTTACTGTCACCATTAGGCACCTCTCTCAGTAATAAATTTTGAATTTACCAATAAGCAAAATTCGCAAACACAGTTCTCAGAGTTTTAGGTGTCTCTGTCAGGTATCAAATACTCCACACCAAAAACTGAATTAGTACTCATATCTAATGACAAGTCAAATAAATATGCATTAGGTCCTGATTTGTGAATGATGTGAGAACGGCTGGAAGGAGTTCTTGAGATAAGGTTATGGAACACAAACTATACCATATTCTGCATCATTAAATTTACAATTCAAATTATGGACATATGTAGCAAATTCATAAATTTTACTACTCAAAACAACTAGTCGTCACATATCAGCACGAAAATCATGAACAAGTTGAACAAAAAAATCAAAAAAATGAAACAAACACAAACTTGGAGGCGAAGGAATATGACCAATGGACTAGCACGGGTAAATATTATGGTCAATCTAGAAAGAACAGTTACTGGTAGACTAACTGATCAAACTAGTACAAGCATACTCCATTATAAAAATATAAAAAATAAAAAGTATAAGCAAACTCGATTAGGTCATCAATCCGAGTCATTCCATAGGGTTGAGGATGGGGTTTAGGTTGAAATTTCATTCTAGCGACACCTGAATTTGAAACTGTGATTATAAAACTTCCTCCGTCAATACTCATTTTATAGAACTGTATCTCCACATTTGAGATATGTGCAAAATATGTTATAAACATCTAGTCATCTTTTCCAATAAGGGTAGGTAGCATGCATATTGTGTCATTATTGCAAGTCTCATCCTTCATCTGAATTTTCATGCATTCAAGGAATGGTCCAATTTCAACCAGGTCATCTAGTACTCAAATGGATAACTGCAAATTTCTTAGTAGGATTTTGACCTAGACTTTTCCTAAGGTTGGTGTCTTGCACCTGATGGCCTTGAGATTGTATGGGTTTGCAAAGAAGTCCACGATGGAGTATATTGGCTTCAAAGGATGATGATAACTAACACTGTCAACAAGATGTTTTCCCAAACATGTGTGCAAACTTCTCATAAAGTTGGTGTATTGAATCATTTACGACACCCATGACATGTTCTGTTGTTTCAGTTTTCAGTTCCATTGTAAATTTGGACTTGGACATGTCTCATATGATGGCCTAATGGAATCGGTGGGTGTGAAAATGGTTAAGAACAACATGCCAATATTTGACAAATTGAATGAAGTACACAAAATTGTGATTTACCACAATGAAGAAGCAAGGATATACAATGAAATGAAAGTGACTGGACCAAGATTCAAGCACTGGTTGCAGGTGTTTAGTTGCAAAATTCAAAATGAAAATAGAAAGTAAAAAATAAAAGTGGGTGTGGTGATAGCAGAGACACAGCATGATGGGTAATGAAAAGAAGTAAGGACTAAACGAAGCAAATAAATGGTACAGTGACTAAGTGTGTCAATTAGGACCTTCTGCAAATTTCATTACAATTTTTGAGTGAAGTGCATGTACGTTCACCAAAGTCCAAAGCATTAATTACATTTTTTTTTTTTTTTTTTTTTTTTTGGTATTGGGGGGGTGGCCGCAGGCTGAGTGAGGAGTAGGAGTGTGAACAATGAGAGAGTGCTTGGACCTTTTGCTCTCATATACTCAGTGTTATTAAAGGCTCAAGGCGCTAAAGGTCCTTTGGAGCCTAGGCATGCGCCTGAGTCATGTGAGGCGCACAATTGAAATTCTAAATTACCGTAAAAGCACTCATATCTCATAAGTCATATCAATATAAAAAAATTAAATCCATCAACCCTATAAGCATTCTAGAACCATAAAACAGAGCACAAATTTGTTTTCTTGAAAGGCAAAATAGAATTTGTTTTTTTGAAAGGCAAAACAGAGAGCAAAAGGAATAAATCTATTTATATAAAAAAAAAAAAAAAAAAAAAAAAAAAAAAAAAAAAAACTATTAACAAGAGAAGGAAGAAAAAAAAGAGCCAAGAAAAAAAGTGGCAGAGGCAAAAGAAGTAGATGAAGAGAGAGAGTAAATGAGAAGAGAGAGGGAGTATTAAAGAAGAAAAAGGAGAAAAAACAGAGCCCAAACAAAAAAAGGACAGAGAGAGAAGAGAACTAGACGAAGAGAGAAGTAAACAAAGATGAGAAGAGAGGAGTAGAGGAGAAAAGAGAGAAGAAAAAGAAAGGACTGACATGGATTCGTCGTTCATTCGTCTCTACAACTAGGGCTTCGTTGTTGGTCTCACAGTCTCGCTCTTTCTATGTTCGGTTAACACTGACTCTTGGACTTTCTTATTTCTTTTGAACAAAAGTTCCTTCGCTCATATGCTTAGGCTTTTCTTATTTGGTTATTAAGTTGCCAAAAACACCCTTTTTGGCTTAAGAAATAGAATAATCATTTAAAAAAAAAAAAAAAGGCGCCTGACAAATAAGACGAGGCGCTACCAAGGCGCGTGCCTAGTAAACATAAGTGAGCCTGGGATGACAACAGGCGCTGCCTTTAACAACACTCGATATAATTTGATCATTGCGCTCAGAATAAAATTGGATCCTTCATTCTGATACCACCTAAAGCAAGACAGGTGGGGCTGTTTGAATACTAATTCGATGCAGAAGAGAATGAGAAAGAGAAGACGAGAGAAGAGAGGAGAA
Source organism: Cornus florida (assembly GCF_030987335.1). Classification (NCBI taxonomy): domain Eukaryota; kingdom Viridiplantae; phylum Streptophyta; class Magnoliopsida; order Cornales; family Cornaceae; genus Cornus; species Cornus florida. Next base: position 84,825,755 of record NW_026775581.1, on the reverse strand, counting down.
AGAGGGAGAATATGAGGGATGAAGAAATAGGGAGACAAATCTACGTAATCAACTCAATTTTTATATTCAATTATCACAAGTAACTATCTACTCAATGTATCAAGCCCTACATATTTTTTTATTCAAAAAATCAAGCCCTATGTATATAGGAAGGGAAATAAACCCTAATCAAACTCTACTACCAAATAAACCCTAAAAACTCAATTTTATATTCAATTATCGTAATAAAAAAATATAAATAAATAAAAATAAAAACTGTCCAACTCAATGTATCAAGCCCTATATATATAGGCAGTGAAATAAAACCTAATCAAACTCTACTACTGGATAAACCCTCATAAATTACTAAAACAACCCTAACTTGAATAGTCTAAATTAAAAATAAAGATAAAATCACATTAATTTTATCAAAATTCCTAATTTTATCTTGCCTTGCCCCTTCTCCAAAAGTGAAGGCAAATCAAATGGGGCTCATGCTTTCACATTTCACATCTTGTTTTTCATCATAGGCCTAAAACACTTTCCACGGCATTATTTTTCAAGTTATAATGATTTCAGAAACAGCCCATCAGAATAAGAAAAAATCACTTGTCACTGTCCTCAAATCAAACTTTCCAGCTTATCTTTTATCATGGAACTCGATAGGGTTTCCTCAAACAAGATAATTAGAATGCCCAATTACATATCATGTCACTCTAAGACCCCCTTATTTTACCATGAATCTGATATTCAAATTAGAGTCAACTATTTACAAGGAACTCCAGGCTTCTTTAAAAAAAATATCCTTCCAGATTGCACTATTGCCTTCAGTCATAAACCTCATCGACCATGTAAAATAGAACCCTAAGTATGGGAAATATCGAAATGGAAGAACTCCTAGGCCCTAACGTCACATCCCAAAGCCCAGTGAATTTATCTTCTAACTGTTTATTCCAAAGATACTTTTTACAATATATATGAACACTTGTCTAAGATGTGTCCATGAATGAGTCCATCAATACCCCCAATATTTTCCAAACCATCAAACTTTACTGAAGTAATTGCTTCCACTCCTGGTCCAATTTGCATGACAATTCTAACTTCATGCTTTGGTTTCACACTTAGTGCTCCTCATTTATTTACACAGTTCAACACTCTTTTTTCTTTTCTTTTTTTTTGATCAGGTAAGTACTCACACTTTTGCCCACACCCATGTTCGAACCACTAGTTATACCATTGGACTAGAGGCCCTTTTGGTACGGTTCTCTACCATAAACTAAGAGTTTTTCTTTTGTATAGAAAGAGAAGCCATTCTTCTTTACTTCCTTCATCCTTTTTCCATGACAAGTTGCTCTTTTTCTTTTTTGGATAAGTGACAAGTTACAATTTTGAAAAACCGAAAGACATAAAAATAAGAAAGACTGTGGTCTGAAAAAAGAAATATTACAACAACTGAAAAGAACATGAGATCTCAAGGCTTCCTTCACCTAAACAATAAAAATGGGAATTAAAACTACAAAAGGAATAAGCATTGGTCAATCGATTTGATAGAATTATGACAACTAACTTAATACTTCTCAAAAACCAAATCAAGAGTAGCATCTTATGAAGGCATTTACTCTAAATTTGCAACGAATAAATGAATAAGAGCAAAAGAATTAGAGCGCTCTCAAATTCATTTGCTACGGACCTTTTATAGAAGACATCGCCTAATATTTGAATAAATAAATGTGAAGTCAACAGAATGCAGGATCTTTGAAAACAATTATTATGTAAACCATTAATACATATACAATAATCTCAACTATGATGAAGTAATTAACCCCTTCAATATAATTTATTTTCTTTCCTATGGCCAAGGAGGTGAAAAGGGTGCTCACCCCTTAAGAGAAAACACGGATACATTTTACAATTACTTCCTTCCACAGCCTACCAACTATGCTAGACAGCATCATCCTCTGCACAAGTTGCTTTCTTCTTTAAAATTTTGCAATTAGAATCATGAACTACACTTTATTTGAACCACCCCCAAGTACAAAATTTTAGGTAGAAAAAGAAAAGAAAAGCAGGACATGTTAAACCTTAAGAATAAATTCAAACGGAAAAAGAAAAATCATATACAATTAACAAGTTATTTACACTAGAATTCAATTTAAGAACAGAACAGAGAATTCCATACTTGTTGGGCTAGCTCCCTTGTAGGTGAAAGCACAAGGCAAAGTGGATTCACTCTCTTCAATGTGTTATGCTTTCGCTTATCCAAAATATGCACAAGAGCCGGAACACCAAAGGCCAATGTCTTACCTGATCAGAAAAAAGTAAATACACAATACCCCTAAACAGCAAAATTATACTTGCAGCATTATGGAAATTAAAAAAGACACCATGACAATACCTGATCCAGTAGCTGCAATCCCAATAAAATCACGACCCTGCAAGAGGAAAGGCCAAGAATGGGACTGAATTGGTGACGGCTTTTCGAAATTTTTGCAGCATTCAAGCACATCCTCAGCAAGCCCTGACTCGGTAAACGATTTTAATGCCCCATATTTCGAATCGTTTACATCCATCCCAGACACCACTACACCCCCATCACTTTCTCTCTCCTCCACATCAACAAAGGCAACATTTTTCTTGTATTCATCACATTTTGGTACTGATTTATCAGAGTTTTGAGCATCATCAAGCACCAACCCATTGTTCAAACTCTCTTCTTCTCTATCTCCCTTGTGTTTCTTCTTCTTCTTCTTCCTGCCAATCTCATCGGACCCATTAATTGCTTCACTTGTCTTACCACAATCAACCACCAACCCATTATTCAAAGACTCCTGTTCTTTCTCTCTCTTCTCTTTCTTCCTCTTCTTCTTTTCCGTCTTGGTCTCTATATCAACCTTAGACTCAGTCTCTTGAAGCTTCCTCTCATGCTTAGCTTCAGCTTTGTTCTTGCTCTTCTTCTGAGGACTGATTTCATGGTTGTCTGTGATGTCTAGGGCTTGTGGTTCGCTGGGAAGAGCAGTTGCTTTGTGTTTTCGACCCATCACAGCTAAACTAAAAGATTCAAGACGGTGGAGAGGACGGAGTAACATATTTCTAGGGTTTAAGGTTCTCTAGAGTTGCAAAACTGCCCCTTTATCGAAAGTAAATTACACATATGGCATCTCTAAGGGCAAGGCTATGATTGGTAAGGTGGGTTTGATTGGTAAGGTGGGTTTGAAAGGAATGATAAGATTAGTTATGAAGGAGAGGGAGAGGGAGAGAGAGGGAGAGGGAAGAGAATGGAAGGATAATTTTAATCATCAATAGTGTTTGGTTAATTAATAAAGGAAAAGAAAGGGAAGGATAATAACCATGTTTGAGAAAAGAAAGAAAATGGAAGGATAATTATAAATTTACTATTATACCCTTTTTATATTTTAAAAGATAAATTTTGAGATTTAAATATACAACAAAATTTTTGCCCCAAGATTCGGTTCTAAGCAAATTCTACATTCATCATCTATTTCCAAATCAATATTGAAAAACTCATTGTCTCTTTTCAGTCTCATTTTGCTTATTATCTCTAGCTCAACTGAGTCCCAATGGAGCTGCCAAAGAGATGGCAATATAATAGCTGTAAATTTGGTTTTTGTAAAACAAACACGCAAGTACATGCATAATAGGCCAACCAGAACTTTTCCCTCAAAATCAGTTAACAAGTACATGATCCACAAATTATAGAAGACACTAATAGTTGCCTTCCTTCCATTTATACATGTGTTTGGGCTTCCATTGAACACTTTGTAAAAAGAATAGAGGAAACAAAGTTTTCACTAAATTTAGGGACCTGTGGTTTCATTACTCAGTAAACCCAATCTATAATAATGACACTTATTTTTAAAAGCTATAACAATATATTTAAATGAAAATAATGTAATGTATGGACATTAATTTGCATTCTGTACAATGCCTATAATCAAGCCACCTCCATAATCTGCGCAATACATAGAAATTGATAAAAACATTATTAGAACAAATTAATTAACCCTCAAAAAGTTGTGTTTTTTCAGACGTATAGAAAAACCGGTGTACTTCCATCATCTCTCATCTCCTTGTGAGCACTTGCACCAAAAAAACGAACAAAAACTCGATGGCAGAAGAAGAACAATGCCCCTCACAAAGCACCCACTTCTTGGGTTTTCAGGAGCCTCCTTTACAAAGTTGAGTCGAGCTTGCTTAGTTCACTTGCTAGGAACTGGAGAAAGCAAATGAGAAATAAGAATCAGTTATAGTGTCATTGCGGCAATGGTAAAATGCAGGTAAGAAAGAAGGAAAGAGCTTTACCACCTTTTGCTTTGCTTTTGTATATGCACAACAAGTGTGATGCTTGTGGGTGACTAGGACTAGTTGTTCAATACAGCACAACACTTATGCTGTAACCTAGAAGATTCAAGTGTCGAATTGAGTTTCCGAGTGTCAACTAATTCATGACACGCAGTATCGCTTATTTCAAATAGGGAACAAATATATACGACATTGAGGTTTCTAGAATGACAGAGCAATTGGATGCCATTTTCAGACAGCTTTCTAAGCAAACACGAGGACATCAAATCCAAAACCTAATTTTAAATTCAATTATTTTACATTTCTTTTAGTATTTTAAATACAATTACCCACCACGTTCTTCAGGTAAAGACTCCATTGCATTCAAGTATAAACCCCTCAACAATGCATGATGAATATTAAATAGGTGGCAACAGAAATTAAGCACTTGGCTTACTTCAAATTTAGCATGTTCAGTATCAGGTCTCTATAACTTAAATCTACATCGTTACTTCCTTTAAAATTCAAAGAAAATCACAAATGCTTCAATTTCACCTATCGAATTGTATAAATTCAAGAATCACAGAACCGGTGTTAGATAGTCTCTAGGGCCTGTGACAGCTTATATGCCCAATACATCTAAGCAAAAAACTAGTATAAAGGCAAATTTAATGATTAGGACTCAAATATACTGCTGTAAATTGCCTATAGGCATCATCATAAAAATCATACCAATATTAAATAAGAAGTGATAAGTAAAAATATACACCTATGGCTTATCAGCCAACATCAAATAGCAATTTTGAAGGCAGAAACACACAAATTCTTGCTTTATTTGTACACCCACTTGTCAACACTATCAAGCTGGTGCCAAATTGCTAATACATATAGTCCACTAAAAAAGAAACCAAATTTTGGAAGAGTAACAAACCAATTGCAATTTACCTGGTAATTAATTGCTCTTTTCTGAAGATCATGAGGCAACAGTGGATGTTGAGGATACTTTTCTTCTGGATACTATACAACACAATGCACATACAATAATCCTTTTGGTGAAGTTCAAGACATTTTAGAGTCAAATTCACATCAAAGGACAACGAGAATAAAAGTCTTTTCACCATTAAGATCGCAAAAGAGTCAGCAACTATAATGTCTTCATCTACCAGCACCGGTACATAACCAATAGGATTGAGCTTTGTAAATTCTGTACTAAAAAAAAAAATTGAGAACATGTTAAAAAGCCATATGAAGACTAAAAAATAAGTGTATGTCTAGTCCCTAAAAAAACATGGAGCTAGCATCCAAAAACTTTTGGGCCAACTTTTTAAAAATTGTGACAATGATTCAAGACTCAATTTTGTAAAGCCAAACTGAACATATAAAAGATTACAAGCAATAGATCAGAATTAAGTTATACATATTTTCTCTTATAATGGTGGAAGCCTCGTGCACTTGGCTGCCCCCCTCCCCCCTTCCTCCTTTTTCATAAAATTTCTCTTATAGAGGTGTATAAAATAAACCAAAATCAAAAAATGTATTTTATGAAGACAAGCACATATCCAATTAGTGTTGCGTTTCCAAATTCACCTTTTAAAATTCATGTCTATTTCCAGCTCAAGGTAACTTTCTTTGATAATTATACGTCATGAAAAGAAAGTTATTGATTGTAATTTATGAACAAGAAAAAATAAAAATAAAAATAATTGAAGTTAGAATGTCTATGGTATAACATTAAAGCCGGACACCCAATATGTTTATTATTATTAATGTCATATTTCATCATCATAGTATCATATAATTAAGCCGAAATACTATAATAAATCTCATAAGCCACTATATGCATATATATACACGTATATATATTATTCTCACCAGGACTAAGAGCTCTTATTTCAGCAAATTAACTGGTTTGTACTCATATTTGAGACCTGGTTTAAAAAGGAAAAAACCCAATGGTCAATACTTAACAAAATAAAAAATCAGGGAGAGAGTAGTAAAGTGAAAAACCTTTCAAGTTGAGATTCATGAGATTGCAGGTTGCAGCAAAAAATGTTGTCATAGAGGTTTTAATCTTGTCAGAGAACAATATTCTTAAATGTAATGCCAACAAGTATATAAAAAATCAGATTGTATGTTAATCACTAGTTTTCGGGGAAAAAAAGGACCAATTGACCTCTAGAACTTTCACATATTTCTTAGGGCATACAACCGTACTTGTGTGAGCATGAAAGTATAACAATTGTAATCACATAAAATGGAACACGTACTTGTTCCATCAACAACACTGGGTTGAAAATCATGCCCAACAATGCTTTCCAGCACTGAAGACTTCCCATAACTCTATACACCACATTAATAAGAAGTAGAGAAATCAATAGTATATGTTGTAATTCGAAGCATAATTTCCTATTTCGCTCTGCTTTGATAGTCTACTAACACAACCCCAATTTCAATGAAAAATGAATGCTACGGAACCAACAAAAGAAACCCCAATAAACACAAACATCACCTGCTATATAGAACCAAGAGACCAAAAGTATAATCATTATAAAATTTCATAACCAAAAGAGTAGATAATAATAATTACATCATAGTAAAAATGTTCCAATACATAATTTTTCCATAATATAGCATCACAAAGTTTCACCAAAAAAAAAAAGGAATTCATAGCATTCCCAGAAGTGTTTCTCAAAAAAGGAACCCATACCCAACAAAAAGAAAGACTACCCATCATCAATCAGCATCATTTTGAACCATACATCCTACCCATCATCAATCAGCATCATGTTGAACCATCCATCATTTTCTCCAAAATATTCTTCCATACATCATTTTCTCCAAAATGTTCTTACGCCTTGCAACTGGAACACCAAGGAATATCCTCGTTTGATCAGGATGGTTAGTAAGACAAAAGTAAGTATCATCAATTAAAAATGGCTTAAGTCCAATTGATTCCAGCTCATTATAGATTTCCTCCTTTGAATGCACCTTACGATTATATTTTCCATAAAAAGCATTTCCCTCTTTAATGGATTCTGCAACAGAGGAAATTGCATTTGTTATTTCTTAGGTATCATTAGAGACACCACGTAAAGTCCGTTTCCTCTTTCCTTTTGCACTTAAAGATGCAATAGAAGTTGCCTCAGGGGACATTGTCCTTTCAATCTCATCAGCCACATGCTCAGCATTCTCCAAAGTCACCTCATTTTCTGCTACTAGCTGATCAATACCATCAATGCTTCCCATTAACTCGTCATTGGTTAAGCTAGCCCATTGAAAACGTTTCTCATTAGCAGTTGCAGCCCATCACCAGTTGTTCTATCTTTTACAAACAACTCTAGCAACTTATCATAGTTGTTAATAGGTGTAGTTCTCCGTTTCTCCGCTTGCGGTTTTGCTTATTACAAGCATATAAAAAATATATATATATGCTAAACATTTCATAGTGTTTGAAGTAAAAATAACTCCAAAATTGAAGAAACATGAAAGAAGAAATTAAAACTATCATATATTAAAATTTTATATAGAATGCCCAACTCATGATTTGTCACTTTCCAACTAATTACACAAGGCAACTCAAGGAACATGGTATAAACTAATGAATGTGTAAACTGAACAAAATAAAGAAACCCCGGTATTAGTAATTAAAGAATATAGGAGCAAAAAGTGAAGTCCAGATAAGTCCAGTGTGGTAGAAAGTGATTGTAATGGAATGAAAAGAAAAATTGGAGCTTTTAACAAAGCTAGCTAATTAAGGTACTGCATTACCAACAAAGAAGAATTACATATATTTTTCAGTATTATTAACACATAACGACATGAATTTGGGTAAAGCAAGGACACTAGAACAACAAAGAAAAAACATTTCAAAAGTACCCATATGAATTAGGCCTTAAACATACTTTAATAGTAAAAATAACTCCAAATTAATAAAAAAAAAATAGTACCTCAATTAATGAACTCCAAACCTCTGGCTCTGCACTCCACATCTTTGTCTCGCGGCTCCAAGCAAATCCGCTCAATCCATTCTTAAACAAGTCATACCACTCATTGAAATGAGTCTTTATAGTCTTCAATTGATTCTTAATCCTATATTTGGTAAAATCCATTTCAAGTTTTGCACACAATTCTTTAACCATTTCATCATATGCTTTACTAGTAAAAGTTCCTTCAACCCTATTCCCCTTAATATGTTGGTAATACAACACATCAATGAATGCATCTTCCATTTGTTGTGTCCAAACAAATCTATCTTTCTTGCTCTCTTCATTTTTGTTTGTTGTGTTACTCATTTTCTTATCTACATAACAAATTAGCAAATGAGCAGAATCCAATGCAAAATTTCAAAATAAAGTGTGACAAAAAAAAAAATTAATAACATCATAACAAACAAATTAACATGAGTAATATAAGATACCGACTATGCTTTTTCTTCTTTAACAATATATCATCAAATAAAACTTGAGCTATCAATAAATTTTTAGTAAAGACTAAGTACTTGTCATAAAAGAAAATAAATAAAACTTAGGTTTTAAGCATTTATCAAACGAGCAAAAGATTTAGATTTATAACACACATAACATTAGTCATATTTGATTTGCTACATAGTCATTCCACATGTTCATTGCAATGGTGTCCTTTATATGTTCTCCTTCAGCAATATCCCTTGGAGTTCGATCATCATCTACATCTTCATCTTCATCTTTAACTTGAACTTCAACTTGGTTTAAGAGCTCCCGATCTACTTCATCAATATGTCTTTCATCAGGATCAATGCCCATTAATAATTATTGTGATACCCCCGGATTTTCAGATGCAGGTTGGCTAAGCCCACGCTAGATTACCCAAGGATATCAAACCAATTAGCAAGAAACGAATACAGAATACAATTAAGGAAACATGAATAAATAAAACTGTTGAAAAGAAAGTAGAATAATAATCCAAAACTGAAAACCTCAGAATAAAATTTTATAAATAAAGTATTAATCTGATACATCCAACTTTTTCAATTTTAATACAACTCAGGAATCCATCTGGTGGACCCCTAATCAAAACAAATACTGGAAAGCGAACAACTGAAAAGAAGTCCACTGCTAAACCATGAAGAAACCTCATACGTCGTCGGTAGAATGAGTAGTCGTCTTTGCTCAGCACGAACCAGCTTTAAGACCTGGAACCGTCCGTTATCTGAAAAATAATAGTGGGTCAGGCCCACGAACAAGTTCTATCCTAACTACAATCCAAACAGAGACCCGATACATAGATACATCCTAGATGTCTTAACCATATCTATATAGTCCGTAATAGATAAATATATATCCACACTACAGGACTCTCACTAAACTATGCTGAGGGTCTCAACCTGAATAGAAGGCAACATGCAATACACACCTGAGAGGGCATGACTACCTAAGCCTAACAGGGTACACCTTAACCAACATAGCTAGCTACGCATCCTACTGCATATACACACCCTAACCGTCGACTATGAGACTCAAGTTCAGATCGCGGTATCATAATTTATATATATAAATTCCCATCCAAACCAATGTAATGCCGCTCAACTGTTCGTCGCTTGAGACACAACATTTAATCAGGATTTAAATGTTTTAATTAAATCCCTATCCTTCCTAATACAGAAATATAAACAACCACCCAGTATGTCGTTCAACTGTTTTAGTTGACAGGACATGAAACCATGTAGGATTTAACTATTTTAGTTAATCTATTCCATATGTATGAATGGGTAGGAATTAGCGTTGTGACCTAATCCGCCCCTCCGTATGACACCATCCCATACCGGTGCATACAGGCAAATGATCCGTAAATAATGTAACATTTTATACTGTACACCAAATAAAGTCCACATTATCCATATAGTTGATAAACACAGCATTTGAAACAAGTCATCAACTAAAAATCCAGAATCCATCCATGTAATTAAACGAGACAAAGTTTACTAATTCGTCAAGTTAAATTCTAGCATCCATCCAGGTAATTGACAGAAAATATATATTTAATTCTTCAATTAATTCTAAGCCAACATCCAATTAGATTGATAACTAGGATCTGTCAATCTAATGCCAAACCCTAATCCAAGTAATTGCAGTGTAATGCTTAATATTACAACAATTAAAATTCCAAGCTTAAATCCATGCATTGCAGAAAGGAATTTAGCATTTCAACCATTAATATCCAATTATGCACAGACCAAACTTGTTAATTAAATAATCCAAGTGTGCAACCAAAATAAGATTTAAAAATATAAACATATTCCGTTAAATTGCTAAAATTAAATTAGGCAATTGAACTCCTTCCATCCGTTAACCACCTGTACCGTGGTACACTTTCCTACGGTTAAATCCATGAGTATTAAGACCTTAATTTATTAAAAGTGGCTCTAATACATCATGATATAATGTTTGGAATCCATGTTCCAACCCTTCTTGGTCGTTAGACACAGTTTGCACAATTACATCCTTCTGGCCCGTTAAGTCCGTAACCTGCCTCCGGCTTGCTTTAGATTTTCCTATGGTTTACAACATTAGTATATAGATAGATTAATGCATCCTAGGCCCTTAATACTCCATGACTTAAGGTTTAAAACCATCACAGTAACCCAAACACAGCTGAAAACAACCCAGTTTGAACCAACAGTGCGTAATTAAACTTCTGTAATGCACAAAACCACAGAGCCTTCTCTAAAAAAAACTGGAGAAGGCTCTAAGCTACCTAGAGACGTCTCCAACTAAGGGAGAGCCTTCTCTAAGTTTTCAAGAGCCTTCTCTAAGTGGATTGAGCCTTCTTTAAGTTTTCAAGAGCCTTCTCTAAGTTTTTTTAAGCTTCTGTAACACACGCTGTAACACCCAAAACCACATAGCCTGTGTAATGCCCCGATATTTTTAAAGGATTTATTAATTAGGACTAATTATTTTATTTTATTTTTCAATGATTTATTTTATTTTATTGAGTGCTAGATTAATTATCTTATTTTAATTAAGTTATATTTCGTGATTATGTATGATGATTAATTGTTTGTGTGGTTGATTATTGATTGAATTATTGGTGTGTTGATTTTATTGGTATTGTGTTACTTAGTTGTAAATTCTTATTTGTTTATGTGCTTCATGTAATTAGTTATTTTAATTTCAGTATTTAATTAATTATCTTATTTATTTAAATTAATTGGATTGGGTTTAAGGAAAGTTGGACCAAAAGATGTGGTCTTGGGCTTGTATGAAACCTTATTGGGTTAATTAATGAAGGCCCGTGGTTATTTAATTATTTAAATGATCACTTTTGTATTAATTATAAATATATATATATATATATATATATATATATAATTATATATAATTATATATAAATATAATTAATTAATAATTGTTATGAAAAGATATATATAGATATATATTTATTGATATATATATGTATATATGATTTAATTAACTAATGGGTTAATTATGGAAGGAAAATATATTTATATATATATATGTAATATAATATATGTTTATAGATATAAATTATTTAAAGGTTATTATTTTAATTCATAATACTAGTTGGAATAGGATTTGGAATTTAAGGTGTATAAAAATACACATAAAGCTTTAGGGTTAAAGGTTTTACACGTTAGAAAAATAAAACAGACAGAGGGAGAGGAAGAAGAAGGGCTATCAAGGAGGAGGTCGGATCTGAAAAGGAGGACGTCGGAATTGGAAGAGATAATTAAAGCTTGAAGCGTCGGTTTCGTTTCGAAACCTTCAGGCGAGTTTTCTCTAACTTTCCTCTTAGAACTCATAATGATTTCACCTTGAGTATCAAGGCTTTAATTAAATTTATTTGTTTAAAAATTATGGTCAGATCGGAATAATTAAAAAGTATAAACTATTCTATTTGTTTTTTAGATTATTGGATTTTAATTGATATATATAGGTGTTATATGTATATTTTAAAATCAATCTATAGGTGGATTTGTGACCCAAGAGAGTTAATTATGGTTTCTTTATTTTCTAGAATTGTTCTGTAATTTTCTGGAATTTTTCTGATATTTTTAGGAATTTATTAGGATTTATTTTCCTATTATTTGTTAGGAAAATAATTATATATATATATATATATATATACTACGTAACTGGCGCATGTGGAGCGGCGGCACAATAAGGAATTGATCCAGCGCGGCGCGGTGTAGGATAATAGTGTGTATACGCCAATTAGGGCCATTTGATTAATTAAACTTATGTGAATTGATATGGTGCATCGCGGCGCATAGAAGTTTGGTGCGTATGTGTATCTGGACCATAGAAGTGGTCTGGTCAACTATGGGATTATTTGGTGTATCGCAGACCATGAGAAGATGGTGCACTAGCTGATCTGGACCTTAGATCTATTATAGTTAATAGAAAATAATCCAGTGTGAGCGTGTTCATTTGCGCACTGATTTGTGACCATTGGATGCGGCATAAAGGAAGTGATGGATTCAGTGTGGTGAGCTCACGGTAGTTGAAAGAGCTTAGCCAATACCAGCACACAAGGAGGCTTGAATCCAGCGCGTGCAAGTGCATAGTAAGCGCGTGGGCGCGCATGGGAAACCACTGTTGGCCTGTTTCGACACTATAAATTAAAACGGTCATAACTTAGTCATTTTAAATCGAAATTGGGTCATTCTTGAGCTCAAATTCGAGAATTTTTCGTCCTCTTTCCAATGATACCAATTTCATTATCAGATTCCTATCCTACTAGAAGATATTTATATTTTAGTGAGACGGTGTTGGAAAACTATTTAAACTGATATGGAGTATTTAGGGGAAACTATCTCAGACATATTAAGAAGCATTAATTTGTGTAATATAGTAAATTAATAATTGGTTATGGATGGATGATATATATATATATATATATATATATATATATTTATTTATTTATATATTTGTATATATGGTTTATTTAATTTATGAGTTGTATGGATAGTTGTACATATATATATATAATTATTGATATATATGTATATGTGATCTGAAATAATTATGGATTATTAAGGAAGGATTATACACATATATATTATAAAATATGTGTATATATATGTAAATTAAGATATTTAGTGTTATTATTCTTACTTAGTATATATGGCTGGACTGATTATTAAATTAATGATATGCGTATAATATGCATGAGATGGCTATGTATGATTTAGCGTATTGTTAATTTTAAAATTAATTCATGGTTAAAGTGTAGGCATGGATGAATTGTCAAAGGATTAAATATATTACCTAAATATTTGTATGAATAGAATACATAGATGGAAAGTATGGATGAATTGCTAATTAAATGTATGAATAAATATACCTGTGGAGGCATGGTTGAATTGCCAATGTATAAATATACATACACGGAGGCATGGTTGAATTGCCAATGTATAATAAATATACTTGTGGAGGCATGGTTGATTTGCTAAAGCGTAATTAAATTGTTATGTGTTAGATGATTAAAATATCATCTATGGTTATTGTATGTATAGACTGGATTAGGATTATATATTCTTAAATTAGAATAATCTAGTACTTACTGGTTAGTGTATTATTTCAAATTAATAAAATAATATACCTGTGAAGACATGGATGATTTGTCAATGCTGAGATTTTGGATATGTGATTTAGTTAAAATCATCATCGGGTTTTGAGATTAATTATAATATGCCTTTTATTATAATTTATTATTTAAATGATTAAACAACTGACTAGGATGGGATTAAGGTCAAAGGAGTTTTTTTTTTAAAAATGAAATGGTAGACTGGTCTAGGTATGAATAGTATTTTAATAATTATTTAATAGGTATGAAAATTTAATAAACCTATTAACGGATGTGATTAATATGATATATATAATTATATATAGACATGTATATCGTGCTTTATTAAAGTTAAAATTTTATTAGGTTTGGTTTGATCAGAGATGATCTACTTATTGGTTTTCAGAGGTCTGGTAGAGTGAACTTGCTCGTAGGGTTTAACCCACGATTTATTTTTCAGGTTAATAGAGGTTCCAGTCTCGAGGTTGAGGATCCGCAGCTGGGAGACTGTCATTCATCTATTCATCTTGTGTACTTTTAAATAGTATTGGATTATTGGATAATGTTTTAAGGGGTCCTTGAGTTAAGGGATTTCCGAGTTGTAATTGTTGGAGAATCATTAAGTAATATTTATTTATTAGTTTTCTTCAGCGCATTATTTATTCTTTTATTTCATTTTGTCTTCTGTGTTTGTTTGAAATACTTTAATTATTTTGATATTTCCTTAATTTTGTGTGCGGACTTGATCAACCCGTGTTCCGAAATCAGGGGGTATCACAGCCTGCTCTAAAATCTTTGAGCAGGCTCAAATCAGCCTAGAGCCGGCTCTCCCACAAGGTGGAGCCGGCTCTCCTTGCCTAGAGCCGGCTCTCTCTCATTTGAGAGCCTCGATTTGTTTCTTCGCCGTTTTCGATGATCTGCTCCATCTCCGACCTTTTCCTACCCCTCTGTTGCTTCTTAAACCTGGTCTTAAGAGTCTTAGAAACATCCAATAACATCCCTATGACTTGTTCACAATAGTTCAATTCAATTACAGTGATTAAAGTCGTTACCGATTTAACATGTTTTTAACGCAGACTAAAACACAGAGATACAAGAACTATAACAGAACAATTCCATGCATATAGATATCTGAATTGACATATAACAAGCATGTAAACTTTAATTAGTGATCCATTAAAACCCCAGAGATAGTCTAAGGATGCACAGAACACAGGCAACGGGAGAGAGAAAGGAAAGAACTTGCCTTAACCGTCTCTGAATTTTCCGATGAACTTTCCGACGACTGTTCCACCTCTGTTGCTCTTGGTTTTATCCACGAGCCAACCACTGCTCCTCCTCCTCCTTGGTTCAACCCTAGCCTAAGGCAAAACCCTAGACTTCCTCCCTTTAGCTCTCTCTGTAATTCTCCCGATAACTCTCTGTTATTCTCTCTGTACGTGCATAGGTTCTCAACCCTTTTTGAAGACATATTACAATGTATATATAGGCACTAATCAAAACCCTAATCCACCATGGAAAACCTAATTGAGGCCCAGTTTAGTAGGCATGAGGTAGTAAAAGACTAAACCCTAAATAACATTACAATTTAAATGCACTAATAATTTAAACCTAACTAACTTATTTAACTAAACTCACAAAACATTTAAACAATTACAAATGTATTTAATTCAATTACAGAAAAATAAATAAACACATAAATCATTTAAAATCACTTAACAAATAAATTTAATTCATAAACATTTAAATTAACCCAACACTTAATTTAATGCACAAAAACACCTAACCACGTAAATACCAAAAACAAATAAAATAAATAATGAAAACAATAAAATAAATATTAAAATTCCAATTATAACCCTTTTAAAACTAGGGGTATTACAATAATGCAGAATGCAACATGCAATGATAATCTCTGTTTGTGTTTCGATTGAGTAAGTGGGCTCAGTTGTGCTTCCTATAATTGGAAATCGTTTCTTTACTACACCAAATGCTTTCTCGATCACATTACGTAATGACGCATGTCGTAAGTTAAACAATTCTCGAGGATTTTAAGGTCGACGTAAACCAAATTCTTTCAAGTGATATCGAACACCTCTATAAGGCATGATAAGTCCACCTCGTAGCATATATCCACCATCAACAAGATAATATTTACCTATTAAGAATAAAAGTTGTTATCATTAAATAACTATAAATCAAAAAATAATATTTTATAAATTTTATATAGAAATTACCTTTAGGGATTCTCAACTTATCCTTTCTTTCAAATGCACTCTTAATTACTCTTGAGTCTGATGCAGTCCCTTCCCATCCAGACAAGACATATGTGAACCTCAAGTCAAATGAACAAGTAGCCAACACATTTGTGGTTGGAAAATTCTTTCGACCACGATACCTTGGTGCGTCTTCAGTAGGTACTCTCACACGAACATGTGTTCCATCAATCGCACCCACACAATTCTCATATAAATTTATTTTATAATTTTTTTATATCAACATGTGTATTAAAAATTTTAAATTAAAATGATCTATTTACCTTGAAATATGGATAGAACCTACTAGTGCTAAGTATCTCCGGAGGGACTTCTAAATCATCAGGTTGTCAGAGAAATTTTTCTTCTAACGAGATTATTGACCTTAGCACACTATGGAAATGGCGACTTGTAGTATCACCGGAGCGACGAAAAAAAAACGGAATCATGCGATTCCTCACATTGTGTGATAATATGTGAAAAATTTTTGTAACTTGTTCTTCAACTGATGCATTTTTTGTTGCCTTAAGACCAGCATCCCTTTTAAGAATCTCACATAAATTTTGGAAAGCCTCTGGTCCCATTCGAGTTATAGCACGACATCTTTGATTTGTCCTAAGTTGGTTCATAAGTTCATTTCGTACCATTTCTCTTTCAAAACTTGATTGTCCACGAGTCGATTAACATAGTTTCTCCTTTGAAACTTTTTCCGTAAAAGCCAATACACAACCATACAAATAACTTGAGTTGCAGCCAAACGCATTCTTTATTCCCACAAAAACCATTCATTTGTTGCCATATTATTTCGCCTCTCCATCTACCGTTTCAAAACTTATTGTCACCCTCAAAATTCAATAAGTGTAGATTAATAAAATAAGAGTATAAGACACACTCAACAAATATATGATGTTCTGATAATATACATACATACATATATATATAAGAATGCCCACCCAAACATCAAATCTAACATGAATAATACAACAATTTTCTGAATGTTATAACCTAAAAATATAGAGCAATAACAGAGGAAAATAAAATTAACAAATAATGAAAATATCCTCCCAAAAATGAAATTATAATCTTATCTTTTAACTTTATGCCTATTTGTTGTTGAAGTTTTTAACTATCCTCCAAACGAACACAATGGGATGCATATAAAAAACTGAAAAAAGTTTAAAAGAATCATAACACAATTGGCAAACTTACATTTCAAAATTTTGAGATGTCATTTATTAGCTATCTCTTTGTCATGCAGAGCCTACGAAAATCCACACACAGAACTGCATATAGAAAGTGGGATTCCCTCTCCATGAAAACAACTTATTCCATCACAGAAAAATGTTAAGTGCAGATACCAGAGAATCCTAAAGGGCAATTCATTCTAAATCTTTAGGGTATGTTGTCTCCATAACAGCGATCACCCAAACACCAGGACTGAAGTTAATTTAACTCAACAAAACTTACTAATAACTTAGGTTAGGCCAATCAAACGTTAGTTGATCAAATGCAAAAGTTGTGATAGAATTTGATAGAAGGGACAAAATGCGTATAAGATACAACATGGAAGGAGAGAATGATCTTTTCTTTTTCTTTTTCTTTTTTATATTTTTTATTTTTTATACTTCTGAACAAACAAAAGATGGATGCGTTCGTAAGTTGACATACTCAAACTTTCATTATCAAAGCAGAACACACATAAAATTTTGTCATTCAAATTGTGAAGAACATAAAATAAATTAAAATTGGGCAAGCAATGAAGATGTATAGGAATTGATTATTTGATTAATAAACGCTGCTTTAAGGAAACAAATTATAACTAGGAGTCAAAATGACTCAAATCTTTTTGAAGACATTTCAAATGGATATTTTGCAATAGTAGACTTTGTCCCCTAGTTTGATCATCTAACCCTCAGAAGGTATACCATAGCAAATCCTTCAATATTTTGTAATGATTAAGCATCTACACATATACCATTCTCATATGACATCTCATGTACATATGGCCCTAAAATCAGTATAATTTGAGAAGCCTCCCAAATATGGAAAAGTAGAAAAGGAGGGGTATAATATCCATGTAATTATTGCCTAAATCTCTCTTCTAACTTCTCTTTTTATTTTCTCCATTTTCTAGCATTAGGAAATCTCCTGTTCTTTCCGAAATAATTACACAAATGCAAATGAGTATTTTACTTACTTTAGGATTAGGTTCATAATCTATAATAAGTCAGGCTTGGCAAACATTATGATAACACCATTTTTTCCCTTCTTGTCACCCACTTCTTCTTATCTTTAATTCTTGCCTGTTTTACTTTACTTAGGGAAATTAGCAATATGGTCGGATTTTCCTTGTAACTTGTGGGATGAACCCTTTAGGTAGAAAGATATTTCAAGTGTGCCGTGAGTCATCAAGCTTTTGACACTGAAATAAGGAAATTGACCACTCATTTTATATCAATTATGTTGTTCCTAGGGGACAAAAGCTTCAATTTCAATTACTGGCTTGTATATACTGATGATGGTAAAACTAAGGGGGGGGGGGGGAAAAAAAGATAGAAAATGGAGGAGCAAGATCCATAAATACGGAATAATAATGGTGACATTTACAAATTTGATATAAGAAAAATTAAAATGAAAAAAAAAAAAAACTTATTCAAAACACCCAAAATCAAGAGATGCTGCAGAAGCACAAACATATAAGAAAAGAAGTCATATGCACAAACATATAAGAAAAGAAGCCATATGCATCAAATAGCTCAAAAACTGGGACAAAGCCCTCATTTTTAATGCCACACATAGAACTGCATATATAAGAAGTTGGAGAGAGAGCCCCCAAATTTTAACCTCACGTTGACAAAATATGAAACAAAATCTCATAAACCATACTCCAAAAAGCATAGAAACACCAAAACTAAGCACCAGATAGATCAATTCATATCTTAACAAATTGAAACAACATTATGTTTTTAGATCTGTAACAAAAACAATTCTTACAGTTTCAGCTTCCGAACTGTCAGAGAAGATCTGTATACTTCCTCCTCCGGGACTGAGACCACAATGTGAACCCACTTCCCCTTCTCTCTCTCCTATACGTGAACCCACTTCCCTCTTTTTTCTTTCCTATTTCTTCTTATAGCAGTGAATTTTGGCACTTTTGTTCCCGCGCTGAATACATGCCTGCCTTTATTCCTGTGCTGAATACATGCCCTAATATCAAGTGTAATTTTGAGGGTAAAATTGGCATCACAATTATTATATGAGCCATTGCCTTCCCTTTCCCTCCTTATCCTCCCATTTTTGGAAGGACAACAAAATTACTGTACATTGCTATAAATAACCCTCCAAACCCTTCCCTCTCCTTTCCTTCCACCTATTTTACCCAAACACAATTTTATAATTACCCTCCATCACCTTCCCATCCCTTTCCTCTCTTTTCCATTCTACCAAACTGAGCCTAAGGGTACCACTTAACCCGAAATACATAGAAACAGTTGGGTTTCAATTTGATAAAGAATTAATTCATGTTAGCTTGTACCCAAATATATGTACTCCATATATATATATATATAATTAATATATATTCACCTTCGCTTGACCCAACCTAGTGTAATAGTAAACAGGGTTAAATGCAAAAAACTCCCTTGAACTATAAGGATTTTGCAACTAACCTCCCTGAACTACAAGAAACCCTCTTGAACTATGAATTTGTTGCAATATGCCCACTCAGGCCACCAGAAAAGAAAAAAGACGAAACTGTCCTTCTAATATTCTTATAATCTCAATATAACCAAACCCCTAACCCAACCAGAAAAGGAAGGAGTGGCAGCAGCGACGGTGGGGAAGAAATGCAGCGGTGAGCTCGGCAGGCTGGTTCGACTGTGGATGACTCGATGGTGAGCCCGTCTACATCGCTACATGGTAACATGTCACCACTGATGGGACTTCAGGCGGTAGGGATGGGATTTTAGGCGGGGAGTTCTCATGGTGCTCAATTGGTGATCCGTGAACCTGATCATCAACTCGTGGTTCAACTCGAAAAAACCACCAGTCAACCCACGACGTCAAGCTCAAGGTTGCCTTCATGGGTCCCTTCCTTCTCCGTCACGCAGTGGTGAGTGACGACATCGATGCCTTTAGGAACATAATCAAGCGGCAGAGGAACATTGTTGCTGAGTTGCCCACTCGGGAAGCTGACTCATCACGCCGCGAAACACCCCATTGAGGCTGAGTTCTCTCCACAACCCGTTGCCCACTGCTGCAAAAGCTTGCTATCGTCGTCTCGCCCCCATTCGAGCACTGCCAAAGTTCATCCACAGCCCATATTGCCCGTTTTCTTGTCAATCGTAGGCGTGCACAAGCCGTCATCGCCAATGTTAGATCCATCGTCGCTATGCCAGTCTATGATTTACGCCGGAATCGCGATTTCTCTACTCGTTCAGCACTGCCGAGCACTCCACCGGCCGAAATCTCCACAACCATGCTCTATACCACCGAGCTCTCTCTCGCTCGTCGGCTGCCATCACCTTCACCCCTCTCTCTCTCTCGCTCGGCGGCTACGACGATGATCGATACAATTTTCAGCTGTAGCAGCACATGGTTTCCGATGCACTTTTCCACATCTATGGCTGACGAATTACAAAGAGATCTTTCAATTTGCAAAAAACGGCAACAAGTACAGACCCATTTCTTCAGTTAACAAGTTTATCATGTCATCCACGATGGGGTGTTTGGCGACGTGATGGCAGCAGCGAGCTTGCCCTTGGATGATAGAAATTAAGGGCATTTTAGTCCTTTCATGTGTCCAAGGGCAGTATGGTCTTTTAAAATATGTCAACTATTTTAACGGTCAACATTCACCGGAACTTGGCCGGATTAGGTGATCTACAACTTTTTTGCATAGTTCAGGGGGTTTCTTACATTTTTTCAAGTTCAGGGGGTTAGTTGCAGGTTTCCCATAGTTCAGGGTTTTTTTTTGCATTTAACCCTAATAAATATTTTAGCCTCACTTGTATGTGTCCGATAGTGAATTATAAAAAAAAGTTAATACGCAGCTCTAAAACTATTGATCCCGAATCAATTACTATTGGACACATTTTCGACGCAACTAAAATTTTTAAGCCATCATGAGATATTTCGAACTACTTGGCGCTTTAAGAGTGACGTCAGCATTGTCAATAATATATATATATATATATATATATATATAAATCATGTTGGTTCATTAATCGAATTTAAAAAAATTATATTTTTAAATAATAAATGAACTAATTTAAAATAGACTATGTGATTCATTGTTTTGTTAACATGTTAGTAAACAAGTTTGTTAATTGACTGGATTTGAATTTTGAGTTCGTAAATATATGTATACTGTTATATATATGGTGTCCACTAATTAGGCATAGTGTTGAATTGATTTGTGCCCTAAATAAGTGGTAAATGCACTTGGTTAATGGTGCACTAAATAAGTGGTAAATGTACTTGGTTAATAGTGAACTAGGGGTGGTGATTAAGGCAAGAGTTTTGGCTATAAATATGGGTTGGTCCTTGCTATATCGATGTACAAAAGATTTTGATATATTCTTCTCTCTCTATTGTGCGTATCACTTAGTATTCTATATTTTCTCTATATTCATAACACGTTATTAGCACGAATCTCTAACCAACTTGTGATATTAGTTTTGATAGATTGTTGAGTTTGTTTGTTTTGCGAAAACAAATTTACTTCTTACGCCAAAGGGTAAGCATTTCTTATATTAATATCATTTAATATTTAAGTGAGATATATGCATCTTTATAAGGGTATGTTCTACTACCTTTATTGTTTATTGTTTAACAATTTATCTGGTACGGCTGGTTTATGAGTTAACTGCCCTTATTATATTTATTATTTATATTTGGTACTGCTGGTTTATGTTTTAACCGTCTTATTCTATTTATTCTATATATGATTTTACCACTTTTGGTATTTTCACATAAATTATGGTATTAATATTATTCACGTTTGTGATGGTATTTTAAATTATGTTTTTTATATTATTGTTATATCTAATTATTCTTAAAAATGTTGAATTTGACAAAGTTGAAATTTGTGGCCCTGGACATTTTGGGAAAAAATTATTTATCTTGGATCCTGTATGTACAGATCCATCTAGATGCCATGGGGCATGGTAATACCATTCAAAAAGATAATGATGCATTTTTACAAGATAAGGCGAAGGCTATGATTTTCCTTTGTCGTCATATTAGTGAAGAGCTGAAAAATGAATATCTTACTGAAAATGATCCACTAAGTTTGTGGAAAAACTTGAAAGAAAGATATGATCATAAAAAATAGTTATTCGCCCAAAAGCTCGGGCTGATTGGCAGCAACAGCGGCTGCAAGATTTTAAAACTGTGGCTGAATATAATTCTACCTTATTTAAAATCAGCTCTACACTAAAATTATGTGGTGATACCATTACTGATGAACTTTTGCTTGGAAAAAACATATACCATATTTCACGCCTCGAATGTACTCTTACAATAACAATATCGAGAGCGTAGATTTGAAAAATATTCAAAACTGATATCATGTTTACTTGTGGCTGAGCAAAATAATGAGTTTTTATTAAGAAACTACCAGTCCTATCCAACTGGATCGACACCGATTCCTGAAATATATGTTGTCTCATTTCATTTCATGGACGTGGACGTAGACGTGATAATGACATGATCGTGGTGGTAGAATTGACTATAATAATGAATACGGTTGTGGTGGTAGATATGGCTATAATAATGAATACGGCCGTGGTAAGAATAACTACCACATGAATGAATATGGTCGTGGTAAAAATCTCTCTTATTATCGTGAAGGATATAAGTCTTCAGATGTTCGCAATTAGAGATTCACACTATATCCCAAAAGGAGGGATTATAATGAAATGAAACAAGTAAAAAAGAAGGGTTCGTTTCATCCTCCCAAGACACATGAAAATACTTGTCATCGGTATAGAATGACAGGGCACTAGCAAAGTATTTGTTATACGCCTAAACATTTTGCTGATCTTTACCAAGCTTCCGTAAAAGAAAAGGGGAAGCAAAAGGAAATGAATTTCATCAATTATGATATGCCAGTTGATATGAAAAATTTAGATGTCTCAGATTTCTTTGGAAACCATGATGGCAAACTTGATTGCTTAATTGGTGATGGAAATGTCCACACCAAGTAATCATACATTATTAGTTCTCTTGTATGTTTTTAATTGCTCTCTTGTATTCATCATATGTTTTTCTTTCTAGTATAAAAGTTTTTATTTATTTTCTAATAATTAATTTTGCATGAATAGGCAAATAGCTGAATAATTCATTGACTAAATCTAAACTAAGGTGTAAAGATATATATCTAGTTGACAGTGGAATGACACACACAATTCTTTGAGACAAATTTTTTTTTTCTCAATTGACATTGGCATATGCTAGTGTTAGTACTATATTTGGTCCCACAACTTTGATTAAAGGCTCTGACAAAGCCCACATTATGTTAACATGTGGAACAGAAATACACATTGATAATGTATTATATTCGACTAAATCTCGGAGAAATCTGTTGAGTTTTAAAGACTTACGTCGAAATGGGTATCATATTGAGACCACAAATGAAGAAAATATGGAATATCTCTGTATTACTTTAATAACCTCTTGCAAGAAGGATATACTAAAAAAACTTCTTGTTTTGTCCTCAGGGTTATATTATACAACCATAAGTACAATTGAGTTATATGCGATCTTGTGACCCAATACTTTTTATACTCTGGCACGATAGACTTGGTCATTCTGGGTCCGCAATGATGTGTCGAATTATTAAGAATCATATGGCCACCCATTAAAGAATCAAAAAATTATTTTACCAAATGATCATCCATGCACTACTTGCTCACAAGGCAAATTGATCGTTCGACCATCTCCTTCAAAAATTATTATTGAATATCCACCATTTTTACAACGAATTTATGGAGATATATGTGGACCAATTCATCCACCAAGTGAACCATTTCACTATTTTATGGTCTTAATTGATGCCTCCACACGATGGTCACATGTTTGTTTATTTTCTTCGCTTAATGTTGTATTTGCTAAACTTCTAGCTCAAATCATTAAATTACGGGCACATTTTCCTGAATATCCAATTAAGACAATTCGACTTGATAATGCAGCTGAGTTTTCTTTGCCAAACTTTTGATAAATATTGCATATCGGTAGGAATTGATGTTGAACATCCTATTACACACACTTATACTCAAAATGATTTGGTAGAATCATTCATTAAACGACTTTAATTAATACGTCGTCCTTTACTTATGCGATCACAATTATCTATTTCTGCTAGGGGCATGCTATATTACATGCTGCATCATTAATTCAAATATGACCTACTGCTCACCATAAATTCTCCCCCTTGCAACTTGTTATTGGTCAACAACCAAATATCTCTAACATACGAGTTTTTGGTTGTGTTGTATATGTTCTAATTGCACCACCACAACGCACTAAAATGGGTCATCAACGTCGGCTTGGAATTTATGTTAGGTTTGATTCTCCATCTATTATTAGGTATCTTGAACCAATGACAGGTGATGTGTTTAAGGCACGGTTTGCTGATTATCATTTTAATGAGACTGTTTTCCTATCATTAGGGGGAGAAAAGAAAAATTATGAAAGGTATATTAAGATCAATTAAAATTCCTCAACATTATCTCATTTTGATCCTCGTACAAATCAATGTGAACAAGAAGTTCAAAAGATCATTCATTTGCAAAATGTTGCAAACCAATTACCTGATACATTTACTGACACAAAGAAAGTGATAAAATCATATATATTAGCTGCAAATATTCCAAAAAAAAATTATTGTTATCTATTAGTAGTGCAACAGATGCATCTAAATCACGCCAGAAGCGTGGTAGACCAGTTGGTGTAAAAGATATTGTTCCTCGTAAAAAGAAATTCAATATGGAAATTTGCACTCTTGAATAGGCCACAAATAGAATAACAAAAATTATTGATAAGAAAGCTGTTTTTCATAAAGTCCAGGCACTACAAGAAAAATCACTATTTACGACCCAGTAATGACGAGGCGCCCACATAACACCTGTAATAAGCCTTGATAAGGCAAAGACATCCAATAATGATGTGGCTATTGATAAGACACATGCCTTTGATGAGCTAATGGTACCTGAAAATGATGAGATCTCAATAAATTATGGAATAACATGGAATAGAAATGAAATTGTTGTCGATAACATATTCTCATATACTGTTGCTTTTGATATTGATAATGAGGATCCGAAACCTCAAAATGTTGACGAGTGTCGATAAAGAAATGATTGGCCAAAATGGAAAGAAAAAATATAGGCAGAGCTAAATTCATTAGCTAAACGTGAAGTATTTGGACCTGTAGTCCAAACACCTGAGGGTGTAAAGCCTGTTGGGTACAAATAGATATTTGTACAAAAACGTAATGAGATAAATGAAATTATGAGATATAAAGCCCAACTCATAGCTCAAGGTTTCTCATAGAGACCTGGTATTGATTATAATTAAACATACGCTCCTGTGATGGATGCAACTACATTTCGATTTATAATACATTTTTGCAGTCACAGAAAGATTGCATATGCATCTAATGTACTTGGTAACGACATATTTATATGGATCACTGGATAATGATATTTATATTAAAATCCTAGAAGGATTTCAAATGTTTGAAACAAAACCACGTAGTATGTACTCGATCAAATTACAACGATCCTTATATGGATTAAAACAATCTGGGCGCATGTGGTACAATAGTTTTAGCGAGTACTTGGTAAAAGAAGGGTATGTGAATAATCATATTTGTCCATGCATTTTTATTAACAAGTTAATATATGGTTTTGCTATTATTACAGTATATGTTGATGATCTGAATATTGTCAGAACATTGGACGAAATCGAAAAGACAACCACTTATTTAAAGAAAAAATTTGAGATGAAAGATCTTGAAAAAACAAAATTTTGTCTTGATTTGCAGATTAAACATTTATCAAATGGAATCCTCGTCCACCAGTTAACATATATATAAAAGATTTTAAAGCAATTCTATATGGATAAAGCGCACCCATTGAGCTCCGTAATGGTTATCTGATCACTTGACATCAAAAGAGATCATTTTCGTCCTCGAGAGGATGATGAAGCACTCTTTGGTCCTGAAGTGCCGTATCTCAGTACAATTAGTGCTTTTATATATCTTGTAAATTGCACACAGTCGAACATAACATTTTCAGTCAATTAATTAGCAAGATAGAGTTCTACACTAACTCGTAGACATTGAAAAAGAATCAAACATATATTGCGATATCTTCGTAGTACAATTGATATAGGATTGTTTTATTCAAAAGAATCAAACTCCCAGTTAATTTGATATGCAGATGTTGGCTATCTCTCTGATCCACACAAAGCTCATTCACAAACAGGATATGTGTTTTCCTATGGTGGCACTGCTATATGATGGCGATCTATAAAACATACAATGATTGTAAATTTTTCAAATCATTCAGAGATACTCGCAATTCATGAGGCAAACAGAGAATGCATTTGGTTGAGATCTATGATGCAACATATTCGAACAACATGTGGTCTTCATCAATAAAAGATAACCCAACAGTATTATATGAAGATAATACTGCATGCATTGCACAGATGAAAGAGGGTTATATCAAAAGTGACAGGACCAAACACATCTCACCAAAATTCTTTTTTTCATATGAACGTCAGAAGAATGGAGATATTGAGATTCAGCAAATACGTTCAAATGAAAATTTAGCAGACATGTTCACTAAAGCACTGCCAACTACGACGTTTAAAAGGTTGGTACATAATATTAGAATGCGTCAACTCAAGGATCTTTAGTGTTAAACTAATGCAACAATAAGGGGGAGCACTAAATTGAACAGGTATTGACATACTGTACTATTTTTCCTTTGCTCAGGTTTTGTTCCACTGAGTTTTCCTGACAAGTTTTTAATAAGACGGTTTTAACCTATGCAATACCATTTTCAATTATGCAAGAATATTGTACTCTTTTTTCTTCACTAAATTTTTATCCCACTGGGTTTTTCTTAACAAGGTTTTAACGAGGCATATTCTTAATATTGTGTAATGGACCCCAAGGAGGAGTGTTATATATATGGTGTCCACTAATTAGGTATAGTGTTAAATTAATTTGTGCACTAAATAAGTGGTAAATGCGCTTGGTTAATGGTACACTAAATAAGTGGTAAATGCACTTGGTTAATGGTGCATAAATAAGTGGTAAATGCACTTGGTTAATGATGCACAAATAAGTGGTAAATGCACTTGGTTAATGGTGCACAAATAAGTGGTAAATGCACTTGGTTAATGGTGAACTAGGGGTGGTGATTAAGGCAATAGTTTTGGCTATAAATATGGGTTGCTCCTTGCTATATCGATGTACTAAAGAGTTTGAGAAGTAAATAAAATATATCTCTTCATCTCTATACTCTTCTCTCTATTATGGGTATCATTAAATATTCTATTTTTTCTCTATATTCACAACATATACTATATAATAAAGTCAACCTTTTTATTTTTATTTTTTTATATTAACTCAAATATAAAGCTCATTTTAACCCAACCTAATCTACTTCATATAAATTTAACATAATACTTTTAAAAATAAAAGGGCCCAAGTTCATGATCCTACCATTCATATATTAAGTTATAAACCCTAAACTTCAATTTCTCAGCCGAAATCCATCCCCAATCATAGCCGCTACCAACAACAGTGTTTCGGCTAGAGGCCCAGAGTAATGTACATGCATGCTAGCTGAAAGTTGATATATATATATATATATATATATATATATATATATAGTTGAAAATTGATACACTAATAAAAGTAACCTTTCTGATTCCACAGTCATACCATATACTGTAATATTTATCATCTTTATTGCCATCCTTGTCTTAATTTCATATGAATGAAATGAACTACAGGAGAATTTTATCTTCAAACTTTTCTATTGCATGTCATTTCTACTGCAATGTTTAACTTTTTAAATTATTTTTAATAACCTGATGCACTGTAATATTAAGTTGTATAAGTAGTATAGTGTAAAATTGAAAAGTCCACGTTTTTTCACCATTTTTAGATACGAAATAAGAAAATAAGACTTGAACTTTTGACAACATCTAGGGCATATAATTAAAAATAAAAAATTCCATGGATTGTATATTGAAAATGAAACATATATATTACAATATGATATGACTTCAGCTACTAGAGTAAGGAGAAAAAACTTGAACTTTTGCATCATGGACCTTTAGGAGGCAACTATTGTTTAGTCTAATTAGGCTTAGTACAATTCCAAACTAAAATTTCTTTAGGCCCAAGGGCGAACCAACGAACAAAGACAACAATGTGCTCAAGCACCCTGTTAGTAAGCTTCAAGGAGCTCCATTTAAACCGCCAGGTAATAATCATGGTTCGCAATTGTAGTGTTATGGTTTATGGCAAATATTGGTGTAAATCTTGTCAGCTCATAAAAGTGTGTAGCGATATCAGACCCTAACCGATACGTCGCATATTGGCCGATACAGTGAACAATGGTAACAATAACTTTTGCCTTCTATATTTAACACTAAATAATGAAAATGAATTTATTTTCATTAATTAATTATTTAGTTAGGATTGTATCTTAAGTCACACAGAGTGGGAGCAGAAACACAAATGTGGCAAAATATAAATCACACTCAATGAGAATGGGAATGAGAGCACACGCAGCGCGAGAATGAGAGCACACTCAAAATGTAAGAGCACCTATGTTTCGTTTTGTTAGATAGAAATAGCAAAAAAAAAAAAAAAAAAAAAAAAAAAAAAAAAAAAAAAAAAAATAAATGAAAAAAATTTAAAAATTTTGAGGAAAATTATTTTCCATAACCACCTAATTTTCCCACTAAATTTTCTTCTAAAGAACACAAAACAATTTGATCTCTTGAGAAAGTTTTATAAACTTACAATATTACCTTCTTTTTTTCTTTTCATTTTTTATAGTAAGTTACATGCTATTCAAACCATAAAATGATAATTTTACATAATTTTTTTACAAAATTAATTATTTATACTAACTAAATTGACGTTAAAAACTTAATTTCCACTCCGTTTGTTTCAATGAAAAATATTTTTCAGAATTTTTATTTTTATTTTTTGGTGTTTGGTTGTCGGAAAATATTTACGAAGAAAAAATATATTAAAATTTAACAATAATAATTTATTCATCAATTTTTAGTAAGTTATTTTACAAGTCTGACCCGATGGACTCGACTTCAATCTCGACCTACACCTTTGACAAACACCGAAAAAGTAAAAATAAAAAATCTTTTCCGAGAAAAATATTTTACGTTCAAACAAACGAAACCTTACTTTACTTTCTTTTACTTTTACTTTCCCATGTAGCCAAACCAATTGTGCACCAAAACAAATGACAATTAAGTGATATTAAACACCAACATGCTACAAATACTGCTTCCATCTTACTTTAATTCAAGAGTACCAAAACACGTTAGGACATTGTCACAATGTGTGGTAACATAACTTTTTTATTTTAAAAAAAAAAAATCGTGTTGTAACATAGCACTATCACAAGAAGTTCAATTTCTTTTTATTCAACAAATATGTACAGTAATACATAAAGATAAGACAATAGTCGGTACATCACTTTCCTAACAAACATGATCATTCACACATATGATCCTGACCGTTGGCTGCAATAGAAGCACATAAGTATTAGTCTGATTTGTGTCATACTAGACTTTGACTGAAAAAGAAAATAAAGTAAAATCAACTTAGAAGAAAATAAATGTTCTCCAATGATTAATATGTTATAAGCTATGTAATAGCATATATATATATATATATATATATACACACACACACACACACACAATGAGAGAAATAAAGATTAAAGAAAGTAAAATCTTCATATTCATTTTACTGCTTCCATTTATATATATGCACCCGAGTACAATTGATGGCTGTATATTAGGCTAATGGATGAGCTTCAGCTATAAGCCGAGATAAAGGAAAACTTGATCACCACCCAAATGATGATGTAAGCAATGATGCAAGGTTCAAATATTATATCACGTGGATTCCACATCCATAACACTCCCCCTTGGGATTCACAATACTACACCAAGAATATGCCTTGTTAAAACCTTGCTAAGGAAAACCCAGTGGGACAAAACCTTAGCGAAGAAAAAAGAGTACAGTATCATTGTGTATCTGAAAATGGTATTGCATAGGTTAAAACTACCTCATTAAAACCTTGTTAGGAAAATCCTGTGGGATAAAACCTGGACGAAGGAAAAAGAGTACAGTATGCTAATACCTTTTCGACCAATTGCTCCCCCTCATTGTTGCATTAGTTCAACCATGAATATCCTTTAATTGACGTATTCCAATGTTGTGCACCAGCTTTTTGAATATTGTAGTTGGAAGTGTTTTAGTAAATAGATCTGCTAGATTTTCATATGAACATATATTCTAAATATCAATATCACCCATTTTCTGGCGTTTATATGCATAAAAGAATTTTAGTGAGATGGGCTTGGTCCTGTCACTTTTAATATACCCTTCTTTCATTTGTGTAATGCATGCCGCATTATCTTCATATAATACTATTGGACTATCTTTTATTGATAAGAGACTACATGTTGTTCGAATATGTTGGATCATTGACCTTAACCAAATGCATTCCCTGTTTGCCTCATTAATTGCGAGTATCTCAGAATGATTTGAAGAAGTTACAATCATTGTCTGTTTCATAGATCGCTTTGATATAGTAGTGCCGCCACAGGTAAACACATATCTTGTTTGTGAATGAGCTTTGTGTGGGTCAGATAGATAGTTAGCATCTGCATATCCAATTAATTGAGAATGTGGTACTTTTGAATAAAATAATCCCATATTAATTATACCACGAAGATATCGCAATGTGTGTTTGATTCCATTCTAATGTCTGCGGGTTGGTACAAAATTGTATTTTGCTAATAAATTGTCTAAAAAGACTATGTCAGGTCTTGTGCAATTTGCAAGATACACAAGAGTACCAATCGCACTGAGATATGACACTTCAGAACCAAGGAGTTCTTCATCATCCTTTCGAGGACGAAAATGATCTTTTTTGACGTCAAGTGATCGGACAACGATTGGAGAGCTCAATAGATGGGTTTTATCCATATAAAAATGTTTCAGAACCTTTTCTGTATATGTTGATTGATGGATGAGAATGTTGTTGACCATAAAGGTCATTCAAAGACAGTCTAATGATTTTGATGATTACAAAACATTAAAAGTGTTCTCGGACTAATGTTTACATTGAGCATGCAAAGCAAATGAATAAAATACGCCAAGCAATTACAACCAAGCAAACAAGACAAATATACCATTTCAAGAAAAATCAAGTTTACCTCAAGCAGAATGCAATCATGATCAACTTGAAGAAAAAAGGGGTAGATAGATTGGTGAGTGATTAGGCTCCTTGTCAAAGTAATTTATGAATTGGTTTAAAGCTCATATCTATAGGCTCATACATTTACTTAAAAAACATTTTTCGAAATCTTGCATTTAAAAGAGAAATCAAAATTTCTTTAGATCTTGTAACCGATTAGGAAGATTCATTTAACCAAGTAGGTGAATGAACAGAACACTCAATTGATCAAATCCATCTTATAACCAGTTAGGAAACATCATCTAACTGAGTAGATGAACAAAGCAGAAAGCTCGACCTGATTTACTGCATCTTGTAACCGATTAGAAAGTTGGTTCTAACCGAGTAGATCAACACATATAGAATGATGCATCCTTTTATGACCCTTCATAACCGGTTAAGAGAACCCAAGTAATCGGTTATCTTTGCTTAAACAGAATGTCACTTCTCTTGGCCAATGATGTAACCGGTTAGGAAGTCTTCTGTACTCGAGTAGTTGGTCTTAAACTGAAAAAACCTTCTAGCTGATGTAACCGGTTAGGAAGGATCCTGTAACTGGTTAGATGAGATCCAATCTTATTATCTCGAGTACTTTAAATGAGCTGAGACATATTTAAAACTCTAGTATTTATTGCTCCAACGATTATTTACTCATTTAATGCTCCGCAACCAACTCCAACAGTCATATTTGAGCAATTAATGCACTTCATCTTCCTCCTTTCTCTATATAAAGCCAAACATTGAAGAAGGTTAGTAAGCGGTTGTGAGATAATTTTGAAATACCATTCAAGAGCATTTACTCTAGTATTTACTCATTCAACCATATTAGACTTGAGCTTCATTCTGATTCATTTATTACTCTAGTCTTGTGAGCTTACATTTGTATATTTATCTTGAGAGAGATTCAATCTTTTACTTCAACTACAAACTTCTCTACAAACTTGTATGGGTTGGTGTGACCCAAAAGAAGCCTAGAAGAAGGGTGTTCTTCTAGCAAGAAAGGGAAGTAAAGGCTTGCTTCATGTTAAGCTTTGCTCTCCATCATTAAGGAGAAGCTTTAGTGGATTGGGAAGTCTCAAGAGGGATCTTGAGTCAAGGAGTAGGAATTTTCGAACCTCGCTAAAATCTCCGAGTCATTGTTTACAATCTCTTATCCCTATCTCTCTTACATTTATGCTTTGTATTATTTATCTACCATAATTGCTTATTACATATTTGTTTATTAGAGGTTAAATTTGTAAATTTGAAAAATTGCCCATTATTCACCCCCCCTCTAGAGTCAATTAGTGTCTAACAAATACCACTCGAAAAATGTTTAACTTGCAGGCCAAGGCAGAATTTTATTTTTCTAAGATCTTTCATTTCAAATTCTTTCTTTAAATAAGTGGCCGTCTTTTCGATCTCGTCCAATGTTCCCACAAGGTTCAGATCATCAACATATATTATAACAATAACAAAACCAGATTATGATTTGTTAATAAAAATGTATAGACAAAGATGATTGTTTATATACCTTTTTTTGAGTAAGTAATCGTTAAGGCGATTGTACCACATTCGTCCAAATTGCTTCAATCCATATAAAGATTATTGTAATTTTATCAAATACATACTACGTGGTTTTGTTTTAGGCATTTTAAATCTGTGATACCCCCGAATTTCCTGATGCAGGTTGGCCAGGCCCACGCCCGACTACCCGAGAATATGAAAACAATTAGCAATAAACGAACACAGAATATAAATATGATTAACAAGAATAAATAAAAACGCTGAAAAAAACTAAAACGATAAACCAAAAAAAAACTTTCATTGATAACCAAAATCTTCTGATACAAATCATCCTCCATCTTTTACAACTTGGGAATCCATACTATGTGGACCCCTATTCAAAACCCAGCTGAAGATAAACAAAACTAGGAAGAAAATCCAAAACTAAATGTAAATAGCAATCCTACACAGTCGGAAGAATGAGTGACCGTCTCTGCTCAGCACGAACAAGCTCTAAGACTGGAACCGTCCGATACCTGAAAAATAATAGTGGGTCAGGCCCACGAACAAGTTCTATTCTAACTACAATCCAAACAGAAACCCATTACGCAAATACATCCTAGATATCTCAACAGTATCTATCTAGTCTATACATAAATATATATATCCACACTAAGGGACATTCACTGGACTACAAAGAGGGTTTCAACCTGAATAGAAGGCAACATGCAAAATGCACCTGAGTGGGCATGAGTACCTAAGCCTAACATGGTATACCTCAACCTATCACAGCCAGCTACGCATCCATTGCATATACGCGCCCTAACCATCGATCATGAGACTCAAGCTCATATCGTGGTGCCATAATCATACATATAAAAATCATATCCTATCCATTCATTCAAAAGAGATCCAGCTAGTCATTCAGCTTGTGCAGCTTCTTTGACTTAACATGAATAATAAGTAATCCGGTTAGTCATTCAGCTTGTGCAGCTTCTTTGACTAAGCATGAATATAAATAGGATTTAAATTTTTATAATCCATTCCCTTATTTTCATAGTAGGTAGGACTGAGTATTTTGAACCAGTCTGTCCCTAGTATGCCACCGTCCCATATCGGTGCATACAATCCACAAAATCCATATAATTGATAGAATAGGTAAAGCAGTTCACCAATTAAAATCCATAAGAGGTAGGAATTAGCGTTTTGAGCTAAACCATCCCTAGTATGCCACCGTCCCATACCGGTGCATACAATCCATAGCATCCATGTAATTAATATAATTAAATACAATAATTCAGTAATTAAAATCCATACATAAATCCAAGTAATTGAGATAACATAAGTCAATAATTCCTCAATTAAAATCCAAGTTAACTTCCATGTAAATTACAGAACATAAATAACAGTTTAGCAATTTAAAATCCAAAACCATAATCCAGTTCAAAACCAAAATCCAGGTAATTGCAGAATAATGTATAATATTTCAACAATTTAAGTTCGAAACTATAATCCAGTTAATCGCAGAATAATGTATAATTATTTTAACAATTAAAATCCAAAATCATAATCCAGTTCAAAACCATAATCCAGTTAATTGTAGAATAGTGTATAATATTTCAGCAATTAAAACCTAAAGTATAATCCAGTTCAAAACCATGTAAACTACAGAATTATAAAGAGTAGTTTAGCAACCAAAGTTCGAAGCATGCATAGGTCCAATCTATTAAATAAAAGACCCTACTGTGCATCTAAAACAAGATTTAAAATCATGTTACAACTCATTAAATTGCTGAATTAAAACTAAGTAATTAATTTCCTTCCAATCGGTAACAGCATGCAAAGTTGTTTAAATTTCACACTGTTAATTCCATTAATTTAACGGACAACTCAGGCAATTAGAGGTCTTAAGAACAACTTGAGTTCAATAATTAAACCCTCTGCAAAGACCCACAACTGACCGGAAAGAGCCTAGCACCCAAACAGTTTCGGAAAAAAAACTACAGAACGCACAAAATGAGAGAGCCTACTCTCAGGACTTGGGAGCAGGCTCCCTAAGGCATGGAGCCGGTTCCATGCCTCTTAGAATCGGCTCTAAAGGGGTGGGAGCCAGCTCCCACTTCCATGGAGTCGGCTCTCTCCCTCTCTGAGAGCCTCCGGTCCAAAACTGCTCCGTTTCTGACCATCTGTTTCGTCTTCGGCCCATTCCTACCCTTCCGTTCTTCCTTTAAACTGATCTTAACAGTCTAATATATATCCAGTATCACCTCCAGTTCTTAGTTTACAACAGTAAGAATTAATACAACGATTTAAAACCATACCAACTTGTTATGCTTTAAAACCGACGAAGAACTTCCAAACTTGCAAGAATAGTTTCAGATTCAATTAAAACACATACAGTTGATTAATTTAATATAAACTAAGCATACAAGATTTAATTAATGATTCATTAAAACCCTAAAGACTATCTAGGTATGCATAGAACACAGGCCAACGGGAGAGAGAAAGAAAAGAACTTGCCTCTTAAGGTTTCGGTTTGAAACCTTTAACTGTCTTCTTCCTAGACTTTTCGGCGATCCTTAGCCACCCTCAAGCCTCCTACTGCTTTGGTTCTAACCCTCGAACAGTCCTCGACCTTCCTCCGTGGTTCCACTAAAAACTCCCAACTGTTCCTCTCAGTTTCTCTCAAACCTCTTTGTATTTTCCCCTGCCTCCACTAATACGTGACTAGGGTTCTAAACCCTTGGCAGACACAACATAAATATATATATAGGCTTATTCAAACCCTAATCCCAACCAGACATTACGTTAGCTACAATACAACAAGAAAAATAGATAATAAAATTATATAATAATACTAATACTACCCTATACTATTATGTCTCCACATATATATATGACCATTTAAAAATGTAATATAAATATATATATAAATTGATATAATATCTAAATCCTCCTTATCATTATTAATCAGAATAATAATAATAATACTCTCCACTACCCATGGGTCATAACCTTTACCCATGTAGGTCCATCCAAGTAGTCCATGTGACCCATTTATTTGGTCACCAACTACTATCCCAAAATCAACTCTTTTTTAAAATAAAATTAAAATAAAACATAAAGTAAATATATTATTTAAGCCTAACCACTTAATTACAATTAAACCACGCAATCAACCGAGAAATTAACACACAATTAAATCATATAGTTAACATACCTAATTACTCAAATAAACAATTTACCACATAAGCACATAGCCACAACATCAATCAATAATGCATATGAAATAAAATTCAAATTTCAATTTTATCCTTTCGAAAATTAGGGGTATTACAAAATCCTTCTGGGCTTTTCGTATAAATATCACTATCTAATGATTTATATAAATATGCTATAACCACGTCTATTAGATGCATATGCAATCTTTCTATGTCTGCCAAATGTATTATGAATCTAAATATAGTTGCATCAATCACAAGGGAATATGTTTTCTCATAATCAATACCAGGTCTCTGTGAGAAATCTTAAGCTACCAGTAAGGCTTTGTATCTCATGATTTCATTTTTCTCATTACGTTTTCATACCCATTTGTACCCAACAAGCTTAACATCCTCAGGTGTTTGGACTACAGGTCCAAATACTTTACGTTTAGCTAATGAATTTAACTCTGTTTGTATCGCTTCTTTCCATTTTGGTCAATCATTTCTTCGTCGACACTCTTCGATTTTTTGACGTTCCGGAACCTTGTTATTAATATCAAGAGCAACGACAGATGAGAATATGTTGTCAACAACAATTTCATTTTTATTCCATCTCGTTCCATAATTTATTGAGATCTCATCATTTTCAGGTACCTTTGCCTTATCATAGGCATGTGTCTCATCAAGGGTTATATCATCATTGGTTGCCTTTGCTTCATCAATATTTATTAATTCATTATTTTTAGGTACCTGAGCTTCATCAAGAGCCACTGCCTTATCAAAGGCTATAATCTCAAATTTATCAACAATATCTGTTGCTCTTTTTGTGGCCTCTTTATGAGTGCCAATTTTACTTTTTGATTTCCTCTTACGAGGAACACTATATTTTGCACCAACTGGTTTGCCATGCTTCAGGCGTGTTTTAGATGCATTTGTTGCACTACTGACCAAAGGTCCCTCAGGGACAACAATTCGTGTTGGAATATTTACAGCTTGTATATGTGATTTTATTACTTTCTTTGTATCAGTAAATGCATCAAGTAATTGATTTGCAACATTTTGTAAATGAATGATCCTCTGAACTTTTCTTTTACATTGATTTGTGCGAGTATCAAAATGGGACAATTCCAAGGCATTCCAAACAATATCACGTTGCTGCTGTGCTTTTTCTCCATCTAATGGTAGGAAAACAGCTTCATCAAAATGACAATCAGTAAATCGTGCTTTAAAGACATCACCTGCGAGGGGTTCAAGATATTTAATAATAGATGGAGAATTAAAACCAACATAAATTTCAAATCTATGTTGAAGACCCATTTTAGTGCGTTGAGGTGGTACAATTGGAACATATACAGCACAACCAAAAACTCGTATGTAAGAGATATTTGGTTGTTGACCAAAAACAAGTTGCAATGGTGAGTACTTATGATAAACAGTTGGTTATAGACGAACTAATGATGCAACATGTAATATGGTATGTCCCCAAGCAGAAACATGCAATTTTGTTCGCAGAAGCAAAAGACGAACAATTAACTGAAGTCTTTTAATAAAAGATTAAGCTAAACCATTTTAAGTATGAGTGTGTGCAACAGGATGTTTAACATTAATTCCAACTGACATGCAATAATCATCAAAAGCTTTAGAAGAAAATTCAGTGGCATTATCAAGACAGATTGTCTTAGTTGGATAATTAGGAAAGTGTGCCCGCAATTTGATGGTTTGAGCAAGAAGTCTAGCAAATGCAACATTATGAGTAGAAAGCAAATAAACATGTGACTATCGTGTTGAGGCATCAATTAAGACCATAAAATAACGAAATGGTCCGCATGGTGAATAAATTGGCCCACATATATCTCCGTGAATTCGTTTTAAAAATGGGAGAGATTCAATAATGACAATTGAAGGGGATGGTCTAATAATTAACTTACCTTGTAAGCAGGCAGTGCATAGATGATTATTTGGTAAGATGATTTTTTGATCCTTTAGTGGGTATCCATGTGAATTTTCAATAATTCGACGCATCATTGTACTCTCCGGGTGACCAAGTCGATCATGCCAAAGTATAAAAAGTTTTGAATCATAAGATTTTTTTTTATGCATTACAGCATTTGACTCAATTGTCCTAATGGTTGTATAGTATAACCCAGAAGAGAAAACATAGAGTTTTTCTAGTATCAGCTTCTTGCATGAGGTAATAAAAGTAATGTAGAGATATTCTACATTTATTTCATTTGCAGTCTCAATATGGTACCCATTACGACGTAAGTCTTTAAAACTCAACAGATTTTTCTGAGATCTTGTAGAATATAAGACATCATTAATTTGTAATTTTGTCCCACGTGGTAAAATAATGTTGGCTTGTTCAGAGCCTTCAATCAAGTCGGTGGGACCTGATGACATTAGCATCTGTTAAAATTTGGTGAGAAAAATATTTTTGATCTCGAAGGATTGTATGTGTCATTCCACTATCAGCAAGACATATATATTCACTATTTATTTTGAAACCAGTCAGATCCATTCTCATTTATGCAAATTTTTTCATTAGAAAAGAAACAGTTATAACAAAAGAAACTTAAAAAAAACTTTAATACAAGGAAAATAAAAACTTGTTGAAGATAACATAGTAGAAAGAACATGAAATTAAAATATGATTAATTGGTGTGGACATTGCCATCATCAATTTGGTGGTCTATCTTTTCATCACGGTCCTCAAAAAAATATGATATATCCATATTTGTGATGCCAATTGGCTCATTATGATCAATGAAATTCATTTCTTTCCGTTTCCCCTTTTCTTTCATAAAGGTTTGGTAAAGTTCAGTTAGATGCTTAGGTATACAACAAATACTTTATCAATGACCTGTCATTCCACATCGATAACAAGTATTATCATGTGCCATGGGAGGTTGAGTCACATCCTTCCATTTTACTTATTTCATATCATTATAACTCTCATTTGAGGATATGATGTGGATCTCTGATTGCGAAAGTTTGAGGATTGATATCATTCACGATAATAAGAGTGATTTTTAGCACGACCATATTCATTATTGTGATAGTTATTTTTACCACGGCCATATTCATTATTACAGCCATTTCAACAAGCACGATCATGTCTATTACCACGTCCACGGGATGAGGCAACATATGTTTCAGGGATCGGTGTCGATCCAGTTGAATAGGACTGGCGGTTTCTTAACAAAGGCTCGTTATTTTGCTCTGCCACAAGTAAATATGATATCAGCTCTGAATATTTTTCAAATCTACGCTCTCGATATTATTGTTGTAAGAGTACATTCGAGGTG
The DNA here is from genome assembly GCF_030987335.1 of Cornus florida. Classification (NCBI taxonomy): domain Eukaryota; kingdom Viridiplantae; phylum Streptophyta; class Magnoliopsida; order Cornales; family Cornaceae; genus Cornus; species Cornus florida. Next base: position 84,786,138 of record NW_026775581.1, on the reverse strand, counting down.
TGAAATGTGGTGAATGTTTTTTCTAAGAAAAGTTCATCAGTTATGGTATCACCACACAATTTTAATGTAGAGCTGATTTTAAATAGGGCAAAGTTGTATTTAGTCACAGTTTTAAAATCTTGCAACCACAGTTGTTGCCAATCAGCCCGAGCTTTTGGGAGGATGATTAGTTTTTGATGATCATATCTTTCTTCCAGATTTTTTCACAAACTCAGTGGATCTCTTTCAATTGGGTATTCAATTTTTAATTCCTCACTAATATGGCGATGAAGGCAAATCATGGCCTTTGCTTTATCTTGTAATGATGCATCATTCTCTTCTTTAATTGTGTTTCCAAAGCCCATGGTATTTAAATGGATCTGAGTATCCAGAATCCAAGATAAATAATTTTTGGCAAAAATGTCCAAAGGCCACGAGTAACTAGATGTAATAACAACATAAGAATACAATTTATAATAATATAAAAAGAAACATAATATCTTAATAATAAAATGGCAGTAAGTGAAAAAACAACATAATATGCACTATTATAATTCCAGTATAATTAAACAACAAAGGCGGTAAAATCACCCATAGTGAATAAATTATCAAACAATAAAGACGGTAAAACCAACCATATCATTAAGTAATAAAGGCGGTAAAACCGACCATAATTAGTAGATTACTAAATAATAAAGGTGGTAGAACCGACCATAGTTAGTAAATCATTAAATAATAAATACGGTAGAACCGACCATAATTAGTAGATCATTAAATAATAAAGACGGTAAAACCAATCATAGTTAATAGATCATAAATAATAAAGGCGGTAAAATTGGTCATAGTGTAAGCACATATATCACTTAAGTGGACAAATTAATTTCATGAATAATAATCAATAATTAAAATTTTCTTACCCTTTAGAATCAGAAATATAATTTTCTTCGGTAAACAAATTCAACAATTTATCAAAATTAATATCAAAAAAGAGATATATAGAGTTGAGATAGAAAGAGGGAGAGAGAGTTTCTTGTTTAAATCTCAGATGACTAAAACTCGTACTGGTAAGGTCTTATAATTAATATGTTATAGACAGTGTAATAGCGCGCGCACACACACATATATATATATAGTGAGAGAAATAAAGATTACAGAGAGTAATATCTTCATATTCATTTTACTGCTTCTATTTATATATATGCACCCGAGTACAATTGATGGCTGCATATATAGGCTAATGGATGAGCTTCATTGTAAAGCCAAGACGAAGGAATACTTGATCACCACTCAAATTATGATGTAAGTGATGATGCAAGGTTTAAAGATTGCATCAGGTGAATCCCACATCAATAACATGTTCTTGGTTGTATGTATAATAGTCTTTATAATTAATGACATGGTATATATTGACAATTCTTTTAGAAGAGAGGATCTAAATTTATTGTTGTGGCCACCACTTAAAATATGTTGAAATCAAACAAGTTTATATAAAATTTCAACTAATGTTTATCTATTCTCACTTTAATTTAGCAGCAGTAGCAATAATGACAAAAACAGCAAAGTATATATATATATATAAAATAAAAACGCACCATACATATTAGAACTTGGATATATAGACAATAGTGATCTCTCTGTGCACAAAAACAGAGGTCCAAATTAATCTCAATAAGTTGGTCATTTTTGGAGTTTTTCAGAGGACAGATTAAGCGCCTGTTTGGTTTGTAATTTTAAAAATAATTTATTATTTTTAGAAAATTAAAAATTATACAAAAAATTCTACTTAGTTCAATTTTTTAAAAATTCAGTTATAAAAATGTCTGTTTTCATAAAACCGTCTTTTATTTTTCTCAAAAAATTGTTTTGTATTATCTGAATTATTAAGAACTATTTTCAGAGTTATAAACCAAGCAAGCCCTAATGTACTCAATTTTTCATTTTTGTTATCCATATTGTATAAAAGAAGGTTTTTTTTTTTTTTTTTCTTTGTTACAGGAAAAAATAATTCAATACCATTATAAAACCAAAACAAATAGTGTTTCACTCTCAATTCAAATCAATATATATATATATATATATATATAAAAAAACTATTTCCATCACATTATTACCTTCAAGAGTTTAAGCTGGAAATTTAATTCTAAATCATATGGTTTAGATTTTATAGAATAATTTTGTTATCAAATAATAAAAAGTGTAAAATATTTCAAATATATATATATTTCCAATTTAATAATATTTTTTTGTACGAATAGAACTAATGACTTTATGAAGCCCCCAAGGAAGACCAATATTAAAAAGTTGGAAATTTGTATGTTCTCTTGGTCTTGTGTGATAACATGCGTTGAATATGGGGTCTTCTTTTTAACTTTTCCAGGTCATATTCTACATTTAAAATTCCAAAAAATATTCTACAAAGATACGGACACACACAACAACTACCATACGTCAAAGAGAAAGTTATCAAAAAATATATATATATAATAATAATAATAAATAAAAGGGAATTAAAATAACATGATAATTATATATTCAAATCACACATTAATCGATTGTGGAACATATAATAATAATACTAACAAAATAACCTCACTTTAGTACTTTACCATGCACCATGTATATATATATATATATAATTTAATGGATTGAAGAAATCTGTTATACTATTAACCGGGGGAAAGAAAAAAAAAAAACTGTTATATTCGAATTTTTTATTTACCAAAAAAAAAATTTTCATTTTATGAGTGGATTCTCGTTATTGATGATAGACTTAAAAAATAATCATTGTTTAAGTATATAAATCAACTAATTCAAACTTCAAAATAACCTGAAACTGATGATATATTGGTCCAGTGAATTTTATTTCTAATAGTTATTTATTATTATTTTTTTTTTCACAAAAAGTACCATTTTGTTGACATAATTCTACGAAATTGGTGCTTGGAAATTCAAATTGATCTAATTTGAAGAATAATATATAACATCTTTAATTTTTGGGCTTTTTTTAGGTGTGAGTAACTTTCATTATATTTGGTGTGAAGAAAATCTCTCGTTTACTATTGTGCAAGATATCAATTATAACACACACGTGAGCGGAAGTATGTATATAACATAAATTAAAAAAAAACAAAAAATTGTAAAGGATCAAAAACATATATAAGAAAAAAATTTCATTATTATTTATTATATATAAATAAAATTATAAAAACATATTATTTATTAAAATAAATAACATTATAAAAATTTAAAATAAATTATAAAAAATTAAGTATAAAAATAATTTTGTATATAGAATTCTTAGTTTAGGATTTTATTGGCATATTTGATATAGAAGTCTCTAATTAGATTTCCATGTATTAAATTTCAATATTTTTTTTTTATTATTATTAGTATTTCACTCTCTAACTAGATTTTATTTTATTGAATTAAATAAATAAGTTTTTTTACTATTATACATTTTCTTCTCTAATTAGTTTTTCTTTTATTAAATTTCAGTATTTCTTTCTATTAACTAGATTTCTTTTAATTGAATTAAATAAATAATTTTTTAAGTGTTATTTATTTCTTTCTCTAATTAGATTTTCGTTTGTTGAATTTTATAGTTTAATTTTTTAATATTATATATTTTCTTTTCTAATTAGACTTTAATCGTTAAAATTGACAACGAAATCTAATATAATGAATTTGAAATAATATAAAAAAATTATTTGTTTAGTTAATAATAATAATAATATAGTAATTAAAATTGAAAAAAAAATCTAATTAATATATAAATTAATATATATACTCAAAACACAATAATACAGTAAAATACAATATTATACTGAAACTTCTTTTACCTTTGATAATAAATAGATATATATAATATACATGTTGATGCCCGTGACATACATTTGTCTCTTTGTAGCTTAGTCGGTGTATTCCTACAGATCAATCCACCAGTATTATTTACTCTACAGTGTTTATGCAAGTCGTGGTGGTCATGAATTATATTAATATTATGAACATGTGTAAACTTTTTGCATGGAAATTGTTACACTTCCAAAATGATATTTCTTATATATTATTGATCATATGGTGCCAATTGCTTAGAACTTTTTGCATGGAAATTATTACACTTCCAAAATTTTTACTTTCCTGGTCATATGACTTATATCTAGAAAAAATTAGGTTTATTTTCTTTCAATTTCTCAAAGCACCTTATTGAGTAATGCACTTCACAATAAAAATTTTGGCAAAAATTTCAGTAAACTACAGTTTTGAGGCATTTCTTCAATAAACCGGGAATTTAACATCCTTTTTTTTTTCCTGGTGAATTTATAAGTTTTCTATAATATATTTTTCTTACATTGACAATAACCTCTCTCTCTCTCTATATATATATATTTTTCCGGTGAGTTTATAATTAGGCATTTCTATAAATATATGTAAACCTCTAAATATATATATTTTTTAATTGCTTGCCACACATTTATCTCGAATAAAAGCATGTGATATATACACACACATAAAAGTTATAATAATTGGATTAGTTAAAAATTAAACAATTATAATCTAAAATCAAAAGAAAATTGGATCCAACAGTTTTACACAAATCATAGAAGTAAAAAAAGTTATTAATTGAGTTGTGACTTTTGAGAATAAATAGTTCATATCAAGCTCCAACTCTGAGACACTGACTTAGTGTCTGAAGGGTGATGGAGCGTTACAGATTTTACTTACAAATATAAATTTATAGAAACGGGCCCTATACGTACAAATAGGTTTGAAAAATTACTTAGCAATATTTCTCAATTTTCTCGGCCATCTTTTTCTCATTTGAAAAGAGAGACATTAACTCCTTACGTGGCTGCAGGCTGAACAAGTATTGGTAACTAATTTTGGAGACTAGACCTCAACAAGTATATGCGTGAAATTTCTTGCTCAATGACTTAGGGTATCTAAATTGATAAAATCCTCCATCATCAATAAATCCTGTTTCTATATATATATAGTCATTGAGCGAGAAATTTCACGCATATACTTGTTGAGGTCTAGTCTTCAAAATTAGTTACCAATACTTGTTCAGCCTTCAGCCACGTAAGGAGTTAATGTCTCTCTTTTCAAATGAGAAAAAGATGGCCGAGAAAATTATATATATATATATACACTAGCAGTACTTTATCAAGTGACCACACTGGAGAGGTGTTTGAGAGAGCACCCAAATGGAGATCCAATTCAACCTCTTCACTACTGCAGTAGTAATACTGTTATTCTGCCTCCAATGGTGGTTGCTCCGGCGAGCTCCTGCCGCCAAACAACCTCCCGGTCCCACCGGACTTCCCATTGTCGGTAACCTCCTCCAACTGGGGAAGAAACCCCACCAGACAATGGCCAATTGGGCTAAACACTACGGCCCTCTCATGACTCTCCGCTTCGGCCTTGTTACCACCATTGTTGCTTCCTCCGCCGAACTGGCCAAAGAAATCCTCCATACGCACGACAAAACCTTCTCCGACCGGCCTGTGCCGGATGTCATCGCGGCCCAACCCTACCCGGAAGGAACCCTTGCGTGGGTCCCCGGCAACCAAAAGTGGCGCAACCGCCGGAGAGTCTGCACCACACAACTGTTCACCAACAAGACACTGGACACCATGCAACACCTCCGCCACAAGAAAGTCGGAGACCTCCTCGGCCATGTCCGGAAGCTCTGTGCTTCCGGTGAGCCGGTGGACATCGGCCAAGTGACTTTCGCTACCAGCCTGAACTTGATGTCGAACACCATCCTCTCAGTCGACGTGATCGACGCAGACTTCGAGTCAGCTCAGGAGTTCAAGGACCTGGTTTGGAGGATTATGGAAGATGGTGGGAAGCCAAATGTTTCTGATTATTTTCCGGTGCTAAAATGGTTTGATTTGCAGGGAATAAGGCATCACATAAAGCCTTCGTATAAGAGGCTTCATGAGATCTTTGACGAAATCATCAGTCAGCGTTTGAAATCTAGGGCTTTGGGTTTGGGGGCTGGTGACTTCTTGGAAGTTCTTCTTGATCAATGTGAAAAAGATGAGTCGGATTTCAACAGCCTAACCATCAAACCTTTGATCCTGGTAACAACCATGAACTTCTTTTTGCTATGTAACTTCATGTATTTTGTCACACATGTTTTTGTAATTATGAAAATAATTTTATGTTTTTAGAAATTTGAAAATCAAAATATTGTAGAAAAAACTATACTTAATTGCTTTAATTTTTTTTTGAAAACTTTGATTATAAAAATATCTGTTTTTAGATAATTGTTTTAATTTTATAATTCTTAAAAAATAATTTTCTATTTTTTAAATTCATGATAACTTTTTTCAAAATTATAAACAAAGTCCGCCCTAAAAATTTGAAAACGATATCTTTTTATTTAATTAGATATATTATTTTTGAATAATATTACTACATCCGTCTCACTTTAATTGTCGCCTTCGAAAATCGTGACTTACATGTCACCTTCGGGAATCGTGACTCATATTATATTCTAACTATTCCGTTTTAATTGCCGTCTTCGAGAATTGTGACTCACATCCGCTTTAATTGTTGCCTCCGCTTTAATTGTCGCCTTCAGGAATCGAGACTCACATTGCGAGAATAATGTGAGTCACAATTCCCGAAGGCGACAATTAAAACAGATGTGAGTCACGATTCTCGAAGACAAAAATTAAAGCGAAATAGTTGGAATATTAATTTCAAAGACTTTGAACCAAAGAGGGAAAACGAGGACTTCCTATTCAGTCAATATAGTTATATGTGACGGAAAAGGTCTTTGACTTTCTATTTGGTTCAAACTTGTAGACTTTAAAATCATCATCGATGATTTATTTATTTATTCTTGGGAAGGGGGAAGGTCAAGCAACCCCACCCACTCAAACATTCAGACAATCTAAACTGCATCTCATTAGTAGACAAATGTTATTTTACATTTATTCTTCTTCATCATATTATTATTGTATCAGCCTCAAGAATACATAGGCAAGAGTTTAGTATTTCAAAATTTAAAACTCTCACAATATACAATCACAGGACTTGTTTATTGCTGGGAGTGATTCATCTTCACTAACAACCGAATGGGCAATGGCAGAACTTCTTCGCAACCCGGACACAATGAAGAAATTACAGAACGAACTCATCCAAAAAATTGGCTCTAACCGGTCCGTCGAAGAATCCGACATTGATCACCTCCCATACCTGCAAGCTGTGGTGAAGGAGACCATGAGACTCCACCCCGCCGCCCCCCTTCTGCTACCATACAAAGCCGGGAACGATGTAGAAATCGGCAGCTTCACCATATATAAGGACAACCAAGTCGTAGTGAATGCATGGTCTATTGGTAGAGATGAATTGTATTGGGACAACCCATTGGTATTTAAGCCAGAGAGGTTCTTAGACTCTAACATTGACTTTAAAGTTCAAGACTTTCAGTACATACCGTTTGGCGCTGGCCGGAGAATCTGTCCCGGTTTGCCTCTGGGATTCCGAATGGTTCATCTAATGTTAGCTTCTCTTGTCCATGAATTCAATTGGAAGATCGCCGGAGGAATCGAGCCGGAGAATTTGGACATGGAGGAGCAGTTTGGGATTACATTGAAGAAAGCCATCCCACTTACTGCCATTCCTATGATGAAAAAGATGGAATGATTTAAGTCCTTAGAGTTTTTATTTTTATTTTTATTTTTATTTTTATTCTTTTTTTGGGTAAAAAGGTAAGCTTTATAAAATAACAGAACCAAGATTGGCCACTTGCAAAGGAGCATCCTTGAAAGAAAAGTTGATGCAGTGCTTCAGGAGATTTAGCTTGAGGGAAGCAAATCTTGCTCTGATGTATCCTTTAATGAGATGGATTATGTGATGAGCTGAAGCAGACCTGTTGTTGAAGGCTCTGGCATTTCTCTTCTGCCAAATGAAATAAATGGCACATGAAAGAAGAAGTTTATGTATGATAAAGTGCTTCTGTGTCCAAGTTGATGTGCACCAAGCAATTAGGTCCCTCCAATTATCTTATTATCTTTTTTTTTCCCTTTTTTGGTGACACTATATTTCCATGAAGATGTTTCGAGCTTCTATGTGGTTCCAAGTTGGTGTTTCAAATATTCCCTTAAAATAAAGAAATCCAATTTACTTGTCTTGATTCCAAAATGTGTTAGGTGTTTGACAATTTACTTGTCTTGAATCTTGATTCAACCCATTTCTATTCATTTAAAGGCACGTGAACTTGACTCAACCTAACTATTTGAGCAAAATCAACAAAATTGATATTAGTGTGATTGACAAATTGTAAGTTATTTGATTTTGAGTGGAGAGTGTAATCAAATTCGCTGGATAATTAGATCAAGTCAATCTATTAGATGGTGAAAACGTCATTAAGAGAATGAGATATACTAATTTTTTTGGATGTAGGTACATGTTAGGTTACTTTTTAATATCATTTTATAATAAAATAAAATATAAATTGCTTATGTCATCAAGAGGAATAAGTTTTTTCAACATTTAAGAAAAAGATGAAAAGAAAATTGGAATGGTACTCCTTTTTCATTTCAATATTATAAATTAACCAAAGGTGTCATTCTTGTACAATATTAAGCTGCACATGTACTTACAAGTGGAAAGGGTTAGTGATGTTCTCTTCAGACTTTTTAATTTGTACTTAATTTACACCTAAATAATGTAAATGCCAAGTGGTGACCAAGTACTTTGATGCCACAACAAAAGCAAAAGCAAAGCAAACTACTCTGTATGGTACAAACTTTTTTTTGGAAATGGTTAAAAAAAACAGAGAAGGACAAAGATGTGCAAACTAGCTCATCATAAGTGCAATATTTTACGTGCAATATTTTATGGATAGTGATATATACCCACTCGATTAAGTTACCCATGTACTTTACATATCTTGCTCTCTTGGTTTTGTAATGAAAAATAGAAATGTAGTCATTGCTATTTGTAGTTGTTGGTTTGTTTGTTTTTTTTTTTTTTTTTTTTTTTTTTGAAATGGTTGTTGTTTGTTGGTTTGTTTATGTAACAGCAACGCAAGTGGAAGTTCTAACATGTGAATTGACATAAAGTTTTTTGTTGTTAAAGAAAAAGTTTAGAATCATCAAGTGTTAGTAAATTACATAAGAACAAGGTTAATAATCGCAAATCCTATGACAAAGAGTTTGCTATCCAAATTGTATAAGGAACATTTAGGACATATAAGACTTATTGATATCTCGAATTTTCTCAAATTATTTGGAACTTTAAGAGTGACATCACAAATGTCAATAAAATCTATATATATATATATATATATATATATATATATAAATCTTGTTGGGTCATTAATCGAATTCAAACAAAAAAATATTATATTTTTAGATAATAAATGAACTAATTTTAAATAGTCTATACGATTCATTAATTTGTTAACACGTTGATAAACAAGTTTGTTAATTGACTTGATTTGTTAATTGAGCTCATAAATATATGTATGCTATATGCCTACATAATAAGGTCAACCTTTTTTTTATTTTTTTATTTTTTTATAAACTCAAGTATAAAGCTTATTTTAACCCAATCCAATCTACTTGCAGTATAAATTTAACAAAATACTTTTAAAAATAAAAGGGCCCAAGTCCATGATCCTACCATTCATATTAAGTTATAAACCTAAACTTCAATTTCTCAGCCCAAATCCAATCTGAATCCTAGCCGCCACCTCTCTCGGAAGCAAACAACAACGTTTCGTACATGCATGCTAGCTGAAAATATTTCTCTTCATCGTGAACCTTGTCTTAATTTCATATAAATAAGATGAACCACACGGGATTTATGTCTGCAATCTTTTTTAATTGCATGTCACTTATACTGTAATGTTTAATTGTGGAGGGAAAAAAACTCCCTTCAATAAGAATATTCCACGTCATCACAAATGTAAATCTATCTTCCAAAGGCCCGTTATGCTCAAGCCCAAATTGAGTGTATTTTTAGCCCAAGACCATTGTTATTTGTCTTCCAACCTCCATCAAGGCCGAATCAAGAGGTCATCAGCCCAACTTGTTAATATTTAACATTCAGTCCGTTATTCAAGCCCAGCCGGATCAAAGTATGTTCAGCCCAGTTATTCAAGAATGCACAAATCCTACCAGTTGAAAGATTTACCATAGAAGGAAAATTCTGAGATAGGAAGTTCTGTACAAGGCAAGTTCTATGTATGGAAAATTAGACAATGGAAAGAACTCTATTAGTAAAGAATGTTTATATAGAAAGAATTGGAGGACAAGCAACGCGAGTCCTACCATAATTTTACAATATTTTGTATATAAATAGAGGCTTAGACCTCCAATAAAGGGATCAAGCAATTCTACGCTTCGACATATATTGTTCTTGTTTATTTTTACTATTGATTGAGTGAGTTGTTTTATTTGTCTTAATCATTATTGGTTGAGCGAAATTCTGCACCTACACTTTGGCGCCGTCTGTGGGAATCGTATAAAAATATACTCCCACTTGTTCTTCAAATCAAATCCTTAGTCGTATCTGGAATGTCAAACGGAGAGTCAGCAATGAATCAACAGATAGAATTGATGCAAAAGATGCGAGAGGAGTTCTTGTACCAATTTGAGACACTCCGGCAAGCAAACGATACAAGTGTCGCCCAGATAGCTGCGCTTCAGCAGCAAACTCATACGCTGCACACGGCAATGGCCAGGCTAACGCCACAACCACCACCAGGCGATGCTGCAGCACCACCCCCCACCCAGAATTTACCTCCAGTTCACGAGCCTCCGGCCAACGGGACACCACCCAACGGGGCTCGACCTAATGAGGTTCAGCAACAGCAAGGGACAAGGTCCGAGGCGGTTGCTTCGGATAATCTCCCGCGTCGCACACAGGACGAACATGCCGAGTCCAGCCATAGGCTTACGGTATGGTCCAATGGCGTTCCAGATGGCGCATGCGTACAAGATGCCTTCGACGAAAAGAAGCTATTAAGAGTTCAGACACCAGCCGAGATGGCTAGAGAGCACAAGAACTCCTTGGTCAAAACCCCCTTTACTGACGATGTGTACCTTGTGGAGAGACCAAGGAAGTTCACTATGCCATCCTTCACCCAGTTCGATGGGGCAGGAGACCCTTCTCGGCATCTCGATCATTATGCACAAAAGATGGCACTGGACGATCATAACGATCCGTGAATGTGTAAGGTTTTTCCTACCAGTTTAACTGGAGCAGCGTTAGAATGGTTCAGGAATAGGCCACACAAGTCTATCCCTGATTATGAGACCTTGTGCACTATGTTCTTAGCCCAGTATTGCGGAAATAAGAAGCAGAAGAAAAGTATCGCCAGCCTTTTCACCATAAGGCAAAGGAAGGGAGAAACTCTGCAAGATTTCTTATCCAGGTTTAACATGGAAGCCTCGGAGATAGCAGATTGCTACCCTGCCACGGCAATCGAAACATTTAAGTTGGCAATGATCCAGGGAACCAAGTTTCACACATCCTTGATCAAATATTCCCCCCCGGATATACAGACTTTGAACGCTAGGGCACAAATCTACATTCGGTTGGAGGAAAACGTAGCCCACCGTGCACAACACGCTACCCTCGTCACAGTGGAAAACAAGTCTCGAGAGAAAGCTGCAAGCACAAAGATGCAGAAGGTTCCTTATGCCGCCACACAAGTCACCCAAGCGCCTGAGAAGAGGCAAAGGACAGAGGACAGGCTTACCCCTCTCCGTACTACCTTAGCGCGCCTATTCCAAGAGAATAAGACGAGGTTCGCAACTCCTCAACCCATGAAACAACCCTTAGAGCAGAGGGACAAAAGCAAACATTGTGCCTACCATAGAGACTATGGGCATACCACCAATGACTGCAGGTCCCTTCAGCGACAGGTAGAAAGCATGATAGCGAGAGGAGAGTTGGTGGAGTATCTCGCCACGAAGGAGTACGTAAAACCTCAGGAGGTTAACCCTCGACGGGTAGAGGGCGGTCAGGTAAAGGTTATCCATGCCATACACGGAAGGTCAGAGGATGATGAAGAGTCTGAAGAGTTGTACAGATCCAGGCTGAGAGAGGCTCATAAGTTACGAAGATTGTCTTCGGTAAACACGGTTGCACCAGGCAGCATTAACATTGGATTCGGTAACAATGATCTGTCTATAGTCCAGCGCCCGCATGAGGACCCCTTGGTCATTAGCCTCCTAGAAGCGAATTATATGATTAGGAGGGTACTGATAGATCCGGGAAGTAGCGCCAACATCATTACAAAAGTAGCTTTCGATCAACTGGGGGTTTCACCATCGTCCATCAGGCCAACTTTCAGCCCCCTAATGGGGTTTGATGGTACTAAGGTGAATCCGCTTGGGGTGATCGATCTATCCGTTACTGCAGCAAAGAGGACTCTGAAGGAGAACCTTGTCGTGACGGAGATTCATCCATCTTATAGCCTCATTATGGGGAGAGGTTGGATCTATCGTATGAACGGAGTCCCCTCTACCCTTCATCAAGTAATGAGGTGTTTATCCCCAGATGGCAGGGAGGTCATCGACCTCTGGGGAGACCAGGTTGCTGCAAAAGAATGTTACATGCTAACGCTACATGAAGCAAAGAAGGCGTCGAAATCACCTCAGTCAGAGGCGAATCCCAAAGACGCAATCAAATAGCAGTTACAGTATCCTCTGCCCAAGTATCTCAAGGCAGTGGAAGAAGCCGAGGCTGAAGCACCTACCGAGGAGTCCCTCGAAGCTATAGAGGTTGTCCTCGGAGACCCTCAGAAGGTCACCTACATTGGCTCATCTTGCACAGCCGAAGAGAAGGAAGCATTGATCAGGGTCATTCGGTGCAATTCGGATGTCTTTGCCTGGGATCACTCGGACATGGTGGGGATCGATCCTACGGTCTCATGCCATAGTTTGAGGGTTAACCCAGAATTCAGGCCAGTCAAGCAGAGGCACCGACGGTTCGCACCTGAACGGAATCGCATAATAGCCGAGGAAGTAAATAAACTATTACAAGCAGGATTCATTCGAGAGGTGCAATACCCACAATGGCTCTCAAATGTAGTAGTCGTTTAAAAGAAGAATGAGAAATGGAGGGTATGCGTAGATTATACCAACCTTAACAAAGCTTGCCCAAAAGATAGCTTCCCTCTGCCCAAGATTGATTAAATGGTGGATGCTACGACAGGTTATGAGAGGCTCACATTCCTCGATGCATACTCCGGCTATAATCAGATTCCCATGAATCCTGAAGATGAGGAGAAAACCGCTTTCATCACAGAGACGGGCACTTACTGCTACAGAGTGATGCCCTTCGGTCTAAAGAATGCCGGAGCCACCTACCAGCGACTTGTCAATAAAATTTTCAATAATCTACTGGGGAATACAGTTGAAGCCTATATCGATGACATGGTGGTCAAAAGTATACGGAAAGAGGATCACCCGAAGCACCTCCAGGAGGTTTTTGATACTCTCAAGAGGTACAATATGAAGCTGAACCCCACCAAGTGCTCCTTCGCCGTCTCTTCAGGACAGTTCCTCGGGCACATTGTAAATAAAAGAGGAATAGAAGTAAGCCCAGCTCAGGCAAAGACACTCATACAGAACCAAGAGCCAAAAACCCGCAGGGAAGTGCAAGTTCTAACCGGCCGAATTGCGGCTCTCAGCCGGTTCATATCCCGATTATCTGATAAGTATAAACCTTTCTTTGATGCTATTCGATCCAAAAACAAAGATATGTGGGGACCTCAGCAGCAGGAAGCTCTCAATCAATTGAAAAGCTACATGACAAAACCCCCAATCCTTTCTGCTCCAACGCCCGGAGACACTCTCATCCTGTACTTGGCAGTATTAGCTGTAGCAACAAGCGCAGTGTTGATCAAAGAAGGAGGCAAGGTTCAGCACCCAATCTTTTATACAAGCAAAACGATGACGGATGCCGAGACACGGTACAGCAAGACGGAAAAGATAATCCTGGCGTTAATTTATGCCAAGAGGAAACTTCGACATTACTTCGAATCTCACAGCATAGTGGTACTTACAAATCACCCTATACGGGCTATCCTAGCTAAACCAGACTTGTCTGGTCGAATTACAAGATGGGCTATTGAACTTAGCTCTTTTGATATCACTTATGCACCAAAGGTATCTCACAAGGGGCAGTCAGTAGCAGATTTCCTACTGGAGTATGAAGATCAATCTGAGGAGCCGACACTTCAAAAGCCATACTGGGAGTTATGGGTTGATGGCTCTTCCAACCAGAAAAGGGCAGGGGCCGGGATTGACATCACAACACCAGAGGGTATCAAGCTACAGCAGTCAATTTGGCTATATTTCCCAGCTACTAATAACGAGGCCGAGTATGAGGCGTTGCTTGCCGGCCTTCGGCTAGCTAAACAGCTACAGGTACGGTGCTTAAAAGTTTTTAGTGACTCACAGCTTGTGATCAATCAAGTGACAGGGCACTATTATCCCAAGGAGGAACGTATGAAATCATACAAAGATGCTGTAGAGAATGCCATCCAGGAGTTCGATCAAATCGAATTCCATCAGGTACCACGAGATGAAAATGCCGAAGTAGATCGATTGGCCGCAGCCGCATCATCTTCAGACGAAGAGTTGATTCGGCTTGTTCCAATCGATGTCCTCGAAGAACCTAGCATTAATCCCCGGCAAGAGGTGATGGTGGTCCCGGAAGTTCCACGCGAGCCATGCTGGATTGATCCAATCGAGGCCTACCTCAAGGAGGGAGTTCTCCCAAATCAAAAAGCTGAGGCAAGGAAGCTTAAGCTTACCGCGGCTAAATACTCAATCATTAATAACCAGTTATACCGAAGGTCATTCTCCGGTCCTTATCTCAAGTGTTTAACCCCTACTGAGGCTCTCACAATTCTAAAACAAATTCATGAAGGAGATTGTGGAAATCACTCGGGAGGAAGATCCCTTGTACACAAAATTCTAACCCAAGGCTATATTTGGCCATACTTGGCTCGGAATGCCGAAGAATACTCAAGAAGATGTGACAAGTGTCAGCGCCATGGTCCAGTAAAGCATCAACCTGCTGAAGGTTTGCACGCCATGGCTAATCCATGGCCGTTCGCCCAATGGGGGATTGATGTAGTAGGACCGTTACCCAAAACCGTGGAAAAAAAGGAGCATGTGCTTCTGGCTACGGATTACTTCACCAAGTGGGTGGAAGCTGAAGCCTTCTCTAGCGTCACCCACGAAGAAGTAAAGCATTTCATTTGGAGCAACATTATTTGCCGGTTTGGGGTACCAAAAGTCATCGTAATGGACAATGGTAAGAACCTCGATAACAGAAGTACAAGAAAGTTCTTTAACGAACATGGAATCCTGCAAAAATTGGCTGCAGTTAGTCATCCACAAGGCAATGGGCAAGCTGAAATAACTAATCGCACGATATTTGGGTGCTTAAAGAAAAAATTGGAGAAATTAAAGACAAAATGGTACGAGAATCTCCCTCAAGTGCTCTGGGCCTATCGAACCACTCCAAGGCGACCCATGGGAGAAAGCCCATTTGCTATGGCATATGGATCCGAAGCTGTCATTCCTACCGAGTCCATAATCCCAACCCTTCGGACATCCTTGGTACTGGAAGGGAACAATGAGCAACAACTCGAACATAGCCTTGATCTTGTGGACGAAAGGAGAGATGCAGCAGCAATTCGGCTCGCGGCATACCAACAGCAGGTGTGTAACAGTTATAACAAACGCGTCAGATTCAGGAGCTTTGTGGTAGGCGATTGGGTTTTGAAGCAAGAGACAACTCATGTAAAGAAACTGAAACCTAATTGGACCGGACCCTACATGGTTACCGAAGTAGTGGGGAAAGGAGCATATCGTTTGGCCGAAGCTGGCGGACGTCTCATTGCGCGTCCTTGGAACGCAATGCACCTTAAAAGGTATTTCCATTAGATAAGTTTGTCAATTTTGCTACAAATTCTTCACAAATAAGGCTGAGTATGTCCACAGTCAGCCAAACTTTTCTTTATTTTGCTTCTATATTAAGTACAACTCTACTCTATTCATTTCTTTCTATAAAAATGGGGGCTATACTACTCTATGATTATGCAACTTTTATGCATGCGTCGCATTAGGCAATTTTTATGCATGCCAAGTCGCACAATGCAATTTTTATACAATTAGAAGCAAGCTGTTAAAAAGCATTCGTCACAATGATTTTTAAGGAAAAAAAAAAAACATAAGTTATGGCCTATGGTTAAAACTTTTTATCCCACATCGACAAAAAAGTATGTGCTACATTCTGTTATATATGGGAATATTCAAATAGTTAATTACGGTGTAAGGAAGGCCCACTGGTATTTAAGGCTGTCAAGCTCGATACCAGAGGCATTCCTTACACCGACCTTTTTGACAAAATTTAGTCTATCTCCCACATCGGATAGAAATAAAAAAGAAATGCAGTTCATATATGCGTAGTCCACTACATTTGGTTGCCAAGAAGGGAGTACCAATGGAGGAGGAAAGTCTCCAAAGTTAACAAATAGGAAACTTCACAGCCACTGTTACTTGCTTTCTTGGCCTCTTATCATTTTTGAATCCTCGGCCTCATGATAAGTTGTTTGAGAAAAAATATAAACAAACTTCCCCTCAGGCTCAGCGCCGGGGAGTAGTTCATTCGCCTAGGACCCTAAGTGTCTGGCTTGGCAAAAATCTCGCCTCGGACCTTAAGTGTCCAGCTCGGCAAAACCTCCCCTCAGGCTCAGCGCCGGGGAGTAATTCATTTAACCTCGGACCCTAAGTGTCTGGCTCAGCAAAAATATCGCCTCGGATCCTAAGTGTCCGGCTCGGCAAAACCTCCCCTCAGGCTCAGCGCCAGGGAGTAGTTCATTCGCCTCGGACCCTAAGTGTTCGGCTAGGCAAAAATCTCGCCTCGGACCCTAAGTGTTCGGCTCGGCAAAAATCTCGCCTCGGACCCTAAGTGTCCGGCTCGGCAAAACCTCCCCTCAAGCTCAGCGCCGGGGAGTAGTTCATTCGCCTCGGACCCTAAGTGTCCGGCTCCGCAAAAATCTCGCCTCGGACCCTAAGTGTTCGGCTGGCAAAAATCTCGCCTCGGACCCTAAGTGTCCGGCTCAGCAAAACCTCCCCTCAGGGTCCACGCCAGGGAGTATTTAATTCGCCTCGGATCCTAAGTGTCCGAGACAGCTTCGGACCCTAAGTGTCCTATTCAGCACTATTCCTCCACGACTCAGTGCCGAGGAACAATTCACCTCGGATCCTAAGTGTCCGAGACAGTTTCGGACCCTAAGTGTCCTATTCAGCAATATTCCTCCACACTCAATGCCGAGGAACAATTCGCTTCAGACCTCTGGTGGCCGGATCAGAACTTTTTCCTCCGGACTCCAAGTGTTTAATACCCTGTGGATGTGGATATATCATAAGTTCATCATGATCCACCCCACATCAGGAACACACGAGAAAGAAAGAGTATGTATACGTCTACTACAGGCAAGTCAAAGGCAAGAAGAGTTCACTTAACAGTTAGATCATTGTCCATATGAATTATCCTGAGATATCAATTAAGCTGTTAAAAGGATCTCCTTCTTCCCACCATCCTTGCTTTTTCTCGGATAACATAAATCCGAAGCATAAAGACAATGTGTTTTGTTTGTTATAAAAACATTACCAGTCAAAAAAGTATGAACAATCTCAAAAGCATACAGCAAAAACAAATCAGGTATTGAAAGCCTAAAACAAAAATTATATTTATTATCCCAAACATACTGTCAATAAAAACGAAATACATGGTTCTACTTCTTCTTCGGATCGAAGGGAGTAGATTCAAAAGCATCCACTACAATAGGACTTGGGGTAGGAGGAATTGAAGCCGCAGGGGCAGAAGAGCTAGGAGTACCCTTCATGTGCGCCTTCACCATCTCGGCAAAGTGAATTTCAGCTTCCAAAGCCTGTGGCCTTTCATTATATGGGAAGTGCACCCCCACCTGCTTGTCAAAAGCATTCGGATCCATCGTCCTGGGGCCTGAGCCCTGATTATAGCCAGACCGGAACGCTTTAGCACTAGCCAGGTGTGCCAGACAGGAGTAGCGCCCCTGCATTTGTTTCCCCGCCTTGAAGCAAGTAGTAAGAGCCTCGGTCAGGCGTTGAATTTCGGCCTGAAGAGAATCCACCTTAGCCTCAGAGGTAGCCAACTGCCTCTTATACACATCCTTGGCTTCAGTAGCTATCTTCAGATTGGTAGAGGCAGTGGTGGCTCTCTTCTCTGCATTGTCAAGATCCTTCTCCAGCTTCTTGATGGAGAGGGTTTGGGCTTCAGCAGTGGCGCAGAGGGCCATTGTGTGGTATAGACTCTGTATAACAGAGGAACAAATATGAGCATTAATGGAAACATGAGTAAGCAAGAGTAACATAATTCTGAAGGAGCAATACGAACTTCTATGGCCCGGACCGGGGCAGAGGGGAGTAGTTGTTCCAACCCCATTTGGCTGATGGCTTCCTCGTCCTTTGGGAGCCACATCCCTCGGACCACGGCCAGTGCAGCTGAAGGATCTGTGATAACAGAATCCTCTGAATGCAGGACTGACTTGTCAGCCCTGGTGAAGGAAGGAGTCCAAGGAGCCCCAGTTTCAGCCAGAACAAATGCCCCGACTTCATCTTCAGGTTCAGCTTCTCCAGCCTTTTTCCCTCTGCTTTTAGAAGGGACCTTGCCTTTGCCAGAGGATGGGGGGTTGAGGCGAGATTTCTTCATTGGTGGTTCCTCAGCCTCCACCTCACCCTCGGTAGACCTAATAACAACCAAGGGTTGGGCATCTTCGGCTTTCTTTTTTAAAGCCTCAGCCCTCCGTATCTCCTCCTCAGTAATGGGGAAACTATCAAAGGATGGTAGAGACAGATCCATGAGGTCTGCAGCAATAGCACTGGAGGCAATATCCTTGAGGTTTGAAGAAGTTAGCAGGTTCTCGATAGGCGAGGGGTCACTCCAGACTCGTTCCTCAAGAAAAGAAAGTCTGTTCCTTGCTGCGGAAGATGGGAATGTAGCTAAAATAACACCAAGAAACTCATAAGTACGGCGAAACATTAAGACTTGGCAAGGAAAACAGCCAGAACACTTGGTATGAAGGGAGGTTAAGTATTCTATACCTAACTTCCCGAACTTGTGCGGGATGGGGAGCGTAATTGATTGGGGCACGAACCATTTTCCTTTAACTATAACCATCATTTCTTTCCACTTCTTCTCGGATGAAGGAAGGTTCGTGCATATCCTCTGATGAAGGGTAGAGGTAAAAAAGAAGCGACCAGGCTCGGTCCCATGCTTAGATATATTATAAGTAAGCAGAAGGTCGGCAAAGGTCAAATCCAGAGCCTCTAATTTCCAGCGCACCAACAGTGCCGAAAGGATGCGAAAGAAATTAGGATTTACCTGAAGGGGGGCAAGACCTAACTTGTTGAAAACAAAATGATAGAAGGGGTGAAGAGGGAACTGGAGGGCGCTAAGATGCCCGACCGAAAGAAGCAACTCACTCTCTTCAATTCCCTTACCGGAGGTAAAATCGGCACCCTCGGGATATTCTACAATTTCTACTCCCTCAGGAATATCAAATTCTTCCATTACCGAAGCAACAGAGAACTTGATGCGGCGAATAGAGATGATTGTTTTCCTCTCTTCATGAGTAAAAACATTATCAGAGCCTGAGGTGGATGTCTCGGCTGGAAGGGGGGAAGTACCTAATTGATTCAACGAAGGACGATCTGTAGAAACCCTAGGAGGGGGAACCCTAATGCGAACGGGGGAAGATGAAGGTGTGGATTCAGAATCCCCAATGTCTATACGTTCGGGAGTAGATGAAGTACTCATAATGAAAGATTGAAGAGAAAGATGCGAAAAAAAACTAACCTGACAAAGCGATGGAATGAAGAACGCAGGAGTGCAGCTAGGGCGAATGTAACTCTTGCAGAATATTGTACGACGGAGTAATAATGAAAGTCCTCGAACCGTCTCTGAAGCAAGGTAAAAAACCGGTTTCAATTCCCTCTTTAATAGGAGCTGTCACTCAATTAAAAATGAAATTTGGGGCAAAGTGTGGAGGGAAAAAAACTCCCTCTAATAAGAATATTCCACGTCATCACAAATGTAAATCTATCTTCCAAAGGCCCGTCATGCTCAAGCCTAAATTGAGTGTATTTTTAGCCCAAGACCATTGTTATTTGTCTTCCAACCTCCATCAAGGCCGAATCAAGAGGTCATCAGCCCAACTTGTTAATATTTAACATCCGGTCCGTTATTCAAGCCCAGCCGGATCAAAGTATGTTCAGCCCAGTTATTCAAGAATGCACAAATCCTACCAGTTGAAGGATTTACCATAGAAGGAAAATTCTGAGATAGGAAGTTCTGTACAAGGCAAGTTCTATGTATGGAAAATTAGACAATGGAAAGAACTCTATTAGTAAAGAATGTTTATATAGAAAGAATTGGAGGACAAACAACGCGAGTCCTACCATAATTTTACAATCTTTTGTATATAAATAGAGGCTTAGACTTCCAATAAAGGAATCAAACAATTCTACGCTTCGACATATATTGTTCTTGTTTATTTTTACTATTGATTGAGTGAGTTGTTTTATTTTTCTTAATCATTATTGGTTGAGCGAAATTCTGCACCTACATTAATGTTTTAAAGTTATTTTTAATAATATTGTGCCACCAAATATTAAGTTGTATAATTAGTATAGTGTAAAATTGAATAATCCACGTTTTTACACCATTTTTCGATACAAAATAAGAAAATATGACTTGATGCTAGATAAGATGGGGGCTATGTAAGTACTACGATTTACAACTCTTTGACAACATCATATAATTAAAAATGCCATGATATGACTTTTTTTTTTGCTCAATTCATGGACCAAGGAGGCAACTATTGTTTTCTCTACTTGGGGTTGGTGCAATTCCAAACTAGAATTTTCTCTAGGCCTAATGGCAAACCAACGAACAAAGACAACAAGGCGCTCCAGCCTCCCTAGTAGGAAGCTTCAAGGAGCTCCTCCATCCATTCTTTATTATTATTATTATTATTATTATTATTATTTTTTTTTTTTGTGTTATTGACAAAAAAAACTTACACACACTACTCACACGTAGACCTGTCAATGGATCGGATTCTGATCCGAAATTGATCCGATTACTCGAATGTATATTGAACAAAAAATTTGATAACCCGATTACAATACAAATTCAATAATTCGATTCCTTAAAAAATCGGATATAAATTTATATTGATCCGATCCGATTATACACACACACACACACACACACACAATACTCCTATCACATTTATATTAGATATAATAATAATAATAATAATAATAATAATAATAATCATAATGTTATATGAACAAAGTGTGGTGTTCTCATCCACATACTAATAAATCTCCTAATATACATATTAATAATGTCATAATATTTATTCTTTAACAAAAAGTAAATGATTTATTTATTTTTTCTTTTCCTTCCATATTTTATTTATCTTTTGTTTTCTATCAATTTTTTTCTAATCATTGTTTTTTATTCTCTTTTGATATTACACTTTTTTTTTTTTTTTTTTTTTTTTTTTTTATAAAAAAACTTACACTTTTATCGGATCGGATATTTTTTTATTAACAAATCGGATATGGATTTACTTACAAAAAATTCTTTAAAAAAACTTACACTTTTATCGGATCGGATATTCTTTTATTAACAAATCGGATATGGATTCACTTATAAAAAATTCGTCGGATTATCGAATCGGATTGAGTAAAATGCTTATTGGATTCGGATCGGATCAGGTCAAATTCGATCCGAATCCAACCTGTTGACAGGCCTACTCACACGCCCACTTTGCTCGTCTAGAAACTCGAACTCTCACCGTCTACTTTGAGAGATTGAGTAGAGACCATTGGGAGATAACAATAGCTTCCGCCTTCCATATTAACGCTAACTAATGAAAATGTATTTACAGAGTGGAAGCAAGAGCAGAAACATGAATACAGTAGAGCGCCAGAACGGGAACATGTTTGGACTGGAACGTGAGAGCGACACTCATTTAAAAGAATTATTTGGCTTAAATTGTACCTATAACAAAATAAATGACAATTAAATGATATTAAACACCCACATGCAACAAATAGTGCTGCCATCTTACTTTTATTCAGTAGTACTGTGACATTGTCACAACGTGTGATAACAAACATGGCATGGCCACAGGAAGAAAATAAATTCAATACAATTATAAAACCAAAACAAATAATGTTTCACTCTCAAATCTCAATTCAAATCAATATATATATATATATATATATATATATATATATTGATTTGAATTGAGATTTGAGAGTGAAACATTATTTGTTTTGGTTTTATAATTGTATTGAATTCCATCATATTAGTACATTCAAGAGTTTAAGCTGGAAAGTTAATTCTAAATCATTTGATTTAGATTTCATAGAATAATTTCGTTCTCAAATAATAAAAAGTTTTAATAGGATTTTTATTATTTCCATCATATTAGTACATTCAAGAGTTTAAGCTGGAAATTTAATTCTAAATCATTTGATTTAGATTTCATAGAATAATTTCGTTCTCAAATAATAAAAAGTTTTAATAGTATTTTTATCAGTGAATAGAACTAATGACTTTATGAAGCCCCCAAAGAAGACCGATGTTAAAAAGTTGGAAAATTTTATGTTCTATTGGTCTTGTGTGACAACAAGCGTTGAATATGGGTCTTTTTTTTTAACTTTTCCATTTCGTAAGGTCTCTTCGTACCTTCTCTTTTTTCGTTGTCATCCCTCAAACAAAGTTGCGCTAACATATTCTACAAAGATATGGACGGACACAACACCTACCGTACGTCAAAGAGAAAGTTATCCAAAAAAATAAAATAAATAAATAACATAAGAATTATATATTCAAATCACATTAATCGATTGTGGTACATATAATACAAACAAAACAACCTCACTTTACCATGCACCATATATATATATATATGATTTAATGGATTGAAGAAATTTCATGAGTGGATTCTCTTTATTGATGATAGGCTTAAAAAATAATCATTGAATTTATTCAAGAATATAAATCAAATAATTCAAACTTCAAAATAACCTGATGATATCTTGGTCCAATGAATTTTATTTCGAATAATCATGATTTTTCATAAAAAAAAAGTATCATTTTGTTGACATAATTCTACAAAAATGGTGCTTTGAAATTCAAATTGATGTAAGTTGAAGAATAATATATAACCATGTTTGTTTTTGTTAGGCCTGATCACGGTTCGGATCGGTTCGGTTTGGGGATAAAGATTAAGCCGAACCGGTCCCACGGATTGGCAAAAATTGAAACCGTTTCGATCCGTGAGGACCTTCAATTCGAACCAAACCGATCCGTGAAGTAACGGATCGGATCGGTTCGGTTTCTGCGGATTAGGCTTTGTCAATCTTGTTCATTTTTTTTACAAAAAATATGAATACAAAATCAATGATATTTACAAGGAAAAAGAAGGCAGCAAGGAAACCCTAAAAGAAAAAAAACACAAATCAAAATTTCAGAAAGCAAAACACCTCCTCAATCCGAGATAGAGTTTCATATGGGTTTATTTTCCAATGAAAAACTTTAAATTTACATCTTGGGAAGGGTTAGGGCAATGGATTTCCTGTCTTGACAAAGGAAAATAAATTGAAGGTCTATTAGCACTGGCCTGAATCGTACTCCAGCAACCTGACAGATCGGCGGCGTTCACCGAACCCTCCGTGATGGCATACACAGTGGAGCCTGAAGCCACATAGTTACAGTTCAGCCACGGGATGGTCGTCGGCGGCGTCGTCTTCCAGAATAAGAAGATCCATCACTGTGTTATGGTGATTAACAGAAAATATTAATGTTATTTACAAAAAATGTTCAGAGAAGAGGAGAATAAGAAGATCCAAGCAAAAAATTTGTGTACTCACCGGAAAAGAGGTAGATCCACTCGAAGAGGTCGCCGTTGCTTCGAATCTAGTGAACAATTGATTGAGACGCGAGAGATCGGGAGGCAAAGAGTGAACAAAAATAGAGGTGAAGAGTGAAGAGTGAATCACATAGGTGAAGATAACTAAAGTCTAGAGAAGAAGGTGAAGAGAGAAGAGGCAAGAGTGAGACGCGGCTGTAAAGCCTGTAAAGGCTGTAATGACTAATGAGACGCAAGAGTAATGAGTTAAAGAGCTAGGGTTAGAATAATGAATAAAAAAAGAAAAGAAAAAAGAAATACAAATACGATAATAAGTATACTATATATTTAATATTGTGTGTGTATATATATATATATATATATAATATTATTCACGGTTCGGTTCGGATTGACTAACGGTTCGGATTGGCAACGGATTGGTTCGGATCGGTTAACGGTTCGGATCGGTTTTTTCAGGGGCCAATCCGTTAACCGAACCGCGAATACCAGATTGCAAATTTTTCAAACCATCACCGAACCATTAGATCTGAAAACCGAACTGAACCACACGGATCGGATTGGTTCGGACCGGATTGACGGATTATTTGCTCACCCCTAGTTTTTGTATGAGTAACTTTCATTACATTTGGTGTGAAGAAAGTCTCTTCTTCATTATTGTGCAAGATATCAATTATATATATATAACACACATGCGATATACGTGAGCAGAAGTGTGTATATAACATAAAGTAAAAAAAATAAAAAATTGTAAATGATCAAAAAAATATAAAAGAAAAATTTTGCATTATTATTTATTATATATAAATAATATTATAAAAATATATTATTTATTGAAATAAATAACATTATAAATTTTAAAATAAATTACAAAAAATAAATATAAAAATAATTTTGTATATAGAATTCTTAGTTTGGGATTTTATTGGTATATTTGATATAGAAGTGTTCTTGTGTATTTATTGAAATAAATTATATATTATTTTCTCTAATTAGATTTCCTTGTATTGAATTTCAGTATTTTTACTATTATTTTTATTATTAGTATTTCATTCTCTAATTAAATCAAATTTAATTTAATTAAATAAATAATTTTTTAGTATTGTATATTTCCTTCTCCAATTAGATTTTCTTTTATTGAATTTCACTATTTCCTACTATTAACTAGATGTCCTTTTATTGAATTAAATAAATAAGTTTTTTAGTGTTATATATTTCTTTCTCTAATTAGGTTTATTTTTGTTGAATTTCATAATTTAATATTATATATTTCCTTTTTTAATTAGACTTTAGTAGTTAAAATTGAAAAGGAAATCTAATAATGAATTTGAAATAATATGAAAAATTTTATTTGTTTAGTTAACAATAATATAGTTAAAATTGAAAAAAAAAATTAAGTAAAAATTAAATTAATATATGTACTGAAACACTATAATACAGTAAAATACAATATAGTTTTGGTAATAAATAGATATATATAATTACAAGTCGATGCATGTGACATACATTTATCTCTTTGTAGCTTAGTCAGAGCATTCCTACACATCAATCCACCAATATTTTTACTCTACGGTGTTTATGTATGTGTTATATTAATATTATGAAAAATTATATTAATAATATGAAACATGGGCAAACTGAGGAGTGAGGACCCATTCTGGCCCTAGGAATGATATTTCTTATATATATATACTGATCATACGGTGCCAATTGCTTAGAACCTTTTGCATCAAAAAGTATTACATTTCCAAAATTTTTACTTCCATGCTCATATATATGACTCATATCTAGAAAAAAAAAATTAGGTTTATTTTCATTCAATTTCTCAAAGCACCTTACTGAGTAATGCGTTTTACTATAAAAATTTTGGCATAAAATTCAGTATCCTACAGATTTTTTGAGGCATTTCTTCAATAATCCGGAAATTTAACATCCGGCTGATTAGGGGTGTGTTTGAGCACCTTTCAAGGCTTTCTGTAACTTTTCTTCTATTTTCCGGTGAACATATAAGTTTTTTATAATATTTTTCTTCTTCTTATCTAGGAAAGTAATATACTCACACAGTCAGACTCACCCGCTGTTTGCAAAATAATCCAACAATAATGATTCATTAATGCCATTTAGTAAATCAAATTGTCCGAGTGGTTACCCAAAAGATTAAAAAAAATAAAATGTTACTTTAAAAAGAGTAATTATAGTTTGGCCAACTTTAAGTCAACTGACTGGATAGAAAATAAAAGTAACAAATAGACAGCATTAGCTAGATACATTAATGTGAATCTCACATGATATTATTTCATCTTTCATTATCTAGTGGCTATTTATGTCACATATGGTTTAGTCGGTTCTTTTTTTTTTTTTTTTTTAATTATTATTATTGTGAAAATAATTTGTTTTAAAAAACATTCAGAAGTTATGTAACTAGGGAAGCCAGTATCCTATCTTTGCTTGGATTTGAAAAGGGGTCACTACCTGTCATTAGATACTTGGGAGTACCTAACTTATATGCTTAGAGCTTCAGACTGTAGAACCCTCATTTACACAGAATCTTACACTAGACTAGCAGGAATCTCTCCTTTGCAGGGAGATTGTAACTTATCAAGGCTGTATTGTTCTCTACACAAACCTTCTGGAGCTCTAAATTCATCCTCCCCAAAAGTATCATTGATGAATTAGACTGCATTTTCAGGTCAGGGCCACTCTTAAGAAATCTGGTGCTAAGGTCAATTGGGAAGCTTGCTGTCTCCCTAAGAGATCTGGTGGACTTGGCCTTCCAAACCTTGTAACTTGGAATGAAGTGGCTGTCATCAAACATTTCTGGAACATCGATCATCTCCAACAAGGAAATGCTTTGGGTTAACTGGATCAATACTTATCTTCTAAAAGGGAGAAGTATTTGGGAGGTTAAGATCCCTTGACAATGTTCATGGACTTGGAGAAGACTTCTCAACCCCAGAAGCTCCATTCCACCCCTTGTCAAACTAGAATTGGGAATGGAATGTTCTCCAATTTCTGGTTTAACAACTGGTGCTATTTAGGTCCTCTTTACCAGCTTGTTTTACCACAGCAAATCCTCTCATCAGGTCATGATAGCAAAACTAAGTTTGCTTCTTTCATTGTTGTTGATGCAAAAATCTGCACGATCTGGAGCCAATGCCATTCCTGCAAGATAAGAGAAGTGATGACTGGCGTGGTGCCGGCCGGGTGCATTTCGACGATCATCACTTCTCTTGTCTTGCAGGAATGGCATTGGCTCCGGATCATGCAGATTTTGCATCAATAGTTGGCGCCGTTTGTGGGAACGAGTACTAATTGCCAGATAAGTTATGACTCCAATGTTCTACACATTTATTATTATATCACAATATTATTTGCAATAGGCTTTGCTAATGCCATTATTAGCCGTCTCGTGATTTTAAAATTAAAGGCTTCCACAAACACTACCACTCAAAGGAGGCTGTTTTATTTTTCATATGGAGTATTATATTCAAAGGTCTTATGGGTCAAACTTGAAGACGCATGATGAACCATTTATGATATATACTTTAGAGTGTATTTGCTGTCAAAAGAAACGATGATATAGAGATATATTGGGTCTGCAAAAGAGCAGAGCTCAATCAAAATGTCTTTTAAATATATATATCTCCTCTCTCACCTAAGCCAGTGAGCTTCATTATTTTTGTCGGTGCATAGTGCAAATAAAGGTGGATGGTGCCCAAGACCTTAAACGAAAATAACAGAGAGGGCTAAAATGGACTGAACTGTGTGCTTCACTCCATATTAGAGATGGAAATACAGTGAAAGACTTAACTCCATGAAATCTGATACAGTGACGTTGAAGTGGCTGAGTTGGGTTTAAGCTTTGAAAACTGGGAGTCCTAAAAACTTCAACAACGTGTAAACTAGAATGCCGGCGATTACAGAGAACAACAACCATGAACGCCGGCGAGAATCTTCAGTCATGAAAAACCGGTGAGACCCGGAAGCGGCCAGTCGACTTATGATGTTTCTGTTTTTAACTATTTTCTATTTTTGGGAATTTTCTGATTTTTCAGGGGCATTTTCATCTTTTCGCGTTTTGCGTACCGGACACCTTGGAGTGTGCCGATTGTGTTCGAGACTTAATTGGGGCATTTTATTGAGTTCAGGACTCTTTAAAATGTAAGGGTTATCATTTCAACATTTTTCAGTTTTTCAGGCCGGAAGGTCCCGAGTGGGACTCGCTACCGGAATTGTTGTGTACGGGAGTTGTGTCTTGGGTCCATTGCATATCATGTTTATTCATTTCATACATAATTTTATATGGTGGTGTGCTTAAATGTATGGTTGTAGTAAATTATGTTTCTACACATATATGTGGTGGTAGAAAATTCAAATGGGTGGGATTTTTCTTAGTGGTGGGACCTACCACTAAGCATTTTGTGACCATGAGACCAATTTTGGTCTCATTTCTCCTCTCTCCCCGGCAGCCCCTCTCTTCTTCTTCTTTTCTTTTCTTTTTCTTCTTCTATTCAAGCTTTCAAGGCTTGATAAAATCACACCCTTGGGAATTTGATAGAACATTGTGAAGCAAAATTGTTGAGCTTGTTGAAATCTTCAATTTGATGGGAGCCAAGCATCATTTCATCACTCTTGGATTTCGAAGTTAGGGCTTGGTGTTTGTAATGACCCGGATTTTCACGGATAATTTTTTTCCGTTGTCTTTCCTTTCTGAGTTTGGTTTCTCGTTGATTAGTGTCGTCTCGAGTATTCTGGAATGATTTCCGAGACTCGTTCGTGTGGATTGACAACTTCTTTTGAGGATAGAGTCATTTCCACATTTTTCGTTCTTCGACACTATTTATTTTTTGTCCTTTTCCCTATTTCGTCATTTTCCCTATTTTGTCTTTTCCCCGTTTGTCACTTTATTGGCGTAACCACCCTTCTTGTGTTCGGAATTCGTTTTTGACTTCACGTATCTTCATCTTGAGTGGTTTGCATGAAATACATATCTTTACTTTTGCAAGAAAGTACTCTGGTTGCTCCCGGTGTCCGTAGGGGCATGGATGCAAAGTTCATTGGAATCTTTTTCTTTTCTTGGGGTGCTTTTCGTAAATATCTTTTGAAGATATTTTATTTCAGGGGTTTTTAAGAAAATATTTTTGGAAGATATTTTCATTCTAGGCCATAAGCGCAGTTTTTACTTTTTGGAGGGACCATTGTGCAATTAATGAAAGTTATTGCAAAATGTCTTGTTTTGAGCTTGGATCTTCGTACGAGATTCATTTTCACATTTCGTCGAGTTGTGTACTCTTGGAATTTCCTCCTGATCGATGTTTTCCAGTTTCAGAGTTTCTGGCCCCGGTTTGTGGCAAACTTGTTTTGGGCATAACTTTCTGCTCGGGACTCAGTTTTTGACGCCGTTTCTTCAGTTATTTATATTTTCTCATTTTGAATCTTTTTTGTTCATAGAGTTTTTCCATTTGAGAGCGTCTGCTCAAATTTTACTTTTTCGGACCCGATGGGGCCCGTTCGGGGCACTTTTTGAGATTTCTATAAAAGGGGGGTGAGATATTTTATTTTTTCATCTTCCCCATTCTCTTGCATGACCTGAAGCTTCCATGGCAGCCCAAGGGAGGCTGCCACCTTCTCTCTCCTCTTTTGAGTTTCATTCCTTTGTCAGAACACAGTAAGGCCTTTGCGTTTTGTTCGTATTGACTACGCGCTTCTTTCACCCTTATTAGAACCCATTTCTAGCCAAATTTTGAGTTGGGTTTGGAAGTCAAGTAGTGATTTTCATGGGTCCTCTTTGGAGTTTATCGTTCATGGCGTTGTCCCCGACAAAACTTGGAAGTTTCGTCGGATTCGGAGCGGTTTCCATTTGGTTGCTTTTGAGATTTTCATCTCAAATTGAGGTAGGGGATGTTCTAGGCTTTTGTATGTGTTGTATTGAGTGTTTAGCATGATTATATAACTTAATTGCATGCCTTGTATCGATTCTAGAAAATTAGTATTAATTATTTCTTTGTATGAAATTTAATTCACAAGGATGTGTATAACTTAGAATGGAATTGTGGCATGCTAGAAAATCATGTTTTAATATGTTTGTTAACATATATTAAATTGGGATTAATTGAATAAGAATTGCATATTTTATTTAAGATTTATCTTTTGTGAAAGATTAAATCACATGGCCGTACCTAGCATAAAATTGACTTGTGATATGCTTTTAAATTATGTCTTGGCATGTTGTTTAACATACTTTAATTTGAGAGCATTTGGACAAGTATGAAAATCTAGAGATTTTAATTAAAATGATTAATTAAAATCTAATTAAGGGTTCCATTGGCCTAATTAAGTGTTTAACTTGATATTTGTGATAACTATGACTTATGTTCTAACATATGTTAATTTGGAACCATTTGATGTTGTTTTAGAAGTTAGGGATTTGATTATCATGATTTAATTAAATACTACTTTATTATTCTTATGGCCTAATCGAGTTTTGATGTGGTGTATGTAATGACCATGCTATATTGTTTATGATGTATTAATTGGAGGCTATTTGATTGAGATTTGAAACCTAGGGATTTTAATTAGTTTATTGATTAAATTCCGTTTCTATTATATTATTGATTAACTCATGTATTTGACATTAATAGTATGTTTAAAGCATGACTTTTGACTTATAATGAATTTATGAGTTTATGTTTTCAATATTGGGTTATATTGTTATAGCGTGTAACGAATCGCACTCTGAAGATTCGACATTGTCATCCTATAGTAGTTGTGGATTTAGAGCATGTATTGTGTGGTTACAATCTACATGTGCATGGAAGGTGACTTCGTGCATTATATAAATCATGTATAAGTTGTGAACTTATTTGACTTATTTTGGAATCACTTGGGACATTGTTTTGTTAGATGGCTAGAGTTTGGTTCTGGTACGGGGACGTGAGTCCTCTAAGTCAAAAGTTCGCGCGTTGGGTAGGCTGCCTGGGGGTTAGTAGCTCCAAATTAGCCCTAAGACGTTCGCGCGTTGGGTAGGCCGCTTGGGGGTTAGTAGCTCCAAATTTGCCTTGTCTCGGCGGAAATCCGAGCTTTGATGTCCAAGTCTTCCACTATTTGTTTTCGCATTCAATTCCAAGTTGACAACTAATGTTTAATTGTGACTTGTGATTTTGGTTATTGGCGATTTGATGTTGTTAAGTACATCCATACTAAATTGTTATATTTAATTGATTTCACACTTTTAGATTTCTAGTTGATAGTCTAGAGAATCGATGTCTTGATGTGTGGTATTAGATATTCTAATTATACTAAATTGCTATATTTAGTTGATTTAGCATTTTAGATTTCAAATTGACAAATTTGAGAATCTATATCTAGTTGCTTTGTCTAAGCATGTTATTATCTAGTTGCCTTGTGTAAGCATGTATATCTTGTTGCTATGTGTAGCATGCTCTTGTGTTGTTGAAACTGCATAAAGGATGTGATTTATGCTAGAAATGATCTTAGGTAGCTAAGGATGCTCCTTGAGTCTCACATCGACATAGACATTAGGTGGAATGAACCACAATGATTAAATCATGCAAACTTGTAAAACGTAGGTCGATGCATGCTCATTTCCTACGAGTAGCTTTATGTTACTCACCCCTATGATACTGGGGCATATTTTAGGTACAGGGTTCAAGATTGGAGATTGCAATTGCTTGGGTGATTTGCTGAGTTGAGCTTCTTTAGAAACATTCTTGTTCACATGCAAGTGTTAGCATGTTCATGATTTGTCTATGAAATGTAATTTTTCTAATTTGGAGGTTTGACATGTCAAATGTTGTAAATGTATTGTAATGAGGCCATAGGCCATTGTAGCACATCTATTTTATCATATTACATACACTTGCATGCTCACTTTGGTAAACAATACCTTCCTTGATGAAACAAAAACTCTAAGTAGCATTTTTAGGGAGTTTTACCCTATTCTGTTCTAGGTGCTTTTCGGGTATTTCACAGTGCATTTTTTTTCATTTTTCCTTACTAGTCACGTAGAAAACTCAATTTTGAGTGGGGTTTCTTCTTTGTGTTTTTCCAGAAAACATTATCTTGGCCCTCAAAAATTAATATTTTTCCAAAAAATCCTTGCTGCCAGGTTTTGCAAATTTTTAGTACAAATGTAGTTGGTACTATTCATCGACTTTTTTTTGAAAATCGTCACGACCGATCCGAAACTTCCGGAGGTCTTGTGGGTGCATTTTAAGATTGCATTTTCAATTTAGGCAATTTAAAAACCTCCCGAAGCCTTATTTCTAAAACTTGGGCAGTAGCTCGGATTAGTTTTTTTCCCCTTGACCTGATTTTCTTGGGGGCATTCTGGGCAATTTATAACGCATTTTTTTTGTTTTCATCAGCGATCGGGGTAGGAAACTTGATTTTAGGGGGGTTTCTTCTTTGAGTTTTTCCAAAAAAGTCCGTTTAGATGCCCGTTTTTACTCTCAGTTGCAGCAGTGGTGGGTTGTCCTCGTCGGTCCGCCACGACATCATTTTTGTTTTTGACCTTTCTCTCCCGTCCGGACTACAAATTGAGTAAACTTTGTTTTGAACTTAACTAATTTGTCATTGACTTTCCAGTGGTGTGCTCAATAGCACCTGAATCCACTTTTTACAAAATGACCATTTTGCCCCTAGGTTCTTTTTGTCCGTTTTTGAAATGACACTTCTGCATTTGTTTCCTTTGGGTTTCGTGACCTCATTGAGGGTTACATTGGTGTCTTAGAGACGCATTATATCTCTAGAGACCGTTGTTTCACCTTTTGCTTCCGCATTTCGGATCCATTAGCGGGTCATCTTTTGGTCATCACTAATGCACCGGGTTTACAAAAACTTGGGCCGTCACAAGTCGTATCAGAGCTCCTAGGTTCGAAAACCTTAGGATGACGGGTTTTGGGTGCATATCATACTTTTGTTGCCATGCTCTATGTGTTTATATGCTTTATGATAACATGTTTTGGTTGATAACATGTTTATGTGCTTACGTGCTACATGTTGTATACCGTTCGTTTAGCATTGTTTTATTCTAATGTAAAGAGCATGACATGTGACGTATGCTAGATTAGAATTGTATATGCATAATTGTGTTGCATATTTGGCATGACACGGGATTGGTCATTGAGACACGAGTTGAGGTTGATAGTGATTGTAGTCACAGTTTAGTTTCGTGGTAGTATAAGTTGTTGTCGACCTAGTATTGGTTTTAAGGTAGGTGGATGGTCACATTTTGTTTAGGCTCTCGTGAGATGAGTTGTTTGGCGTTACCATAGTGCTGGATTTGTTAGTTTGGGGCCATTATAAGGTTATGGACCTCTTAGGATCCTTGATTGTTCAGGATGATTCCTCTGGAACTTGCGTTTTTCGTGGGCGGGTACGTTGTGGGCGGGTGCATGGCACTGTCATGCTATCGTACTGGCATGCCACATGTGCAGTTCGGATGGAAGCAGTGTCGATTTTGTTTTGATAGGCGTTGTCCTTTTGATCAATGATAATGGTGTTTGTTTTGAGGATCAGTCGTAGTGATTGATTTGGTTGTTGTTGGTATGGCTGTAGTTGCCATTTTCTTTGAGGAGTTCTTGCGTGATGACGCTTTTGCGATCAAGTCGATTGATTCATCCTTCGGGTAAAGTGAGAGCACTACATTGTTAGTGTCACTTGTAGTGTCGCCCTAGTTTCGAAGATGGATTGTTAGAGTCTTACCATTGCGGTAAAGGCTTCCGTTTGTTTGGAGACAGGTTGTTGTCGTACTAATTTTTGGAGACAGTTTATGGCTAGGAATTGCTTTCCTTTTTTCCTAGGCACTCTAGGACACGATGTCCATAGGGTTCATTATTGCATCTTTTTTTTATCTTCTGCAGTTTCGTTTTCTACTATGTTAGTAGTTTGATATATGATATTGTGATCCCTGAGTAGGTGGAGGTCTATCCACATTTGCATTCTTGTCGTGTGGCATTAGCATGCCTTCTTTATATGCTTAGAGATGCCATGTTGTTATTGCGCTTTAGTGACATGCTTTTGTGCTTACGTAGAGACGTGTTGCATGTACCTTTGATTTTTATCTATGTGAGTAGATTTTCCTTCTAGTAGTTGCATTCCTTGTCATATGCATGATTTTCAGGGTTGGTTTTCCCTTTTGTTTTCCCTCGGTTGCATGTGGAGTGTATGTGGGTTTCCGTAAGGGTTTCGCTGGGAGATTCCTTGTAGAGGAGTTGTCACATCTGTTTTGTCTTGAGCTGTCCATTTCCCTAAGGTGGGAAGGATGCTCCATTTTCGTGGTTGTTATATCGACACTTGTGGGAGGAGGGTTTCTTCTTTGTTCTTGGTTCGAGTAAGGGACTTCACAAGGAGTGAGTCTCTTCTCTTTGTTGCGTTGTGCACGGTTTTGGGAGTTGGTTGGTCCGTGAGGATCACCATTGTTGTTTTGAGTCCTTGGTGAGGATTTGATGGGTTGTGGTCGACTTACTTCCATGTAGGGGGTGAAGTCTTTGACCTTGTTGTCTTTCATTTCAGAGATGGAATCGTGGTGTTGTCCTTTTTAGGACTGGTAACTCCCTTTCTTTCGTGTCTTCCCTTGGGGAGTTTCTGCCGTGGTTGTTGACGGTTGTGGTGCTCAGAGTGAGTTGATTGGTATGAGGTCATTTTACGGGGAGTTGTGTCCATATCACTGAGGATTTATTTGATTTGTGAGGTGAGCTCGATGCACTTTTGAGAATATCTTTTAGAGACTTGTTTTAGTTTTGGAGACCTTGATGTGGTTGACTCTTAGGAGGAGTTTTTGAGGATCGCTGTTAGATATGGCTTGTTTGTGGAGTTTTTCGTCCTAATTATGACTAGGCGTGGTTTTGAGGAATGGTAGTTCCGATGATTGGTTGTGGATCGATCGAAATTAAGGAATTTTGATTTAGCTTGGTGTTGCCAAGCATGGTTTTGAGAGATTCATCTTATGACCTTAGTTGTTGGCATTTTGATGTGTGTGCCACTTGGTGGATTTGTATTTTGAGGATTTAGTTATCCGTGATAGGGATGTGGATCTGATGTTTGATCATGGTGATTGGTTTTGTAGTTGATCTATTTCAGGGAGAAATGTAGGACTTTTGATGAAATGTCTTGAGGTGAGGTTCATTTTTATTTTGGAGGTCTTGATTTGTTTGTCAGGTTTTGGATTCCTGATTAATGTTGTTAATAGGAGTGTTTTGAGACATTGGAGAGGTTGGTTTCGTTGTATTGAGGATTAAGGGCCTTAAGTATAGCGGTACCTATAACATTGTTATCAGAGTTTTGGTCCCCGTAGTGCTTTTGGTAATGATCTTTTTTGACATTGATGTCATTGGTATCGAGAGTTCCATGGGTAGACCTAGTGGGGGCAGGTTATGAATTAGTGCCTTATACTGTCATGTTACCATACAAAGTTGTGTGTTGTGGGCGAGTGCTAGTTGCAGTCGATGCTACCTTACTGACGAGTAAGTGGGTGGGCACTAGGTACTGTCATTGCTATCGCACATTTGAGTACGTCAAGTGCGGGATCTGGTCACTATTCATACTGTCACTTTGTCTTGTTCGGTACCCTGATATAATATGTGGTTATCTTGGAGTTATTTTGGTGGTTGTTTGTGGATCGGTTTGATGGTTCAGCAGGAGGGATGGTCACGGTTGTTGTTTTCCATTCTTTTGTCTGACCTTGGGTTCTGTGTGTAAGTTTTGACTAGTCGTGTGACCATGCGGTCACTTTTCTTTTGAGAGGTTGTCTTGTCATGAGCACGTAGGTGCAAATGACACTGGTTGGTGTGTTCCTTTTAGCTTGAGGTCGCTGGTGTGGCGTGTTGTGTGGGATGCTCGGAGATGTGCTCTGTAGTTATCCTGATTTCGCCTTTTGTTTTGTTGGGGCTGGGTTTCGGGGACGAAATCCCTTTAAGGTGGGAAGGTTGTAATGACCTGGATTTTCACGGATAATTTTTTTTCCATTGTCTTTCCTTTCTGAGTTTGGTTTCTCGTTGATTAGTGTCGTCTCGAGTACTCTGGAATGATTTCCGAGACTCGTTCTTGTGGATTGACAACTTCCTTTGAGGACCGAGTCATTTCGATATTTTTCATTTTTTGACATTATTCACTTTTTTGTCCTTTTCCCTAGTTCGTCCTTTTCCTTATTTTGTCTTTTCCCCGTTTGTCACTTTATTAGCGTAACCACACTTCTTGTGTTCGGCAGTTTGGTTTTGATTTCACGTATCTTCATTTTGAGTGGTTTCCATGATATACGTATCTTTACTTTTGAAAGAAAGTACTCTGGTTGCTCCCGGTGTCCGTAGGGGCATGGATGCAAAGTTCTTTGGAATCTTTTTCTTTTCTTGGGGGCTTTTCGTAAATATCTTTTGAAGATATTTTATTTCAGGGGTTTTTAAGAAAATATTTTTGGAAGATATTTTCATTCTGGGCCATAAGTGCAGTTTTCACTTTTTGGAGGAGCCATTGTGCAATTAATGAAAGTTATTGCAAAATGTCTTGTTTTGAGCTTGGATCCTCGTACGGGATTTATTTTCACATTTCGTCGAGTTGTGTACTCTTGGAATTTCCTCCTGGTCGATGTTTTCCAGTTTTAGGGTTTCTGGCCCCGGTTTACGCCAAACTTGTTTTGGGCATAACTTTCTGCTCGGGACTCGATTTTTGACGCCGTTTCCTCCGTTGTTCATATTTTCTTATTTTGAATCTTTTTCATTCATAGAATTTTTTCATTTGAGAGCGTCTGCTCAAATTTCACTTTTTCAGACCCAGCGAGGCCCGTTCGGGGCACTTTTTGAGATTTCTATAAAAAGGGGGTGAGATATTTTAATTTTTCATCTTCCCCACTCTCTTGCACGACCTGAAGCTTCCATGACAGCCCAAGGGAGGCTGCCACCTTCTCTATCCTCTTTTGAGCTTCATTCCTTTGTCAGAACGTAGTAAGGCCTTTGCGTTTTGTGTTCGTGTTGACTACGCGCTTCTTTCACCCTTATTAGAACCTATTTCTAGCCAAATTTTGAGTTGGGTTTTGAAGTCAAGTAGTGATTTTCATGGGTCCTCTTTGGAGTTTATCGTTCATGGCGTTGTTCCAGACAAAACCTTGAAGTTTCGTCGGATTCGAAGCGGTTTCCATTTGGTGGCTTTTGAGAATTTCATCTCAAATTGAGGTAGAGGATGTTCTAGGTTTTTGTGTGTGTTGTATTGAGTGTTTAACATGATTATATAACTTAATTGCATGCCTTGTATCGATTTTAGAAAATTAGTATTAATTATTTCTTTGTACGAAATTTAATTCACAAGGATGTGTATAACTTAGAATGGAATTGTGGCATGTTAGAAAATCATGTTTTAATATGTTTGTTAACATATATTAAATTGGGATTAATTGAATGAGAATTGCATATTTTATTTAAGATTTATCTTTTGTGAAAGATTAAATCCCATGGCCGTACCTAGCATAAAATTGACTTGTAATATGTTTTTCAATTATGTTTTAGCATGTTGTTTAACATACTTTAATTTGAGAGCATTTGGACAAGTATGAAAATCTAGAGATTTTAATTAAAATGATTAATTAAAATCTAATTAAGGGTTCCATTGGCCTAATTAAGTGTTTAACTTGATATTTGTGATAACTATGACTTATGTTCTAGCATATGTGTGATACCCCTCGGATCCGAGACGCGGGTTGATCAGGCCCAGGTCCAAACCCGAGGGATATCAGACAATTAAAGTATTTTAAAACGAACACGGATTACAAAATAATGAAGAAAATAAATAATAACGCTGAAAGAATTCTAAATTAAAAATCCTCAAACTATAATTATTAAAATCCGATAATCCAAAACTCCATAAGTTTAACAACTCGGGAATCCATCCTTGTGGACCCCTAATAAAATCCCAAACTGAAACTGAAATAACTGAAATGAAACATAAAGCTAAACATAGAGAGTAGTCCTACGTAAACGGAGGAATGAGTGTCTGTATTTGCTCTGCACGTCCAAGCTCTAACCACGGAACTGACGAACACCTGGAAAATAAAGAGTGGGTCAGGCCTACATGTAAGTCCCATTCTACTACGATCCAAACAGTAATCCGATACGCAGATACATTCTAGATAGCTCAACAATATCTATCTAGTCCATACATATATATATCCACACTAAGGGACATTCACTGGACTACAGTAGGGGTCTCAACCTGAATAGAAGGCAACATGTGAAAACGCACCCAAACGTGGGCATGAGTACCTAGACCTAACAGGGTACACCTCAACCTACTATAACCAGCTATGCATCCACTGCATATACGCACCCTAACTAACGAGTCTGAGACTCAAGCTCATCTCGTGATACCATAAACATATATATAAAGTCCGTCCAAAACTAGGGTATGTCATTTAAATACTTATTAAGATGACATACAATATGCAAACTAGTTAGTCACTCAACTTATTCAGTTGATATGACTTAACTACCATCCATTAATCTAGGAAGCCATTCAACTTAGTCGCAGTTGATCTGACTTAGTCACAATTAGGATTCAATATTTTTCAATCCATTCCTTTAATCCAATAGGTTAGGTTTAAGCGTTTTGAGCTAAACCATCCATGGTATGTCACCGTCCCATACCGGTGCATACAATCCTCCATATTCTTATAAATTACAACACATGCATAATAAGCTAGTAATTTACAATCCAAACCATTATCCATATCATTACAGAAAAGTATTTAAAATTGCAGCAATATAAATCTCAGCATTAATTCATGTAATTGTACTAGAGAATTTGATATTCCAACAATTAACATCCAGAGCATGCATAGTTCAAACCTTAAACATAAAATGATCTATCATGCATCCAATATAAGATTTATAATCTTATTTACAATTCATTATGTTGCCCATAATTTAACTAAACAATTTGGTTCTTTCCATCCATTATCAGTATGCTAAGTTGTATGCTTTTATACTGATTCATCCTTTAAATAATTTATAGAAATTATTTTCAAATCTATTTTGTCCAATTCCTTAGGCCTAAGAGATGTATTATACACTCTAGAACCTTCCCTAGTCCATTTAACCCATTAGATTTAATTAAAATAGGTTTTAAAACAAATCTGGGCATTAAAAACCAAAAATCCCAACTCAGCCGCCTAAGTTACAACTAAGCAGCCTAAGTTACCAACTCAGCCCCCTAAGTTAGTGCGGAGGTCGTCTTCTTCGTCTGTTCAGCCTCTCCTAAAACTCCATTGTTAAGGTCTCTAAACTTCAACCTATGTCCCATACGTCCATAATAAATTATTTTAAATGATTTAACAGACAAAGATTCAAATTAAACCACAATTCATGCATAAAGATTTAAGAAATAAAGAAATCATGAAGAAGCATATAAAATCTGAAACTCTCTGTTTTAATCCAATTAAACATGCATGATTATTATGTTTTTAGCATTAATTAAGCTCCTGGAATCTAGCTAGGCATGCACAGAACACAGATTAAAGGGAAAAAGAAGAACAGAAACTTGCCTTTGAGTTTCAGATTTTAAACTCTAATCCACGTCTCTGAACTTTCCGTCAATGTCTTAGGCTATAGTTCTATACCTCCAGTGCTTTGGTTCCATCCAGAAATAACCATGTTTCTTCCTCCTTGAATTGCTTTGTTAATTACCCAAGTTCCACTCTCTGTTCCTCTCTGCCTCTCACAACCTTACTTTGTTTTCTCTCAATATACTAAGTACGTGAATAGGGTTTTCTCTAACCCTAGAAGACTTATACAAGCTTATATATAAGCCCCAATGAAAACCTAATCCTAATCCTAAGCTAATTAAAAGTCAGCTATACAAAAACGTGATATCTAAAACAAAACCCGAAAACAATTAAAACATTTAATTCATCTAAATTAAATAAAGAATATAATAAACCATTAACTAAAAAAAAACACATAATTTAATTAAATAACACAAATACCATTAAGCAAATAAATTATTCAATTAACTAATACAATTAACACAATTCAATCAACTAAGCAAATAAATAAGCAAATACACAATTAAACAATTAAAACAAAATAATTAAACAATTAAAAATATAATTAAATAATTAAAAATACAATTAAACAATTAATTAAATATCAGGACTATCCTTTTAAAATTATCCTTTTAAAATTAGGGGTATTACAATATGTTAATTTGGAACCATTTGATGTTGTTTTAGAAGTTAGGGATTTGATTATCATGATTTAATTAAATTCCACTTTATTGTTCTTATGGCCTAATCGAGTTTTGATGTGGTGTATGTAATGACCATGCTGTATTATTTATCATGTATTAATTGGAGGTCATTTGATTGAGATTTGAAACCTAGAGATTTTAATTAGTTTATTGATTAAATTCCATTTCTTTTGTATTATTGATTAACTCATGTATTTGACATTGATAGTATGTTTAAAGCATGACTTTTGACTTATAATGAATTTATAAGTTTATGTTTTCAATATTGGGTTATATTGTTATAGCGTGTAATGAATCGCACTCTGAAGATTCGACATTGTCATCCTATAGTAGTTGTGGATTTAGAGCATGTATTGTGTGGTTACAATCTACTTGTGCATGGAAGGTGACTTCGTGTATTATATAAATCATGTATAAGTTGTGAACTTATTTGGCGTATTTTGGAATCACTTGGGACATTGTTTTGTCAGATGGCTAGAGTTTGGCTCTAGTATAGGGACGTGAGTCCTCTAAGTCAAAAGTTCGCGCGTTGGGTAGGCTGTCTGGGGGTTAGTAGCTCCAAATTTGCCTTGTCTCAGCGAAAATTCAAGCTTTGATGTCCAAGTCTTCCACTATTTGTTTTCGCATTCAATTCCAAGTTGACAACCAATGTTTAATTGTGACTTGTGATTTTGGTTATTGGCGATTTGACGTTGTTAAGTACATCCATACTAAATTGTTATATTTAGTTGATTTCACACTTTTAGATTTCTAGTTGATAGTCTAGAGAATCTATGTCTTGATGTGTGGTATTAGATATTCTAATTATACTAAATTGCTATATTTAGTTGGTTTAGCATTTTAGATTTCAAATTGATAACTTTGAGAATTTATATCTAGTTACTTTGTCTAAGCATGTTACTATCTAGTTTCCTTGTGTAAGCAAGTATATCTTGTTACTATGTGTAGCATGCTCTTGTGTTGTTGAAACTGCATAAAGGATGTGATTTGTGCTAGAAATGATCTTAGGTAGCTTAGGATGCTCCCTGAGTCTCACATAGACATAGACGTTAGGTGGAATGAACCATAATGATTAAATCATGCAAACTTGTAAAACGTAGGTCGATGCATGCTCATTTCCTATGAGTAGCTTTATGTTACTCACCCCTACGATACTGGGGCATATTTCAGGTACAGGGTTCAAGATTAGAGATTGCAATTGCTTGGGTGATTTGCTGAGTTGAGCTTCTTTAGAAACATTCTTGTTCACATGCAAGTGTTAGCATGTTCATGATTTGTCTATGAAATGTAATTTTTCTAACTTGAAGGTTTGACATGTCAAATGTTGTAAATGTATTATAATGAGGCCATAGGCCATTGTAGTACATCTATTTTATCATATTACATACACTTTCATGCGCACTTTGGTAAACAATACCTTCCCTGATGAAACAAAAACTCTAAGTAGCATTTTTAGGGAGTTTTACCCTATTCTGTTCTAGGGGCATTTCGGATATTTCACAATGCGTTTTTTTCATTTTTCCTTGTGAGTCACATAGAAAGCTCAATTTTGAGGGGGGTTTTTTCTTTGTGTTTTTCTAGAAAACATCATCTTGGCCCACAAAAATCAATATTTTTCTGAAAAATCCTTGCTGCCAGGTTTTGCAAATTTTTAGTACAAATGTAGTTGGTACTATTCATCGACTTTTTTTTTAAAATCGTCACAACCGATCCGACTTCCGGAGGTCTTGTGGGTGCATTTTAAGATTGAATTTTCAATTTAGGCAATTTAAAAACCTCTCAAAGCCTTATTTCCAAAACTTGGGTAGTAGCTCGGATTAGTTTTTTTTCCTCTTAACCTGATTTTCTTAGGGGCATTCTGGGCATTTTACAATGCATTTTTTTTGTTTCCATCCACGCTCGGGGTATGAAACTTGATTTTAAAGGGGGTTTCTTCTTTGAGTTTTTTCAAAAAAGTCCGTTTAAATGCCCGTTTTTACTCTCAGTTGCAGCAGTGGTGGGTTGTCCTCGTCGGTCTGCCACGACATCATTTTTGTTTTTGACCTTTCTCTCCCGTCCGGACTCCAAATTGTAATGACCCGGATTTTCACGGATATTTTTTTTTCTGTTGTCTTTCCTTTCTGAGTTCAATGCCTCTTCGCTTAGTGTCGTCTCGAGTGCTCTGGAGTGATTTCCGAGACTGTTTTCTGTGGATTGACAACTTCCTTTGAGAACCGAGTCGTTTCCACATTTTTCGTTTTTTGACGCTATTCACTTTTCGTCCTTTTCCCTATTTTGTCTTTTCCCCGTTTGACACTTTGTTGGCGTAACCACACTTCTTGTGTTCGGAGTTGGTTTTTGACTTCACGTATCTCCATCTTGATTGGTTTCCACGAAAGACGTATCTTTACTTTTGCAAGAAAGTACTTTGGTTGTTCCCGGTGTCCATAGGGGCATGGATGCAAAGTTCTTTGAAATTATTTTCTTTTCTTGGGGTGTTTTCGTAAATATCTTTTGAAGATATTTTATTTCAAGGGTTTTTAAGAAAATATTTTTGGAAGATATTTTCATTCTGGGCCATTAGTGCAATTTTCACTTTTTGGAGGGGCCATTGTGCAATTAATGAAAGTTATTGCTAAATGCCTTGTTTTGAGCCTGGATCCTCGTACGGGATTCATTTTCACTTTTCGTCGAGTCGTGTACTCTTAGAAATTCCTTCTGGTTATTGTTTTCCAGTTTTCAGGATTTCTGGCCTCGGGTAGCGCCAAACTTGTTTGGGGCATAATTTTCTGCTCGGGACTCAGTTTTTGACGCTGTTTCTTCCTTTATTCATATTTTCTCATTTTGAATCTTTTTCATTAACAGAGTTTTGTCATTTGAGTGCGTCTGCTCAAATTTCACTTTTTCGGACCCAACGGGGCCCGTTTGGGGCCCTTTTTGAGATTTCTATAAAAGGGGGGTGAGATATTTTACTTTTTCATCTTCCCCACTCTCTTGCATGACCTGAAGCTTCCATGGCAGCCCAAGGGAGGCTGCCACCTTCTCTCTCCTCTTTTGAGCTTCATTCCTTTGTCAGAAGGGCCTTTGCGTTTAATGTTCGTGTTGACTACGCGCTTCTTTCACCCTTACTAGAACCCATTTCTGACCATTCTTTGAGTTTGGGTTTGAATTCAAGTTGTGATTTTGATGGGGCTTCCTTGGGGATTATGTGCACGGTGTAGTCCTCGACAAAACCTAGAAGTTTCGTCGGATTCGGAGCGGTTTCCATTTGGTGGCTTTTGAGATTTTTATCTCAAATTGAGGTAGGGGATGTTGTAGGCTTTTTTGTGTGTTGTATTGAGTGTTTAGCATGATTAAACAACTTAATTGCATGCCTTGTATCAATTCTAGAAAATTAGTATTAATTATTTCTTTGTATGAAATTTAATTCACAAGGATGTGTATAACTTAGAATGGAATTGTGGCATGCTAAAAAATCATATTTTAATATGTTTTTTAACATATATTAAATTGGGATTAATTGAATAAGAATTGCACTTTTTATTTAATATTTATCTTTGGTGAAAGATCAAATCCCATGGTCATACTTTTCATGAAATGAACTTGTAGTATGCTTTTAAATGAAGTCTTAGCATGTTTGTTAACATACTTTAATTTGAGAGTATTTGGACAAGTATTTGTAACATACTTTTAAATGATTAATTAAAATCTATTTAATGGTTCCCTTGGCCTAATTAAGTTTTTTACTTAATAATCATGATGACTAGGACTTGTGTACTAGTATATATTAAATTGGGACCATTTGAAATTGCTTTGAAATTTAAAAGTTTAATTATCATGATATAATTAAATTCTACCTTGTTGTGCCATTGGCCTAATTGAGATTTTAGTGAATGTATGTATATACTATGCTATATTGTATAATATGCATTGATTAGGGGCCATTTGATTGAGATTTGAAAGTTAGGGAATTTAATTAGTTTATTTGATTAAATTCTGTTTCTATTGTTTTAATGATTAAATCCTGAAATTGGCATTGATAGTATGTTTGAAGCATGATTTTAGACTTCTAATAGTTTTATAAATTATGTTTTCAATATTGGATTATATTGTTATAGCGTGTAGTGAATCGCACACTGAAGATTCAACATGTGATGTTATTATAGCGCGTAACGAATCGCGCTCTGAAGATTCGACATTGTCATCATATAGTTGTTATGGATTTAGAGGATGTGTTGTGTGGTTACAACCTACTTGTGCATGAAGGTAGTTTCGTGTACTGTTTAATACGTATATAAGTTGTTAACTTATTTATTTTGGAGTTGCTTGGAATATTGTTAAGCTGTAATGGCTAGGGTTTGGCTCTAGTACGGGGACAAGAATCCTCTAAGTCAAAAGTTCGCGTGTTGGGTAGGCTGCCTAGGGGTTAGTAGCTCCAAATTAGCCCTATAAAGTTCGCGCGTTGGGTAGGCTGCCTGGGGGTTAGTAGCTCCAAATTTGCCTTGTCTCGACGGAAATCCGAGCTGTGATGTCCAAGTCTTCCGCTATTTGATTTCGCATTCAATTCCAAGTTGACAACCAATGTTTAATTGTGACTTGTGGTTTTGGTAATTGGCATTTTGATGTTGTTAAGTACATCCATACTAAATTGATATATTTAGTTGATTTCACACTTTTAGATTGCAAGTTGATAATCTAGAAAATCTATGTCTTGATGTGTGGTATTAGATATTTTAATTATGCTAAATTGTTATATTTTGT
This sequence comes from Cornus florida, assembly GCF_030987335.1. Classification (NCBI taxonomy): domain Eukaryota; kingdom Viridiplantae; phylum Streptophyta; class Magnoliopsida; order Cornales; family Cornaceae; genus Cornus; species Cornus florida. The sequence continues at coordinate 84,741,185 of NW_026775581.1, read as the reverse complement.
TGATGTTGCATTTTAGATTTCAAGTTGATAACTTTGAGAATCTATATTTAGTTGTTTTGTGTAAGCATGTTTTTATCTGGTTGCTTTGTGTAAGCATGTTTCTAACTAGTTGCTTTGTGTAAGCATGTTATATCTTGTTGCTATGTGTAGCATGCTCTTGTGTTGTTGAAATTGCATAAAGGATGTGTTTTATGCTAGAAATGATCTTAGGTAGCTAGGATGCTCCCTGAGTCTCACCTTTGACATAGACGTTAGGTGGAATGAACCACAATGATTAAATCATGTACACTTGTAAAATGTAGGTCGATGCATGCTCATTTCCTACGAGTAGCTTTATGTTACTCACCCCTACGATATTGGGGCATATTTCAGGTACAGGATACAAGATTGGAGATTGCAATTGCTTAGGTAATTTGCTGAGTTGAGCTTCTTTAGAAGCAGTCTTATTCACATGCAAATGTTAGCATGCTCATGATTTGTCTATGAAATGTAATTTTTCTAACTTAGAGGTTTGACATGCAAATGTTGTAAATGTATTCTAATGAGGCCATAGGCCATTATAGCACATCTATTTTATCATATTACATACACTTGCATGCTTAATTTGGCAAACAATACCTTCCTTGATGAAACAAAAACTCTAAGTAGCATTTTTAGGGAGTTTTACCCTATTCTATTCCAGGGGCATTTCGGGTATTTCACAATGCATTTTTTTCATTTTTCTTAGCTAGTCACATAGAAAACTCAATTTTGAGGGGGTTTCTTCTTTGTGTTTTTCCAGAAAACATCATCTTGGCCCTCAAAAATCAATATTTTTCCGAAAAATCCTTGCTCCCAAGTTTTGCAAATTTTTAGTACAAATGTAGTTGGTACTATTCATCGACTTTTTTTTGAAAATCGTCACGACCGATCCAAAACTTCCGGAGGTCTTGTGGGTGCATTTTAAGATTGTATTTTCAATTTAGGCAATTTAAAAACCTCCCGAAACCCTATTTCCAAAACTTGGGCAGTAGCTCGGATTAGTTTTTTTCTTCTTGACCTAATTTTCTTGGGGGCATTCTGGGTATTTTACAATGCATTTTTTTTGTTTCCGTTGGCAAATTGGGGTAGGAAACTTGATTTTAGGGGGGGTTTCTTCTTTGAGTTTTTCCAAAAAAGTCCGTTTAGATACCCGTTTTTACTCTCAATTGCAGCAGTGGTGGGTTGTCCTCGTCGGGCCGCCACAACATCATTTTTGTTTTTGACCTTTCTCCCCCATCCGGACTCCAAATTGAGTAAACTTTTTTTTGAACTTGACTAATTTGTCATTGTCTTTCCAGCGGTGTGCTCGATAGCACCTGAATCCACTTTTTACAAAATAACTATTTTGCCCCTAGGTTCTTTTTGTCCGTTTTTGAAACGACACTTCTGCATTTGTTTCCTTTGGGTTCCGTGACCTCATTGAGGGTCACATTGGTGTCTTAGAGATGCATTGTATATCTAGAGACCGTTGTTTCACCTTTCACTTCCGCATTTCGGATCCATTATCAGGTTATCTTTTGGTCATCACTGACGCACCGGGTTTACAAAACTTGGGCCGTCACACAAATTGAGTAAACTTTTTTTGAACTTGACTAATTTGTCATTGTCTTTCCAGTGGTGTGCTCGATAGCACCTGAATCCACTTTTTACAAAATGACCATTTTGCCCATAGGTTTTTTTTGTCCGTTTTTGAAACGACACTTCTGCATTTGTTTGCTTTGGGTTCCGTGACCTCATTGAGGGTCACATTGGTGTCTTAGAGACGTATTGTATTTCTAAAGATCGTTGTTTCACCTTTCGCTTCCGTATTTCGGATCCATTATCGGGTCATCTTTTGGTCATCACTGACGCACCGGGTTTATAAAAACTTGGGCCGTCACAGTGTTAAGAAATTTGGGGCTTTTCTCATTGTTGAGGTAGGGGTGTTCTAATACATGATTTCCTATGCTTCTTGTGAGTTAATTCTTTAATTGCATGTTTAATTAATTTAAATTCTTGCAAATTGTTTAAATATTATGTTTAGAAGGTGTGTGTATGTGAAAGTTGATATAATGTGTATGAGCATGCCTATGTGTAATGGAAATTGTATCTTGTATACCTAACTAGCTTGAATTCTTGCTAGTTACTTATGTGTTGTACATAGGAAATATGGGATTATGTGCTAGTTGTCAATTTGTGTAATAGCATGCACTTGTGAAATGGAAATTTCTCTTTATAAGATTAATATGCTAAATTAATGTTGAATAAAAGTATGAGGTACTTGTTTTAGAAATTTAACTTGCAAGCATGTGCGATGTTCTATAGTGGGATTAACAATTAGAAGTATGGGGCATTCATGCATCCATTGGGAAAGGAAAAAGGGAAAAATGCTTTAAAAGCAAGTGAAAGGATTTTGGGAAAATTATTTTTGAAAAGTGTTGCGAAAACCGGAAGCCTAGGAGGCCCCTAGTGGTCTGTGTTGTTAGTGTAGTCTAGAAGGGAGTAAGGTTGAGCTAACTAGGCTGGATGCGATGCCTTGGAGGTGCCTTGTGGTCGTGGATAGTTAGTCAACCCTCCATTCGTGACGTCTTGGAGGTGCCTTGGGTCGGATTACATTAACGATTTGGAAGTTGAAACGGGAATGTTTCGGAAAATGGGGATCGACATGAGCAAGGCATTGCACTTCATTGGCATACATGGCAAGATTGTGACTTGGGTGGTATATGTGTTTATATCGGATGTTGTGGTTATGGTATACATTCCCGGTATAATATGATCCCGTTCTCTTATTTCTTATTCTATACGTGGACTCACGGGGTCATAAGAAGTGTGTCTTAGACACTTCCTACTGAGCGTTTAGCTCACCCCATTATTTTAACATTTTCAGGTTCGGGAAAAGAAGTGGCGGGCGACAATCCACCACAGATCTTAGTTTGGATTAGAAGGATGTATCTTTTTGCTACCTTTTGTATTAGGCCTCATTTTATAAAGTGTTGACCCAAATCTATCATTTTGCAGCATGTGAAATATTTAGATACATTTTGTATATGGCATGTGAAATATACATTTTGTATATTTAGTAATTATGTTTAATTACATTAAATTATTTAGCGTATTTTATGTAACGTATTGTAAATTAAGTTAACATTGTTGTTGTTGTTAATGTATTAGATGTTAAAATGTATTTAAATATGTACGTGAGTGGAGTGGCGTGGGTGGTTGGTTATCAAATGTTGGTGTATTTTAGTTTTCTTTGGACAGTGAGTAATTGAGTGTGGATAACCCAAACCAGTTGACGTAAAATCCCATACGTCGATCGGATGACCTGAACCAATCGACGTGAATTTCCCACACGTCGATCGGTATCTTCGCAGTGAGCATATTCACTGAACAAGTTTTGAACCAGTCGACGTGTAGCCTTCCATATGTCGACTGGTATCCTGGCAGTGGGCTTTTCCACTATACACGTCCCAAACCAGTTGACGTGTGACTCCCCATACATCGACCGGTTCCTGTGCAGTAAACATTTGTGACTTATTTTCCTATTTTGCCCTTAACCACTCACTCAAGTGTATTGTTACACATTATAAGGTCCAGTAAAATACAATAATTATATTTTAGCCATGGGAATGACTATATTGCCCCGGACTTTATCTTATTTATTAAGTGATATAAGTTAATGACTATTTTACCCTTTGAGTCTCAGACCATTAGAATTGTGATAAATGACCATCTTGTCCTTGTTGGACTTTAATGTACAAATTTAACTTGAAAGGACCATATTACCCTTGGATAATTTTGGGTCGGGTAAGGACCCATTCAATGATCCGGATCCAATGGATTTGGGTCATTATAGACTGGAGAAAGCTTCATTGACCAACAAGATTCAAATTAATTGGATTCCTTGAGTAGGTTGGTCAGAGCCGATTTAATAAGAGAACGCCGACGATTATAGAGAACAACAACCATGAACGCCGGCGAGAATCTTCAGTTATGAAAAATCGGTGAAACCCGGAAGCGGCCAATCGACTGGAGAAAGCTTCATTGACCAACAAGATTCAAATTAATTGGATTCCTTGAATAGGTTGGTTAGAGTCGATTTAATAAGATAACACCGGCAAAGCTGCATCTAGTAACAATCTTTCTCTTTTTCTATTGTTCTATATTGTCTACTTTAATCAGTATACTTATGCATGAGATAGCCCGCCTATATTGAAATTATCCTTGTTTTCTCCTTTATTTTTTACACTTTGCACCCTCTGTGTAAATCATTGCTCAAAATTATAAATCCCAAATTAAAATACAAGAGGATAAACTATAATAGGCTAGGAGCTCTAAGATCATCCCTTATTGTGGAAAACCTTAATTTCTAACATAGTAAATAAGGGAAAATAAAATCTATTGATGTTTTCGTCAGGAAGTTACTATATTCTTTGGTGAAGTTCTATGTATAGCTCTTTCACCCTCTATCAAGCACTCAAGAATTACAGACAATGTTGATAATCGAGTTTCCAACGTCTTGAAGTTCCAAATGTCTCAATCACTTATATTTTGCATTTGTTGGACTCGGACCTGAAACTAATTCCTCTCCAGCCTAATCCACCACATGTAATTTTGCTGTATAAACTATTCAGTGGAATTTGAAAAATAAAATAGAATATGGATCTATGACAGTTCATGAAAATTGGAGTTTTTGAAAAGTTGTAACTATATTGATCATAACCTTTCTAGGGGTAATGAAATCATTTTTTGAATATCAACTATCAATGTGGTGCCATATCATACAGCCACCTCATTTAGGATTGAAAATGAACTTTTGGAAAAAAATTAAATTCTTTTATATTTCTTTCCATATTTATTATTTCTAAGAACTAATCAGTAAATATAGGCATATTCTTGCTTATCTTTATGATCAAGTTTGTTGAACTACAATTCTTCTTTTTGGTGCATAATTAGTTGTTGTGTTAAAGTTCTATGTCCAGGTTAATTTCTATTTCTTGTATGTTCAACTGTTTGAATATTGTTTATGACAAAATATATTTTTCAAGGAAAAAAATGAATACTTCTTATAAGTTGATTCCTTTCCTAGTTGTACTTATTGAACCTCTCTGAAAGGAATTAAATAGAATTACGTTTGAAAATTCCTTCGGAGTTGGAATGCATCAAAGGGGAGAACTTGACAAGTGATGTCGTTGGTGGTGGATGTTGTAGCACCTTTAACAAACACTAAACACGCAGTGAACGTTGATATCGACTACAACATCTAAATAGTGTATAATTTATTGTTTAAAAATGTTGTTATTGAAGTAATATATAAGATGCTATGTCAATACATGTGATACCCCTCGGATCCGAGACACGGGTTGATCAGGCCCAGGCCCAAACCCGAGGAAATATCAAACAATTAATATTTTAAAGTGAACACGGAATACAAAGTAATTAACAAATATATATATATATATATATATATATATATATAATGAACTGAAAGAAATCTAAAATATAAAATCCTTTAAAATTAAATACTTAAAATCTCAGATAATAATAATCCAACTCCAAAACCTCCAAAGGTACAACTCGGGAATCCATCCTGTGGACCCCTAATAAGAAAACCAAACTGAACTGAAAAACTAAAAGAAAACCATATGAATAGAGATCCTACATCATCGGAAGAATGAGTGGTCGTCTCTACTCAGCACGAACAAGCTCAAGTCTGGAACTGACGTACACCTAAAAAAAATAGGAGTGGGTCAGGCCCACGAACAAGTTCTATCCTACTACAATCCAAGTAGAGACTCGGTATGCATATACACTCTAACCAACTCAACAATAACTATATAATCCGTGTCTATATATATATATATATATCCACACTATGGACTCTCACTGGACTATGATACAGGTCTCAACCTGAGTAGAAGGTAACATCAAAACGCACCTGAGTGGGCATGACTACCTAAGCCTAACAGGGTACACCTCAACCTGCATAGCCAGTTACACGTCCTATTGCATATATGCTCCCTAACCGTTGACTCTGAGACTCAAGCTCAAGTCACGGTACCATAATAATATATTTAAAATCCATTCACATTCATCCATAAGAAATCCAGTAAGTCGTTCAGCTTATTCAACCGCACAGACTTATATATAAGGAGGATTCTATTTTGTAATCCATTCCCTTATTCCAAAGTAGGTAGGACTTAGCAATTTGACCTAATCCAAACCTAGTATGTCACCGTCCCATACCAGTACATACAATTTAATCCATCCAACAGTTGATATAATACATAATCAATGCACATAGCAACTGAACCATAATAAGCGTAAATAAAAATATAGATTAACATGCTTACTCCAGTAACTGATAGATCAAAATAATAAGACATATCAATTAATTCCATGATGAACATAAATTAAATAGCTAAGCATCATGTTCATCCCATATCTTCGTTACAAATTATCTTACTCTGAGCATATAGATAATTTATTCTTCTCGTCCATAAAACCATAACAAGTCTAATAAAACCATATTAATTATCATGCATGTCCACTATTAATAATATCATATTAATTAAAACTTCCACTCACAGATAATAAATAAATTAAGGTTCAGTAATTTAAAATCCCTTTGCAATGGAATAAAACAATTTCCGTCGAGACTTACCAGTGTTCAAGCTATAAATACCTACTGGTTTATTAAGCATTAATCCACTCTCAAAAGTGTTAACTAGACTTAGAACATCTCAAAACACCCAAGTATAGCTTCCTACAGAATCTGAAAATCCCAAAATCTGAGTTCCGTAGCCAAACAGGTCGTAGAAAACGTAAAACTGGAAGCCGGTTGAAAGAGCCTGCTCTTTCCAAAGAAAGAGCTTGCTCTTTCTTGCTTGGAGCCGGCTCTCCTAGTCTTGGAGCCGGCTCCAAGACCCCTTAGAGCCAGCTCCATGTTCCCATGGAGCCTGCTCTTTGCTCCAAAGAGCCGGCTCTTTGAAATCTTGAACCGTCTTTTCTCTGTTCTTCATCCCTTTCGCGTTCAGCGATTTTCCGAAGAATTGTTCTTCATCCCTAGGGTTCCTAAGTGTTTTAATTAGATTCCAGTGTGCTCAAGAAATAATTAAATTCCTTACTCACTCAACGACATTAATTATACATCAATTATGCCATAAGGAATTTAAACCGGGATAATTTCCATTCATGAACACCAACTGTTTTAGCAAATCAACCTTGCAACTAAATTACTTTCAGTGTTTCTCCAACATGTTATAGACCTACTAAAATTCATTATTCATCAATTTACATGAATTAAAACAGAATCTACACCAGAAAGAATTTAAAACAAAACAATATACAATATATAAACACATCCAGTTTGTAAGCATCTAACCATGGAACCCAGTTTAATTTTAATCCTTATTAAATCCTGGAGTTGTATTAAACGTGCAAAGAACACGAGTCAACGGGATAGAGTTAAGACAGAACTTGCCTTTGAGACTTTTGTTCAAAATCTCTACGTCGTCTTTTAAGGTTCCGGCGATTCCGACTATAAAATTCCTCCTTTGTTCTCTCTCTGCCTCCACAGACATGAATAGTTTTTATTTTAAACCCTAAACAGACGTATCCTACATATTTATAGAGTTATACCAAACCCTAAATTAATTCAAGCCCCAACTGAATTCTAATCGGCCCATAACAACTTAATCAAAACCTACGTCGGCTACAACCGTGATTTCTTAAAAGAACCATAGTCTAAATCATTAAATGAAAACAAATAAGTAAATTAAAATAGTGATTCAAATAAATAAAAATAATGACATTTAAACAACTTACCAATTTAAAATTAAGTCAAATAACTCAACTAATTCACATAAGTCAAATAATTCAAATAATTCAAGTAATTCAAGTAATTCAAATAATTCAAATAAATAATTAAAAATTCAATTAAAACAATAAATTAAATACCAAGACTATCCTTTTAAAATTAGGGATATTACATTCTTCCCCCCTAACAAAAAGAATTTCGTCTTCGGAATTCGCTCTTACCTTCTTCCCATAATTTAGGAAACTGCGAGCGAATGACATCCTCTCGTTCCCAAGTGGACTCAGCCTCATTGTGATGACTCCACTGAACACGAACTAAAGGAATAACCTTGTTACGAAGGATTTGATCCCGATGATTGACAATACGACACGGTGACTCCAAATAAGTTGCATCCGGCTGCAACTCAATCTCCCCAACATAGATATACTGATACCAATCCTCATCTCGTAAAAATTTCCGCAACATGGAAACATAGAACACATTGTGAACGTAATCCAAAGTATCCGGAAGTGCTAATCTATAAGCAACAGCTCCAACACGATCCGTGATCATGAATGGACCAACAAACCACGGTGACAACTTCATTTTCTTCCCAAAGCGCATAACACCTTTCATAGGCAACACTTTGAGTAAAACCTGATCTCCAACCCTAACCTCCAAAGCACGAGTACGCCGATCAGCATAACTCTTTTACCTACTCTGAGCAGTACGCATGCGATCCTGAATAAGAGCAATCTTCTCAGAAGTATCCTTAATAACTCAGGACCCAAGAATCTGCTCTCTCCAATCTCCATCCAACAAATAGGTGATCAACACGGTCGACCGTATAAGGCCTCAAATGGTGCCATACCAATAGTCTTCTGGAAACTATTGTTGTAAGAAACTCCACAAGTGGCAAATAATCCTCCCAGTGGCCCTTGAAATCAAGAACACACGACCGAAGCATATCTTCCATAATTTGATTCACCCTCTCAGTCTGTCCATCAGTCTGAGGATGATAAGTAGTGCTAAGATGCAATTCTGTACCCAAAGCCTGCTGAAAGCTCTTCCAAAATCCAGACACAAAGTTCGAATCCCTGTCTGATCTAATAGACAACAGAATACCATGTAGTTTACAATCTCTGAAATGTAAAGCCTCACCAATTGCTCCGAAGTTAAATCAGTGCAAATAGGTAGGAAATGAGCTGATTTGATTAACCTATCCACGATAACCCAAATGGAATTGTGACCCTTGAAAGAAGTGGGCAATCCCTCCACAAAGTCCATAGAAATGCTCTTCCATTTCCACTCTGGTATCGGTAGTGGTTGTAGAGCTCCTAGCGGCCTTTGATGATCAATCTTAACCATTTGACAAGTACTACATTGAGAAACAAACAGAGCAATGTCCCACTTCATACCTGCCCACCAAAACTACCGCTTCATATCCTGATACATCTTGTCTCCGCCTGAATGAACTAAAAACTCAGAATGATGAGTCTCCGTCATCACGTCCTTCCTCAAATCATCAGCAGAAGGTACCACTAAACGTCCCTTGTAACTCAAGCCTCCGTCAGTCCCAACATGGTAAAATGGAACCCCCCCAGAAGCTATCTCTGCAACTTTGTCGATACACTGCTGATCAGTGAGTTGTGCTTGTAAAACCTTGCGAATGATGGAAGGTGTAACCACCATGCAAGCCATAAAAGCGTCCGACAACTCATCTACATTCTTCAAAGCATTCCACTCAGTGGTGAATAAAGCAGAAAGACTACCAATAGGTCGGCAACTGAGTGCATCTGCCACCACATTCGCTTTCCCTGGATGATATTGTATAGAAAAGTGATAATCCTTTACAAACTCCAACCATCTGCGCTGTCTCATATTCAACTCCCGCTGAGTGAATATATACTGCAGACTCTTGTGATCACTGAATAATCTAAAAGACTCACCTAACAGATAATGCCTCCATATGCGCAAGGCAAAAACCACAGCTGCCAATTCTAAATCATGTGTTGGATAATTAAGCTCATAAGGCTTAAGCTTCCGAGATCCATATGAAACCGGTCGCTCCTCCTGCATCAAAACACATCCAAGACCCTGCAAAGAAGCATCTATATAGACTAGATACTCTATTCTGCTTTGTGGAATAGCCAGAACCGGTGCAGAAGTCAACTTAGTCTTCAGTTCATCAAAAGCTCGTTGACAGTGTTCATCCCACACGAACTGTACACCCTTTTTAGTTAGGTGCGTGAGTGGTCCAGCTATCTTAGAGAACCACTGGATGAACCTCCGATAATATCCAGCCAAACCGAGGAAACTCCGAATCTCGGTAGGTAAAGTAGGCTGTCCCCACTCAATTACGGCTGAAACCTTGGCTAGATCTACTGCTATCCCCCTTTTGGACACCACGTGACCTAGAAACTTCACTTCCCGGTGCCAAAATTCACACTTCTCGAACTTGGCAAATAACCAGTGTTCACGAAGTGTCTGCAATACTATGCGAAGATGTCTCGCATGATCGTCCTCCGACTGAGAATAGATCAAGATATCATCAATAAAGATAATAACAAACTGATCTAAATAAGCCCTGAAGACTGTGTTCATTAAGTCCATAAACACTGCTGGTGCGTTAGTCGTCCCAAACGGCATGACACAAAACTCATAAGAACCATATCTGGTGAGAAACGCTGTCTTAGGAATATCCTGCTCCCTAACCCTCAGTTGATGATACCTAGAACGCAAATCAATCTTGGAGAAATATTTGGCTCCCCTCAACTGATCAAACAAATCATCGATCCTGGGTAGCGAATACTTATTACGAATAGTAACCATGTTCAACTCCCTATAATCAATACACAGGCGAAGCGAACCATCCTTCTTTTTCACAAACAAAACTGGTGCTCCCCAGGGTGAAGTACTCCTGCGAATGAAACCCTGGCTGAGTAATTGCTGAATTTGATCCCTCAGCTCTCTCATCTCTACTGGTGTCATCCTATACGGTGCCCTAGCAATAGGTGTAGTGCCTGGAGCTAAGTCAATCACAAAGTCGATCTCGCGACTAGGTGGCAACCCTGGAATCTCCTGAAATATATTTGGAAAGTCCTGTACAATTGGTATACGATCCAATGATAGAGTAACTGTAACACCCCTAATGTTACAAAGGATAGTCCTGGAATTTCATTAATTATTTAATTGCAATTTTTAATGATTAATTGTTTAATTGCTTAATTTGTTTGAATTACTTATTGTTATTTGAAGGATGTGTCAGTTTACTTGATTATTCGTGTGATTGTTTTAATTGCATTTCATTGTTTAAGTTAATTAATTAATTAATTGTTTTGTTTTAATTAGTTGTCTTAATTGTTTTAATTTAATTATTTTAATTGAATTAATTTTGTGGGATTTAATACTTTTATTGTTTTAAATTAATTATTTTCAATGACTGGATTTAGTTACATGGATTTAGTTTTCTCTATGGGCCGAGTAAATCCAATTAGGGTTTAAGAGAGCCTAGGATTATTGCCGCCTATAAATACTCATCTACGGTGTCTGCCTAGGGTTTTAGAAGTAAATTACGCCATAGTAAGACACAAAAAGTTTGGAGACGTCTGGGGAAACAACCAAGGGAAGAAATAGAGGATTTGCCGGAGATTATAGACGAATGTTGGTGTATGACAAGTTCTATCCTTACTCTCTCCCTTAGGCTTCGTGTTTTTTGCATTCCTAAATAATTCTAGGATTGATTTAATCAATAAAAACGTTATCTGTTTATGCTAAAAAAATTGGATTATCACAGTACGTTTGCTTGCTTGCTAAACCAGTTAAACTGTGTTACTTGCTTGCTTAATTCTCTGTTTAAACCTATATATGGAATGTATTAAAGACTTAAACATGGACTGGGGAACCTACTGGGATTGAGTTACAACTTCTGGAAACAATAGCATAAGGCAGAGGAGTTGCAAAAGGGTTCTGAAGAAGAGGGAAAACGAAGAGACCAGGCAAGAGAGGGAGAGAGCCGGCTCCATTTGAGTTAGAGGTGGCTCCCAAGTGTGGGAGCCAGCTCCAAGTCCAAAAGGAGGCAGCTCCACTTTTGGGAGACGTCTCCTTGATGTAATTTTTATTTTTTTTTCGTTTTCAGTCATTTCAGTTGCAGTGGTTGGTTCTCTGTGTTTTTAGTTGGGTTTAGAATTGTGTGTGAGGTGTGTGGATGATGCTTAGAGACAATTCTAAGACTTCAAGGGGCATGCTAATAATCTAACTGTGGTTGTCACTTGAACTGTATATGTTTAAAACAAATTAATACACCGTGGTTGGGTTGAATGAATTAAACTAGTTAAATTCTTGGTGATCTGTAATCTTCTGAGACAAATAGTATAATTAAATCATGCTTCACCATGTAGCATGATCATGTATCTGAATTATACATGTGTAGGATGTGTAGTGTTAAATGATATTAAGTTTAAAGTGAGCACTAACTGGATTTTGTGAAACAACCTAAACTAAGCATGTTTAAGTATATACTGTGGTTCTGTTTTTGGTGTTTACCTTATCATTACTAGTACCAATTGTTGGAACGATGGACTTAGTTGATGTTTAACTTAACCGATGGTAAAATCAACGGCTGGATGTTGAATGCTAGTAAGGTTTAAACTTAGCATTATATCGAAGTTTGTGAAACACTATAAATTAAGCATGTTTAGTTAAATAGTTTGACTGTGCTTAATTGATACTTACCTTATGTTTGTTAGTATCAGTATTGGATATAAATTGAGTCTGTGTATGTATATGGTTGACTGTGTTTATTGATGCTTACACTATGACTGTTAGTATCAATGATGGAGATATGGATTTAGTTGATTTTTACTTTATTTGATTGTGTTATCAACTGCTGGATGGTTGGATAGTATACACCGGTATGGGATGGTGGTATACTAGGGACGGTTTGGTTTCAAAATACCAAAACCTACCTACTCTGGATTAAGAATTGGATTAACTAAAAGTTAAGTCCTATTGATTGTAGTGTCATGGCAACGACTAGTTGAGCGGCACTACCAGGATACAGGATGGATTTTAAATATATTGTTATGGTACCTCGATATGAGCTTGAGTCTCAGGATCGACGGTTAGGGAGCATATATGTATTGGGATGCATAGCTGGATACGATGGTTGGAGGTGTACCTTGTTTAGGTTTAGGTACACATGCCCACTTCATGTGCGTTTTAGCATGTTACCTCTATTCAGGTTGAGACCAGCCTGTAGTCCAGTGAGAGTCCTTTAGTGTGACTATATATATATTTACGGACTATTAGCTATTATGGAATTGTTTAGGGTGTACATGCGTATCGGGCCTCTGTTTGAATTGTAGTAGTATAGAACTTGCGCGTAGGCCTGACCCACTTCTATTTTTTAGGTATACGACAGTTCCAAACTGAGACGTGTTCGTGCTGAGCAAAGGTTTCTACTCACTCTACTGACGATGTAGGATTTCTTTCCATAGTTTATACCAGGACATTCTTTCAGTTGTTTTAATTCAGTTTGGATTTTTATTAGGGGTCCACTAAAGATGGATTCCCGAGTTGTTAAACTTATGGAGTTTTGGATTGTCAGTTTTTCAGTATTCAATTTTTAAAGGATTTATATTTAGTTTCTTTCAGCTTTTAATATTGATTCATATTTGACTTTGTATTCTGTGTTCGTTATAACATATTAATTGTTTGATATCCCTCGGGTTTGGGCCTGGGTCTGATCAACTCGTGTCTCGGATCCGAAGGGTATCACAGTAACCTCCTCCTTTGTTTCCTCCTCCACATGGAACAAATACGTGCTACCGCCCCCATTAGAACGTGGCATAGCTACAACATACATATCCTGACCAGGTATGGTGAACACAATAGACCTGTCAAAGCAATTAACTTGGGCATGGTAGTGAGATAACCAATCCATCCCAAGTATCACGTCATAAGTGTGCATGTCTAGGACCAGTAGATTGGCTAGAAATCTGAGTCTACCAATATCTAGTGTCACAGGCCCATCACTCTCACGTAAAATGGCTGTATCGCCCAATGGTGTAGAAATACCCTGAGGTCTAGTGCATACACTCATCCTCATCCCAGATAAAACAACAAAAGTCCTAACTATAAATGAATGTGTAGCACCCGTATCAAATAAAACACGTCCATGCAAACCATGAATAGGAAAATTACTCTCAACAGCCTGAGGTACATGAACACCCTGTGGCATAGAGTTGTACACTATACCATAGTGCAACTGCTGTTGTGCCTGTCCCTGAGTCTGCGATAGTGCCGGTAAAGCCAGATGTGTCGGTCCCTGAATCTATGGAACCTGTAGAACTGGTAGAGGCACTGGCGCCCTCTATCCCGGCTGCACATGTTGTCCCTGTTCCTGACCCTGTCCTGCTTTAAGATACTGCCTGGTAGTATGACCATACTCTCCACAAGTGTAACAACTACCCTGGAAAGTACCAAATGGCCTCCTCTGTCGGTTAGCCGGTGGCTGACCTTGTCCTGCCTGTGGTCCCCCATTCGGCTACCTCTGAATAGGTGTCCCATTCCTGTGAGCATCTGAACCACCCTTGTGCTTCTTCTGAGGCTGTTGTCCCTGGAACTTGCCTTTGTCATTCTGTCAGTGACCATTGTCGTTCCCCTTTTCAGCTGACTGATTATCAGAATCTTTATCACCCCGCTTCTCACCACGAGTCTGTCTGAAGTCCACGGTCAACTAATACTGCTGAGAGCGGCGTCTACCACCTGAGCATATGTAATATAAGCTGGACTACCTGTAATAGCTCTCTTGATAGACCACATCAATCCCTTAACAAAATTGTTGCGCTTCTTCTCCTCTGTATCCACCTCCTCCGGTGCAAAAAGAGACAAGCACGTGAACTGCTTCTCATACTCCGCTACTGTCATGTTCCCTTACTGCAGATTAAGAAACTCAGTCTTCATGGCTGCCCTGACTGCATAAGGGAAGTACTTTTTATCAAAGCGTGCACTAAACTGATCATAGGTCAATAACATCCTCTCCTCTGCGGTGGTAACTGACTCCCACCACTGTAGTGCATCTCCAACTAGCTTGAAGGTAGCAAGCATCTGCTTCTGAACCTCCGTACACTGAACCAAACGAAGATGTCGCTCAATGTCCTGTTTCCACTGGTGAGCTGCTTTCGTATCAGTGGAGCCTGAGAACACAGGTGGACTCCCCTTTGTGAAAGAACTCTTAGCCATTTCCCATGAGTCAGTCTGAACAACCGGTACTGGTACAGGTGCTTGCTGAATCGGTGGTTGATTCCAAAGTGCAGCTGTTACCCCAGCTTCTATAGCCCGAGCAACGAAGTCATTGAGGTGAGGAGGAAACTCTGGATCTCTAACCTGACCCGGAGTTTGCTGAACTTCCTCCTGCTCATTACGAAACTGACCATTGTTATCCTCAAATCCAGGCAATTGCTACTCCTCTTCCATTAGCTGACGCTGTAGGCGTTCTTGCTACCGACGTACCGCTCTCCTCTGCCTCTTATTTCCTTGCATGTTCTAAGAATTTAACACGGAAAGATAGACAGCATATTGCTTCTTGTTCCCACTGTTTCCTTTTACCATCTGTTAACACGGAAAGATAGACATCGGTACATTCTAAGCGAACCGTAAAAGAATTTAACGAATCCTAAACTTAAGCACTAATCAAAAGAAAACGCTACACGGAAGACTTAATACGAAACACCCTAGAGACACTTGAACCTGGAGTGCTCTGATACCAACTGTGATACCCCTCGGATCTGAGACACGGGTTGATCAGGCCCAAACCCGAGGGAATATGAAACAATTAATATTTTAAAGTGAACACGGAATACAAAGTGACTAACAATATATATATATATATATATATATATATATATATATATATATATATATATAACGAGCTGAAAGAAATCTAAAATATAAAATCCTTTAAAATTAAATATTTAAAATCCCAGATAATAATAATCCAACTCTAAAACCTCCAAGGGTACAATTCGGGAATCCATCCTATGGACCCCTAATAAGAAAACCAAACTGAACTGAAAAACTAAAAGAAAACCATATGAATAGAGATCCTACGTCGTCGAAAAAATGAGTGGCCATCTCTGCTCAGCACGAACAAGCTCAAGTCTGGAACTGACGTACACCTGAAAAAAATAGGAGTAGGTTAGGCCCACGAACAAGTTCTATCCTACTACAATCCAAGTAGAAACTCGATACGCATATACACTCTAACCAACTCAACAATAACTATATAATCCGTGTCTATATATATATATATATATATATATCCATACTATGGACTCTCACTGGACTATGATACGGGTCTCAACCTGAGTAGAAGGTAACATGCAAAATGCACCTGAGTGGGCATGACTACCTAAGCCTACAGGGTACACTTCAACCAGTATAGCCAGTTACGCGTCCTATTGCATATACGCTCCCTAACCGTTGACTCTGAGACTCAAGCTCAAGTCACGGTACCATAATAATATATTTAAAAGTCGTTCAGCTTATTCAACTGCACAGACTTAAGTCGTTCAGCTTATTCAACCGCACAGACTTATACATAAGGAGGATTCTATTTTGTGATCCATTCCCTTATTCTAAAGTAGGTAGGACTTAATAATTTGAGCTAATCCAAACCTAGTATGTCACCGTCCCATACCGGTACATACAATCCAATCCATCCAACAGTTGATAGAATACATAATCAATGCACATAGCAACTGAACCATAATAAGCATAAATATAAATATAAACTAACATACTTACTCCAGTAACTGATATATCAAAATAATAAGACATATCAATTAATTCCATGATGAACATAAATTAAATAGCTAAGCATTATGTTCATTCCATATCTTCGTTACAAATTATCTTACTCTGAGCATGCAGATAATTTATTCTTCTTGTCCATAAAACCATGACAAGTCTAATAAAACCATATTAATTATCATGCTTGTCCACTATTAATAATATCATATTAATTAAAACTTCCACTCACAGAGAATAAATAAATTAAGGTTCAGTAATTTAAAATCCCTCTGCACTGGAATAAAACAATTTCCGTCGAGACTTACCAGTGTTCAAGCTATTAACACCTACTGGTTTATTAAGCATTAATCCACTCTCACAAGTGTTAACTAAACTTAGAACATCTCAAAACACCCAAGTATAGCTTCCTACAGAATTTGAAAATCCCAAAATCCGAGTTCCGTAGCCAAACAGGTCGCAGAAAACGTAAAACTAGAAGCCGGTTGAAAGAGCCTGCTCTTTCTTGCTTGGAGCCTGCTCTCCTAGTCTTGGAGGTGGCTCTAAGACCCCTTAGAGCCGGCTCCATGTTCCCATGGAGCATGCTCTTTGCTCCAAAGAGCCGGCTCTTTGAAATCTTGAACCGTCTCTTCTCTGTTCTTCATCCCTAGGGTTCCTAAGTGTTTTAATTAGATTCCAGTGTGCTCAAGAAATAATTAAATTCCTTACTCACTCAACGACATTAATTATACATCAATTATGCCACAAGGAATTTAAACCGGGATAATTTCCATTCATGAACACCAACTGTTTTAGCAAATCAACCTTGCAACTAAGTTACTTCCATTGTTTCTCCAACATGTTATAGACCTACTAAAATTCATTATTCATCAATTTACATGAATTAAAACAGAATCTACACCAGAAAGAATTTAAAACAAAACAATATACAATATATAAACACATCCAGTTTGTAAGCATCTAACCATGGAACCCAGTTTAATTTTAATCCTTATTAAATCCTAAAGTTGTATTAAACGTGCAAAGAACACGAGTCAACGGGATAGAGTTAAGACAGAACTTGCCTTTGAGACTTTTGTTCAAAATCTCTACGTCGTCTTCTAAGGTTCTGGCGATTCCGACTACAAAATTCCTCCTCTGTTCTCTCTGTGCCTCCACAGACGTGAATAGGTTTTATTTTTGTTTTTATTTTAAACCCTAAACAGACGTATCCTACATATTTATAGAGTTATACCAAACCCTAAATTAATTCAAGCCCCAACTGAATCCTAATCGGCCCATAACAACTTAATCAAAACCTACATCGACTATAACCATGATTTCTTAAAAGAACCCTAATCTAAATCATTAAATGAAAACAAATAAGTAAATTAAAAAAGTGATTCAAAGAAATAAAAATTATGACATTTAAACAACTTACTAATTTAAAATTAAGTCAAATAACTCAACTAATTTACATAAGTCAAATAATTCAAGTAATTCAAATAATTCAAATAAACAATTAAATAATTAAAAATTCAATTAAAATAATAAATTAAATACCAGGACTATCCTTTTGAAATTAGGGGTATTACAATACACTTGGATAAAGGGTATACTATTCCATTTTCATCGTTGTGATTCTTCATATAAATCCCTTCTATGAGTTCTACTTTGATATTTGTTTGAATGACTTCATTTTAATTTTCGTATAAAAAATATAAGGTGAAGCAAACTATATGATTTAATATTCCTTATTGGGACTGAAATCCTGTCCATTTATACTTTGCATTTATGAAGTCACCATAACATGATAATTTTTGTAGTTTTTCTTGAAAGTTGTCCTATGATAACTAGTTGTAGAAACTTGCAGAAATTGTCATCTCAAGAATCTTTAAGATTAAAAGTAGATATAAGTTCTATTGTTATTTTATTGTCCCTACTGGTATAATCCTTAACATAGAAATATTCTTCCATAGATTCCCTTAAGGAACACTATGTACCAAATATTTATTATGTAAAAGGAAACAGTAGGAACAAGAAGCAATATGCTGCTAAGGAGTAGCTTAAAGATGTTTAAAGATGTGTGATAGACAGGTTCTTGCCACAACAGATAGGTCTTTGTTAACCATCTGAATTGTTGTAAATTATTCCCTTTAAGGCAAATTTTGAAAACAACAACAAAGGTGCCGCCGGTAGTCAATATCTCAAGATAACCCTTATCAAATGGCGAGCTAAGTAAAGCTCAAAACTACTACGAACCCCTTTAGCAAAGGGGAAGGCTAAGTAAAACTCAAAATTACTTTGAACCCCTTTAATAAAGGGATGAGTTGAGTGAAGCTCGTAATTGTTATTCCCATACTAAAAGGGGTAGATATCAAAGTGCCCCGTACTATAAGGGCTTGGGCTGAATGAGTCCTGCAATCCAAATCCCCGTATTTTAAGGGATTGATATCAAAGTGCCCCGTACTATAAGGGTTCAGGTTAAATGAACCCCGTAATACAAATCCCCGTATTATAAGAGATTGATATCAAAGTGCCCCGTACTATAACTGGCCTAGCTGAATGAATCCCGTAATACAAATCCCCGTATTATAAGGGGTTGATATCAAAGTACCCGTACTATAAGGGCCCGGGCTAAATGAATCCCATAATTCAAATCCTCGTATTTTAAGGGATTGATATCAAAGTGCCCCGTACTATAAGGGCTCGGGCTGAATGAACCCCGTAATGCAAATCCCCGTATTACAAGGGATTGATATCAAAGTACCCCGTACTATAAGGGCCCGAGCTGAATGAAGCTCGTAATTGTTGTCCTCTATATTAAAAGGGGTCGAAATCAAATTTCCCCATACTATAAGGGTCCAAGCTAAATGAAGCTTGCAATTGTCATTCCCAGTACTAAAAGGGATCAAGTCAATATGTCCTATATTAAAAGGCAAAAGGCTGACTACACCTCATTTCTTCATTAAAAGGCGAGAGGCCGACTACACCTCATTCTTTCATTAAAAGGACACGAGACCGACTACATCTTCTTCCCTTATTAAAGGGACGAGAGGTCGACAACACCTTCATCTATCATTAAAGGAACGAGAAAATGACTACTCCTTCTACACAGAAGGGTGAGATAATTAAAACTTTCTTCATTTACTAGAGAGACGAGACGACTACCTCTAGTATTAAAAGGGTCACCCTCATTAAGATTACACCTCTTTCCCCCATAAAGGAACAAAGGGTCAATTTCATATTCTTCCCTCGGTAAAGAGACGAGGGGTTAACTACTCCTTTATTAAAGGGTAAGCTCACAAAGCTCGAGCAAATACACTCCCTTATTAAAAGGGGCAAGAAAGTAATCAGCAAGCACGCTTAGCTTGGAAGGACTTGGCATTCCTGACGCTTAACAAGCAAGATTTCAGGAATGGGGGGCTACTGATACGGAATATTTGATTAGATAAGAATTTCAAGTGAAATGGAGACTCAAAGGGACTTAAGAAGATAAGGTGACCATCTCATAAGGTAATTAAAGGATAAGATTTGATTAATTCAAAGGTTGCACTAAAGATACGATTAACTAATCCCTTCTCTCCTAGAAGGAAATGTGAAAACGACAACTTCAACTTTCTATAAAAGTGAGGCCAGTCAACATAAAAAGGTAGGCCATAAATCCCATCCAACAGAAAATCTTTTCTGAGATATTCAATCGTCAAGTACTAACTTGATCGTCGGAATGCACCCGGCCGGCACCACGCCGGTCATCACTTCTCTTATCTTGCAAGAATGGCATTGGCTTCGGATCGTGCAGATTTTTGCATCAACAATTGTCAATCCATATGGTCCTTTCCCCAGCAAATCACCACACTACGACCACATCAAACTTCCCACCATCTCATCCACAGAAGCAAGATAGATTCATTTGGTCTCCATCCCCTTCAGGGAAATTCTCAATTGCCAACACAATGAAACACATAAACAGGCATCTTCCGACCTTTCATTGGCCACATCTTGTTCGGACTAAACCTTTGATACCTAAACACTCCTTTATTCTCTGGGTTGCCATTAACCTTCGCCTACCAACACTTGACAGGAGGTGTAATTCACATATTGACGCCACTACTTGCATCCTCTGCAGTTCGGATTTGGAGTCCCACGATCACCTTTTTTTCAAGTATAGCTTTGTCAAGCCCATGTGGAACTTCTTACAAACACGTTGTGGGTTCCATATCTTGCCGGCATCTTGGTCTGAGTTCATTACTTGGGCATCCTATCATTGGAAAGGGAAATCAAATTCATGGTTTTACAACAATTCAATTTCCAGATTGGCATTGGCTGCATTGGTTTACAACATCTGGAATGAGCGTAACAATCGAATTTTCAAGAAAAAGTTTGCCTCTGCAAATGCGGTGCTGCACCAAACACTACAATCAATTAGATGGAAGTTGATGTCCTCTCCTATTAAAGATTCCTTGATATCAATCGATTATATGCAGAATGGGGGATCCTTCTTCCACCTGATCAGCCTCCGGATCACTGATATTGTGAAGCTTCCTCCATGATCACGTTTCTTTGTGTTGTTGGATTTCGTTGTCCTTGTTCCCTCTGAGCTTATGGTTTTTTCCTCTGGGCTGGGCCTTTGAGTTTTATTTTTCTCTTGGGTTGGTGGCTCCTTGGGCCATATTTCCTATGTAACACTATGTTTGTACCCTGGTCTAACCTCTAGGCCTGTTCTATTTTATATTTATATATTGATTTTACCTTTCAAAAAAAAAAAAAAATGTTTTGTAACTGGGGAAGGAAACCCGAGAAGTGCTACGTTAATTTCTCCTCCTCCTCGGAGTCATGGAGTAAGTATGATGAATTCTTAAACAATAGTGTCAAAAGTGAATTATTGAACAATATTGTCAAAAAGTGATGTGGTTTATTATTTTATAAAAACCCTACCTACATTTTTGGACAATACTGTCAAAAAGTCTCTTTTATTTTATAGAAACCCTACCTGCCTTCCATTTCTCCTGCACGCCTCTGATTTTTTTATGTGCAGCACATGCAGAAACTTAATTCACAACTTTTTTTTTTTTTTGTTATTAAATGCTCAAATACATTTTTATTAATAGAACAATGGGCACCAACTCTTAGACACTGACTTGGTGTATGAAGGGTGATGGAGCGTTACATATTTTCTTTGGAAATACAAATTCTCATTTTCTCTAAAAGAAGAGTTTTATTTTCTTAAAATTGAAAAATAAAATTATATTAGTAAATAAAATTATATTATTTGTACGGATCTTATACGTACAAATAAGTTTGAAAAATTAGTTAGCAATATTTTTCTCAATTTTCTGGTCATCTTTTCCTTATTTGAAGAGGAAAAATTAATAAGACTCCGTATATGTGCGAAATTTGTCGGTCAATACTCAATGACTTGGGGTATCTACATTCATCAATAATTCTTGTTTCTATATATATATATATACATACTTTATCAAGTGACCACACTGGAGAGGTGTTTGAGAGAACACCCAAATGGAGATCCAATTCAACCTCTTCACTACTGCAGTAGTAATACTGTTATTCTGCCTCCAATGGTGGTGGCTCCGGCGAGCTCCTGCCGCCAAACAACCACCCGGTCCAACCGGACTTCCCATTGTCGGTAACCTCCTCCAACTGGGGAAGAAACCCCACCAGACAATGGCCAATTGGGCTAAACACTACGGCCCTCTCATGACTCTCCGCTTCGGCCTTGTTACCACCATTGTTGCTTCCTCCGCCGAACTGGCCAAAGAAATCCTCCAAACGCACGACAAAACCTTCTCCGACCGGCCTGTGCCGGATGTCATCGCGGCCCAACCCTACCCGGAAGGAACCCTTGCGTGGGTCCCCGGCAACCAAACGTGGCGCAACCGCCGGAGAGTCTGCACCACACAACTGTTCACCAACAAGACACTGGACACCATGCAACACCTCCGCCACAAGAAAGTCGGGGACCTCCTCGGCCATGTCCGGAAGCTCTGTGCTTCCGGTGAGCCGGTGGACATCGGCCAAGTGGCTTTCGCTACCACCCTGAACTTGATATCGATCACCATCCTCTCCGTCGACGTGATCGACCCGGACTTCGAGTCAGCTCAGGAGTTCAAGGACCTGGTTTGGAGGATTATGGAAGATGGCGGGAAGCCGAATCTTTCTGACTATTTTCCGGTGCTGAAATGGTTTGATTTGCAGGGAATAAGGCATCACATAAAGCCTTCTTATAAGAGGCTTCATGAGATCTTTGATGAAATCGTCAGTCAGCGTTTGAAATCTAGGGCTTTGGGTTTGGGTGCTGGTGATTTCTTGGAAGTTCTTCTTGATCAATGTGAAAAAGATGAATCGGATTTCAACAGCCTAACCATCAAGCCTTTGATCCTGGTAAGAACCATCAACTTCTTTTTGCTATGTAACTTCATGTTTTTGGATAGAAAATGTAGCACACAAAAAAGGATTTTTTGTTGGATTGATTATGTAGTACAGAAATTGGGATTTGCTTTTTCTTGAAGACAACTTGTCTCAGTCTAAAGAAAAGTTTAAAATACCTTTTTTTTCAAAAAATTAAAATAGTGACACATTTTTCAACATAGTAAAATTTTAGTGATTCCACAAGAGAAAAATCGAATGAAGAAACCTAGGGGCATGCTTGTTTTTGTAATTATGAAAATAATTTTATGCTTTTAGAAAATTGAAAATCAGAATATTATAGAAAAAAAATTTATTTAATTTAATTTTTTAAAAAATTCGGTTATAAAAATATGTGTTTTTAGATAATTGTGTTAATTTTATAATTCTTATAAAACAGTTTTGTGTTTTTTAAGCTCATGAAATTTTTTTTCAGAGTTATAAATGAAGTAGGTCCTAAAATTTTGAAAATAATATTTTTTTATTTAATTATATATATTATTTTTGAATAATACTATTAATTTCAAAGAGAGATGAAGACTTTTTATTCAATAAATATATTCTAATTATACCTTACGGATATGGTCTTTTGACTTTCTATTTGGTTCAAACTTGAGGACTTTAAAATCACCATCGGTGATTTATTTATTTATTTATTTATTCTTCGGAAGGGGGAAGGTCAAGAAATCCCACCCACTCAAAGATTCAGACCATCTGAACTGCATCCAGTTGGTAGACAAATGTTGTTTTACATTTATTCTTCATCATATTATTTTTGTATCAGCCTCAAGAATGCATTAGGCAGTAGTTATATTCCCTACTTTCCAAATTAAATATTATTTTTTAAAATTGTGTTTCACATGTAATCTTGAAAATTGTGACTCACAATTTTTTTTCAAAAACTACACTTAATTTGGGACAGTGAGTATAAAATTTTAAGTTCTCACAGTATACAATCACAGGACTTGTTTATTGCTGGGAGTGATACATCTTCAATAACAACCGAATGGGCAATGGCAGAACTTCTTCGCAGCCCGGACACAATGAAGAAATTACAGAACGAACTCATCCAAAAAATTGGCTCTAACCGGTCCGTCAAAGAATCCGACATTGATCACCTCCCATACCTGCAAGCCGTGGTGAAGGAGACCATGAGACTCCACCCCGCCGCCCCACTTCTGCTACCATACAAAGCCGGGACTGACGTAGAAATCGGCAGCTTCACCATATATAAGGACAACCATGTCGTAGTGAATGCATGGTCTATTGGTAGAGATGAATTGTATTGGGACAACCCATTGGTATTTAAGCCAGAGAGGTTCTTAGGCTCTGACATGGACTTTAAAGGCCAAGACTTTCAGTACATACCCTTCGGCGCTGGCCGGAGAATCTGTCCTGGTTTGCCTCTGGGGTTCCGAATGGTTTATCTAATGTTAGCTTCTCTTGTCCATGAATTCAATTGGAAGATCGCCGGAGGAATCGCGCCGGAGAATTTGGACATGGAGGAGCAGTTTGGGATTACATTGAAGAAAGCCATCCCACTTACTGTCATTCCTATGATGAAAAAGATGGAATGATTTAAGTCCTTAGAGTGTTTTTTTTCTTTTTCTTTTCCTTTTTTGTAACACTGATATTTCCATGAACATGTTTCGAGCTTCTAGAGCTTCTATGTGGTTCCAAGTTAGTGTTTCATTCCCTTAAAATAAAGAAATCCAATTTACTTGTCTTGATTCAACCCATTTCGATCTATTCATTTAAAGGCACGTGAACTTGACTCAACCTAGCCATTGGAGCAAAATCAACAAGATTCATATTAGTGTGATTGACAATTTGCAAGTTAGTTGATTTTAAGTGGAGAGTGTAATCAAATTCGTTGGATAATTAGATCAAGTCAATTAGATGGTGAAAACGTGCTTAAGAGAATGAGATATACTATTTTTTTTTTTGGAGGTAGCCACATGTTAGGTTACTTTTTAATATCATTTTATAACAAAATAAAATATACATTGCTTATGTCATCAA
The DNA here is from genome assembly GCF_030987335.1 of Cornus florida. Classification (NCBI taxonomy): domain Eukaryota; kingdom Viridiplantae; phylum Streptophyta; class Magnoliopsida; order Cornales; family Cornaceae; genus Cornus; species Cornus florida. Next base: position 84,716,149 of record NW_026775581.1, on the reverse strand, counting down.
GAGGAATTGGTTTTTTCAACATTTAAGAAAAAGATGGAAAGAAAATTGGAATGGTACTCCTTTTACAATATGGTGCATGAGAGAGAATTATCTGAAAACTAAGCTGCACATGTACTTACAAGTGGAAAGGGTAAATGATGTTTTCTGTCAAACTTTTTAATTTGTACTTAATTTACACCTAAATAATGTAAGTGCCACGTGGTGACCAATTACTTTGATGCCACAACAAAAGCAAAACCAAAGCAAACTACTTTATAATAGGTACAAACATATTTTTTTTTTGAAATGGTTAAAAAAATAAATAAATAAAAAGACAAAGATGTCCAAACCAGCTCCATCATAAGTACAGTATTTTATGAATAGTGATATATACCCACCTGATTAAGTTTACTCTACATATCTTGTTCTCTTGGTTTTGTAATGAAAAATAGAAATATAGTCATTGCTATATATTGTTAGTTGTTGGTTGGGTGCAAGATCTAATAGGAACTGATCCGAGCAATTCAGTTGGGTTTCACACAGCTACTGATTTGAGGCAGGAATGGTCTAAATCGGTTCACTTCTGTGATGTTTCACATTATGTGTGGAAGAGAATTTATTAACATTTGTAAGAGGAATGTCCGATAAAGGGGTAGACGTTTTGCATGAAATAGGTAGGTCCTTCGTATCAGAGTCCATTCCCACCTAAAATATAGGAGAGCGTGCAAACACCTGTAGGTGGCTTCAATGAGAAAGTTAAAGCTTTAAGAATGAGTGACTGTGACGTCCCAATTATACGGGGAATGCACAAACACCGAAAGGTTAGATCAATGAAGATGTTAAGTATTACACTCACTTTTAGAATGGCGCTAGTTTTAACATTTAACAAATATGAGGGTATAAACAACTCTTTGACATAAAGCTTAAAAAATAAGCGAGGTAGCAACACGTGTTATTAGTTGGAATCGTATAACAATCGTGGAGGGACAGTTGCTTACACTCGTCTATATTAAGAAGAAGGTCTCATCTTTTACAAATTTGAGAAAAACTTTCTTACTTTAACTAAGATGTTGTTTGATAACTCAATTCAGTATTTAATTTTGATCGAATTAAGTATTTATTTAATTAAATGAGTTAGATAACAAAATTTGAATATAACTAAAAAATGCTAAGCATCGCTTAAAATGAGATAAAATTTTAAGTGATAAGGGCATCACTTATTACCGAATACTAAACGCTGAAAATTTTAAAAAATATTTATTTTTTAATGACCACTTAGAAACATTCGTACTTAAAATTTTCAATACTTAATTTTTAATTTTATCAAACAACATCTTAATATTTAGTTTTTGTTCAATTTTTGTGCAGCCAACCCATGCATCATGATTCACCCCCTCTCTCTCTCTCATTACTGAAAGTTTCCTGTTAATATGAGAAATGCCTCAAAACAATAGGTTAATTTTATATAAAATTCAAGCCAACCAAAGTAGAAATTGTATTCCTTGATTCTTTTTAATTGGTCTTTTACAAAGTTCAAGAACCTTCGTAGTAACAAAGAATTTGCAGCCTTCCTTTGTGGGAGCTCATTTGTTCTAAAGGAGTCGAGCCTCACTTTTTACTTTAATTTGAAAGATATAGGTCATACCAAAGTGATGTAATATTAAGTGAGAAATGCTATTGTGGCTCTTTTGGACAGGTTAAGAAGGCTTGAATTAATTTACAATTGGTTTTAAATAAATAAACAGTTGCAAATAGCCATGTAGTAGTAAGTCATCTTTTAAGTGATGAAATACATACATATATATATATATATATATATATATATATAGGGTTAAGTGTAAAAAAAAAAATTGAACATATAAGGTTTGTGCAGAAATAGTTTTTACTTTTTGAAAATGTGCATTTCAGTCCATAAAATTAAAAAAAAAAAAAAAAAAGGTCCAAATAAACCCATCTAACCACTTTTTGATCAAAAGTGACATAAAATAAATTCAAAAACCCTATTTTGCCATTGAGTTAAGTGCAAAAAAACCCTCATCTACTATCGATATAGTGCAAAACAATCTCTGTGTAGTATAAAACCCCTTATACTATCAATTTGGTGCAATTACCCCCTGTTCGCATAAAAAGACATTTACACCCTCTCCAATGTAAATGAAATAATATTAAAAAAATTAGACAATGTAAACTTACCATTTTAGATAATTTATTATTATTATTATTATTTTCCCTTTGTATTTGATTGATTGATTTGTAAGTCGTGGTGGTGAAGGGTTCAAAGGCAACCGAGGTGATGGAGGGAAAGGAGGAAGGGGCTTCAAAGGAGGAAGAAGCTTTGGAGGCCCCAGAGGTGGCGGCGGCTTTAAAAGTGTAGTGGCGGTCTAGATGATAGAGGGAGGGAAGAAGAAGCCCCAAAGGCCCTAGAGGTGGCAGCGGCTTTAAAAGTTGTGGTGGCGGTAGAGATGATGGAAGGAAAGGAACAGGCAGAGGCGACCGCACTGGAACCACCTCATGAGGTTCACCGTCCGCTATTTCATTGTCGTAGAATAAGACCTCAACCTTTCACCGTCAACCAAACTCCGGCGGCAAGTTCTCATCCTTATCGAACGGCAAACACCAACAGATCCAGACCCTTCTCATCAATTGCCATCACCGATGGCACATTAATAGCGTCTCAAGCTCGCCGTCCTTCACTGTCGCCAACAACCACCAACAGTTAGGTTTGTGATGTGACTTTGTTTGATGACACACTAAGTTAACTCAATAGATTGGCGCTAAACTTTGGCTATTGGGCTGAATTGAATGGCCAAAATAAACATATTGGTGGTGGTGGTGGTGGTGGTGGTGGTGGTGGGGGTGGTAATGGTGGAACGTAGGAGAGATGGGTAAAATAGGAAAAGAAAAGGGCAAAATAGGGTTTTTGAATTTATTTTATGTCGATTTTGACCAAAAAGTGGTCAAAGGGGCTTATTTGCACCTTTTTAAAATTTTATGGACTGAAATGCATATTTTAAAAAAATAGAGACTATTTTGCACAAATCCTATATATTTGGGTTTTTTTTTTTTTTTTTAATTACACTTAACTCTTTTATTTATATTTAGAGGGTATTAAAGTCTTTTTATGCGAATAGGGGGGTAATTGTACCAAATTGATAATATAGGGGAGTTTTATACCACACAAAGACTATTTTGCACTATATCGATAGTAGATGGATTTTTTTTTACACTTAACCCACATATATATATATATGGGTCAAGTGTAAAAAACGCCCATCAAGTATGCATATAGTGCATATAACATCCTTCCCTTGCAAATAACACCCCTCAAGTTTCAATTTGGTGCAATCAAGCCCTTATGGCAAATTTAAAACTAAATTTGACTAAAATACCCTTAGTCAACAATTTTATAAAATATATAAAAATACAAAATTTTGTAAAAAGACCAAAAAGATAATAAACAGTCCCATCACGTGCCTCTCACGCACCACTTCTTCTACAAACTCCCTCTCCTTCACCGTCACCAATGCGAACCAACAACCTCTCTCCCAACCTAGAAGACTCAACGACCACTGTTACCTAATCACAGTCAGATACATTAGCACCAATGAACGACGATGACGACGAACCCACCACTACCCTCCCGTAGCCGGCGACGACGTTGCACTTGTCCCGATCACCGCTATTGTTGCCCATCCGCGAGGACTGCTGGTCCGAGGACGCTACTCACACTCTCATCGAAGCCTGGGGCGAACGCTACATCGAGCTCAACCGCGGCAACCTCCGTCAAAAACACTGGCAGGACGTCGCCGACGCCTTCAACGCCCGTCACGGCCACGTCAAAAAGGCTCGCCGTACAGGTATCCAGTGCAAGAACTGAATTGACATTCTCAAAAAGAAATACAAGATCGAACGGCAACTACACTAGCTAGTGGCCTTTCTTTCCCACTCTCGAATCCCTAATCGGCTCCTCCTACAAGCCCTCGCCGTCATCTGCACCTTACCGGAAAACATCGCCGGATTTTAACAGATTCTTATCAACCCTATTCGCCATTGTTTAATTTCTTCTTCTCTCAACAGCCTCACCTACAAATTCAACACAAACAAAACCCAGATCCAAAAACCATTCAATTCCCACGTGGATTTAATCAGATTCCAAACAAACCCATAACATACATTTGCTCACACACATTACAAACAGAACTTTGGTAAGACCCACTAAAACAAAACTAAGAACGAATTAGCCATCACCACGAAATCCCCAAATCCAAGAACGAATCAGCCATCACCACAACCAAAATTTACATATTAGAGAAAATTTTAGAGAGAGACAGAGACAAAAATGCAAGACCTAATGTTGGACCGCTATTATCGACGCCACCGGAGTCCTTGGCATCATTTTCGACGTCTTCTCTTCCATCAAAGTCTTTTGATTTGACGGTAGAATTGGCCGAATTCCAACTCCCAGCAGCGGCGCTCCTCTTCGTACTGCTCAATCATCCTCATCGTCGCCACGCAGGATCTCGTCACCATGATGGGTCGCTTGCCGCCGTCGTCTCCTGCACTTTCCCCGCAGCCGTCTCTTGCGCCGGTGTTGGTAGTGGTGTGTGGTGTATATACGTCTGTATATATACCCAGTTAGTATATGTGTGTGTGTGTGTATATATATGAATGGATGAAATTGATTTGTGTGTGTGTGTGTGTGTGTGTATAGATATCTGTGTGTGTATATAGATATGAATAAGATTGATGGATAGAGTTAATGGGTGAATTATGGTGTGAGGAGGAGGAGGTGTGTGATACCCTCGGATTTCCGAATGCGGGTTGGCCAAGCCCACGCCCGAATACCCGAGGATATCAAAACAAATTGATAATAAACGAACACAGAGTACAAAAGAATAAAGAAGAATAAATAAAATGCTGACAAGAAACTAAAATGATAATCTAATAATAAACCTCAGAATATATTTTCATTAGTTAATAAACTCTTCTGATACAACTGATCCTCCAAAATATAATTTGGGAATCCATACTGTGTGGACCCCTAGAAAATCCAAACGAAACAAATGACAGCAATAACTGTCTAAATCAGGAAACTGAATCATAAAGAAACTCCTATGTAGCATCGGAAGAATGAAGTAGATTAATCCTCGCTCAACACGAACAACCTCTATTCCTGACGAACACCTGAAAAATAATTGTGGGTCAGGCCCACAAACAAGTTCTGTTCTACTACAGTCCAAGTAGAGATCCGATACACGTATACATCCTAGTCAATCCAACAGTAACTAATAGTCCGTATATATATATATACACACACACACTAAAGAAACCTCACTAGACTATAGGGTTGTCTCAACCTTAATAGTAGGTAACATTCAAAACGCACATACAGTGGACATGAGCACTTAGACCTACCAGGGTACACAACTACACTATATCTAGCTACACATCCCTAGCGATATACGCGCCCTAACCACTGATCCTGAGACTCAAGCTCATATCATGGCACCATACTTATATATATATAATCTAGTAACAATCCTATCCAGTATATATTAATCCTCCATAAGTCATTCAACTTGTTCAGCTGACTTGACTTGAATATAAGTAGAACTTAACATTTTAGTTAATTCATTCCCTTATATAATAAATTAATCCTCCATAAGTCATTCAATTTGTTCAGCTGACCTGACTTGAATATAAGTAGGACTTAACATTTTAGTTAATCAATTCCCTTTATATAAAATAGGTAGGACTTAACTGATAAGTTAATCCGTCCCTAAAATGCCACCGTTCCATACTGGTGCATTAAACTACACAATCCAACAATTAATGTAACGATTAAGGAAATACATCAAACAATCCAGAAATAACTATAATAATATAATATCAAGTTATCACAAAATAGGAATGACTTATTATTTATTTAAGCTTCTTATATCATATGTCCTACACAAACTGAATCTTATATATGATAATATTTTATTATACCGTCAAATAAGTATTCTCCATATTCAATTCATCCTACACATTTAATCTTAATTGCTAAAACATTTTAAAAGATTAAATCTATTCGTTTGTTTAAAACATTCAAATAGAAAGCATCATTATGATTGAGTCTATTTAAATTTATTTAAACCCAAACCTAGTTCCTATTTAATGTTCAGGAATCCTATGCATGTTTCTACGTTCCATCATTCCACAGATATGAAAAATACATAATGTAAACATATAAAAATTCACATCGAAAATCACATCAAAATCATGCATTTATCAATTCATAACACAAGAACAGATATGAACCAATTTCATAAAACCTATATTCTAATCCAATTAAACATGCATAATTATTTAATTTTATATGTTTAATAAATTCTGGAATTTCCTAGGCATGCATAGAAACACGAATCAAAGGAAAAGAGATAGAAGAAGAACTTGCCTTAAACTTTCGGATCGAAAGTTAAACATCTTCTTACTTGATATTCTCTCTACATGATTTTTTTCCTCATTCCTTCATTTTCCTCCTTCCCTCTCTAACTCTCTCTCTATAGAATATATCACGTGAATATTTCTAACCCCTTTTTACAACCTATAACTATATATTTATATGTTAAATAAAATAACCCTAACCCTTTTCCCAATCCAAGTCAACTTAAAAAAAAATAAATATTAAAATATTAAAAAGGTAAGTAAAATATGTTACGTATATAATTTATGTATATCTTTATTAAATAAATAAATTATACACATCCCATTATTTATTAATGGATTATGCAATAATACTTAAGTTATCATAATATTATAAAGTAACTTAAAACATAACACGTATCAAATCTATGTATATTTTATTATTTAAATATAAAACATATACATTAGATTAAATATTACTACTCAAGTTACTATAAAAGTAATTAATAAATTATTTTTCCTTTTATATATATTAAAAAGGTAAGTAAAATATGTTACGTATATAATTTATGTATATGTTTATTAAATAAATAAATTATACACATTCCATTATTTATTAATAAATTATCCAATAATACTTAAGTTACCATAATATTATAAGGTAACTTAAAACATAACACGTATCAAATTTATATATATTTTTATTATTTAAACATAAAACATATACATCAGATTAAATATTACTACCCAAGTTATCATAAAAGTAATTAATAAATTACTTTCCTTTTTTATATATGTATATAATATATATCTATATATATACATACACAACTATCCATGAGTAATAATCCATACACATCCAACCTCCTATCGAAATAGTCTATGGGACCCAATTGGTTCACCCATTACTACTAACCATAATCATAAAAGAAAAATAAAATAAAATAATAAAAGAAAAGAAAATATTTAATTTACAATTAATCAAAACACCATTTAAGCACATAATCTAATTAAATAATTAACATATAGACAAATACAAATAATACATAGACACATAATCAAATAATCAAGTAATACCTAATTCAATTAAACACATAAGCAATTAATTAAATAATCAATTAAATAATTAACAATACAATTAAAATAAATAAATAAATATCGAAACTATTCTTTTAAAATTAGGGGTATTACAAGGTGGTTGAAGAAGAAGAAAACGACGGTGGGAGGAGTTGGCGGCAGAGAGTAAAGAGAGAAAGATGGGTATTTTCGGAAGATTAAAAGGGCAAAATAGACATTACAACACTAATTCATATCAAATTTATGACAGATGGGTAATTTTGCACAATTTTAAAAGATTATGAGTACTTATTGCACACTTTTTAAAATAGGGGATAAAATTGCTACAAAAAATATACTTCAGGGTGTTTTCTACACTTCCCTCTGTGTCAGTTGCGATGCGACAATGAATGGAAGGAATTTCAGCAATTTCAGACATTGTTACAAAACATAAGAGAAAGCTTGAAGTTCAAAACTCGAATTTCATAATAATAATTATTGTTGTCTTGTTGTAGTTATTAAAAATGAAAGCTCGAATCAGATAATTGGCACAAAAAAGAAAGTTCAGAGGAGTTTTCCCTAGTTCTGAAGGTTTAATGAATTTTGCCCAAGAAAGATTATCAAAGCTTTAAATGAATTGAATGGCTTGGAAGCTCACACCATTAATCAACTACATTATTGGACCATTCAAGCTCTTTCATGAACACACACACACACACACACACACGCACACACAAATATATATATATATATATATATATATATATATATTATCAACCATCTATGATCTACCCCCTAACAAGTGATAACCTACCTCTCCCTTTCAATGTTTGGTTGCCAATTATTAATGCCTTGAAGTAAAAGTTATTTGATTAAGGGATATTTTTTTATTTTTGTAAAGGGTTTGGTTGAGGAATTGACAGAACGACATGTGCAATCTGATATTTTTTTTTTAAGTTTTGTAAAGGGTTTGGTTAAGGAATTGACAGAACGACATGTGCAATCTGATAAGTATTTCTTCAAAAATAAAATAAAATTATTTGGTTCTATGCAATAAATTTAAAATTGTTTTTTAGAGTGCATTTGATTGGATTTGTAACCTTTTGGTCGTCTCCACCATTAATGAATTTGATGAGAGTCAGATTAGAATGACGAGAGAGAACCTAATCCTATTTGAAAAATTAAATGCATGTCTTTAAGATTTCTGGAAGACTCAGATTTTAATGGGTGACTTTAATTTCAACCAGATAAAATTCTAATAAATAAATAAAAAATACTCGTATCAAAGAAATAGAACTTTTAAGTAAGAATTTGGCAAAATACCAGATTTTAAAAAATTAGAGAAAAGATGGTCATTTCAACTTTTTAATTAATTGGATCAAGTTCTTATAATTCAATTAAATTAGGACTTAATAATAAAAGGACAATAGTTAGGTCCTCACCAGTAAGAATTTATAACATACTCATTAGTGATATGAATCAATAATAAATTGACATGTGATTTTTAATTACCAAATCAAAAATGGTGACCATGGTAAATATCCACTTATTAAATCCAAAATTGTGATTTAATTACCATTTAGTAATTAAAATAAGAGGTCCATTTATTTTTGGTCCATGCAGTGAGTATGTCAGAAATTTTCATTGAGGACCTAAGTATTACCCATAATAAAATATTTGAGAAGTTAGAATTGATATTATGAAATGTAGGAAATACATATTTTTATAACCTTGCATAATCTCAACCACTTCTTATGCTATTTAAGATGAACACTGGGTCCTTCCTTTAATTGTGTAAAATTAAAGTATATGGTTTGGTGTCACTAATTTGAATTAGCCAAAATTCTAATAAAAATGAATAAAAATCTACTCCAAATTAAGATTTGACAATTATATACTTACGGTAATGTACACATATCACCCCTATACTATGAGATTAGTAACATATATACTCCTTAGGCATTTTCGGAATAGTAAAAGGGCAAAACAAGTATTACAATACTAATTTATGTTAGACAGTGTATTTTTGCACAATGTGAAAAAATTATCAACATTTTTTTGCACATTTTTTCAAATAGAGATAAAAGTGTCAAGTGAAGTATATTTGAAGGGTATTTTCTACAACTGTCCCTTATAATATTCTAATTAATTAAATTTGTTTTTCTTCCCACCAGTTTGTAAGTTTTACTTTCATTTTCTTATTCGCGGTTCATTTCGATTCAATTATTGATGGTCCCTGTAATCAGATAAAAATTATTAATTAATTAGCAGATTTAGGGAATTAAGTCAGAAGAAAGATTGTGTTTGATTCCATACTATTTGCAAGACTTCTTTAGCTCTCCTTGTCAACATCATAAGAGTTTTTTGAAAAATGGTATTCATAATTTGAGAAAAAAAAAAAAAAAAAAAAAAAAAAAAAAAAAAAAAAAAAAAAAAACAATAACGTAACTTCCTTTGAAATTTTTTTTATTTTTTATTCTTACATTCTCTAAAACTTCAAAATGTCCGAAAAACTCAAATAATTGATGCTTTAGAGTTGAGATTAGAGAAATTTTAGTTTAAAGTTTTAATTATTTTTTTTTTTTATTCCAAATCTAAAAGATAAATTTAGTGTTTCTAAACATACCATTTTAGTAATGTTATAATATGAAATTTTTGTCTTCTTGCCATAATCATGCAAACATGTTAAAGTGCACAAAATTCTATATATTAAAGAAATCAGACAAGCTTTTATATTATTAATTTTTTTTACTTCATTTGACCAAATTAAACTATAATCTTTAACCGCCACATGGAGAAATTATTAGATGGGTCAAACTTGACTACGGAAGCTCTACTTGTGTTCACTGGTGAATACTAACATAGAGCTCATGAATACTAACACCTTACACTTAATTCATATAATTTAAAAAATATCATACCTTTAATAAATATAAAGAAAGTGAGAATTTCTTAAAAAATTCATAAATATTTATAAAATAAATTATATCAAAAGATTTATAATAATATGTTTTAGGAGATAACGAGTCTAGTGAGCCCCGTTGACTTTCCTTGTGTAGCAACACAAGTTGTATTAGGGGTGTACACGGTTCGGTTTGGTCCAGTTTTAAGGATTTTTATAACCAAATCGTTCCCTACGGTTCCAGAAAATATGAAACCGAACCAACCCAAACCATGAAAAAATGGTGGTTCAGTTCAATTCAGTTCAGTTCCACGGTTCTAGTTGAATTTTTTTCCCTTGAATTGTATATACATATTATAACGGTTCGGTCTGAACTAGTCCGGTCCTATGGGACCCTAATCTAGGACCAAACAAAAATTTCACGATTCCATTATTTTTGAACCGTGACTAGACCGAACCGCTATGGAACCAACCCAGACAGTTTGATTTTTTGGGTTGACGATTTTTTTGCACACCCCTAAGTTATATGGCTTTAAAAATAGTGGGTTACGTAAATTTGAGGTTGCTCACTATACCATGGGCCTAATGTTGAGGTATCTTATGTCGGATCCAAATGGGAAGTAAAATAGGTTAGGTAGTTATACCTAATAGTTTAAACTTTTAGGTCTGATCGCAAAGCACCCAACCCATTACAGTTGGGATCAGAGCTAGTTCTAATATTTAATCCGATGTCACACCAAACTAATAATGACTTTGGAAATAAACTAAATTTTAAGCTCTAAATTTTCAAGAGTAATGATATATCATCCCAAATTAAAAAGATGCCCAATAATGGATGCGATCATGAAAGAGGGTGACATCATGTGCTCCCACTCACACATCACTCATTTGGCACACTATTTGACATCATTCCAACTACGGATGACAACTGGTGGGTTTACCTAAATATGTACCCGCCCAATTTAATTATCGATAAATTCATACTCGCCTCATGCCCACGATGAGTTTAAAAGTTCACAATTTATACCAGCCACGTTAGGATATGAGTGTACGCGTGCTCACCCCACCTAGTTTAAGTTTTTTTTTGTTTTTTTGGGTATAAATTGATAAAATGTATAGATTCTATACAATGTAAATACATAGGAAATAATGATATATATAGATATATATACACACATATACATAAATATATATGAACACAATAATTGTGTACATTTATAACATATATATACATCTATATATATACAGGGGCGGAACCAGGATTGAATTTGAGGGGGGCATAGTGTATGCTCATTATACTATGGGCCTAGTGTTGAGGTATCTCATGTCGGATCCAAATGGGAAGTAAAATAGGTTAGGGAATTATACCTAATAGCTTAAGTTTTTTGGTCTGATCGCAAAGCACCCAACCCGTTACAGTTAGAATCAGAGCTAGTTCTAATCTTTAATCCGGTGTCACACCAAGCTAATAATGACTTTGGAAATAAACAAAAGTTTAAGCTCTAAATTTTCAAAAGTAATGATATATCATCCCAAATTCAGAAGATGCCAAATAATGGATGTGATCATGTAAGAGGGGGGTTGACATCATGTGCTCCCATTCACACATCACTCATTTGGCACACTATTTGTAATACCCCTAAGTTTCAAAAGGATAGTCTCGGTATTAATTAATTGTTTTATTTAATGCTTTAATTTTATTTAATGCTTTAATTGTTTTCTTTTCATTAATTGTTTTATTTCATGTTTTAATTGGTTTAATTGGAATTAGTTGTTGGTTGACTTGTTTATTTGATTTCATTTTAGTTGCTTAAGTGTGTTATTTAATTATTTATTAAATGTTTTATTTAGTTTATTTGGTTAATGGGTAATTAAAATAAATTAGTTAATTAGATTTTTAAACGTGACTGTTATATAGTTCCTTTAAGTATGCACAGTAGCCGTCATTGTTTAACTTAAATTTCTGTATGGGCCGAGCAAATCCGATTAGGGTTGAGGGAACCTAAGATTAGTGTGGCCTATAAATACTCACTTAGGATGCCTGCCTAGGGTTTTAAGAAGAAGATTACGACATAGTAAGTCTGAGAGCAGTTTTAGAGACGGTAGGAAAACAGAGAGCAAACGAAGAAGAGTTACGCCGGAAAATTTAGACGAACGTCGGTGTAAGGCAAGTTTTGCCTTAACTCTCTCCCTTAGACTTCGTGTTCTTTGCATGCTTAAATAGTTTCAGGATGATTTATATGTTTAAAATAAAATAAAATAAAAAACGTTGTCTGTTTACTTGATTAAAAGTTTAACTGTAACAGAATCTGATATACCTGTGTTAAACTATTCCAAGTTGAAACTTTCTTGTTTAGTTCTCTGTTTAATCCACATTAGTGATATAATAAGAACTGAAACAAGGGTTGGAACATACTGGGATCTAGGTACAGTTTCTAGGAACCTACACAGTGAAGTGCCGGAGGAGTAGACGATGCCGAAAAAGAGAACACGGAGAAGAGGAGGGAGAGAGCCGGCTCTTTTTGGGATTGGAGCCGGCTCCTTTGGACTTAGAGGCGGCTCCAGGTCACTTAAAGGCGGCTCCAAGTCACTTGGAGGCAGCTCCAAGTGTTTTTGGAGCCTGCTCCATTCTTTGTTTTCCCCTTTTTTCATTTTGTTGGTTTTTCTCTTGATTTTCAGTGAGACAAAGGCTTGGTTATGAAGTTTCTAAGTTTTTCCTAAGAGAGTTCAACACTTTAATGAATGGTTTAACAGTGGACTGGTGTGGGAATAAATATTTAAGGGTAGTGAGTCTGCTCCATGGGTGTTCTCTTTGGTGTTTTACTTTCTGTTTTGCTTATTCTCCATTTGCAGTAATAAGGCTTCATGAGGGTTGATTTCTTATGTTTTAAATGGAAATTAAATACTGTGAGAAATAGTTTAGAGTAAAGTTAAATTGCCAAAAACAGAATAGTATAAAGCTGCACTCAGAGCATCTAACGTTAAAATTGTATGGAATCAGTTTAGGTGTTCTGCAGAGAGGTATGGTTTTGGTTAATTAAATTTCTTAATGTTATTAGAAGTTTCTGTGAGAGCTTATTTCACTGTTAATGGAATATGTCTGTACAAGTATAAAAAAATATACATGTTTTAAATCTATGTTGTGCTAAGATTTTATTGTAAAATTGAGTGCATAAACTTGTTGGACAGAAAACTACAAGTATGATAAATTACTTATAGTTATTTTTGCATGCCATGGAATTGAGTTAAATCATATCTATTTATGCTTTGTTGGTTATATGGAAACTGGAAATGGAGTTATAATACAGTTACAGTCCGGTGTGATCAGGTTATGGTTTCGGTGTTGATTTAATTAAAGCATGTCTGTTAAACTACTTTATCATGCTTAGTTTAGAATTCTCGGGATTGACATTCATATGGTCAGTATGTTTATCAACTGGTTTAGTTAAAGTGTAATACCCCTAGTTTTTAAAAGGATAAAATGGGAATTTAATTTTGATTATCTAAGTGACTTATGTACTTATTTGATTAGTTGTGTTTATTGTATTTGTTTAAATTAATTGACTGATTAATTGTGTGTTTAAATTAATAATTAATATTGTTTAAGTGTGTTTTATTTTATTATCCATTTGACTTGAAATTGTATGTGTGTTCTGTGTGGTTTTTAGTCATAATTATTTATTTATTTTTCTTAATTATGTTTAAGGGTAATTAATTAATTAGTTAGTTAATTTTGTTCCAGATAAATGTATAATGAACGTAACTGTTGTGGTCACTTGTTTATTACCATGTTGGGTGATAATTAGGTTTAGAGTGTTATGATTAAGTAATTAGGTAGCCGACTTGTAGTTGGGCTGGACTTAGGGTTAGGATTACTGGATTTGGGATTAGGGTTTCAGAGGAGTCTATATATATATAACGATTTATGTTGCAAAGGTTTTTGGGAGAAAACCCTATTCACGTAGGGGTAATTTAAGAGGAAAAACAGATATACATAGAGAGGGTTGTATACACTTCAATGTGTATATTCTTGTGTAGTCTGCAAGGGTTAAAATAAAACATTATTCACATAGTATTAATCTATGAAGCTAAGGAGGAAGAACAGAGGAATGGAACAATGGTCAGAGGTGGGAGCAGTATAAGAGAATTCTGAAACTTAGAAACGATGCTGCTGTAAGGTTTCAAAACGAAATCTAAAGGCAAGTTTCATTCTCTCCTTCCTGTAAACTTGTGTTCTGTGCATTCTTTATAGTCTCCAGGGACTAATTAAACTTTTAAAAATTCATGATTGACGCATAATGTATCAGACTGTAATCTGTTTATGGTTTAGATCACTGAAATTTGGTTCTTGTATAAAACTGTGCTGAGTATGGTTTTAAACTTCTGTAAATTTATTCGTAAGGAGTTTCTAGGATGGTTTGGACTACAATTTAACACTGAAAACTTTAAAACGAATTGTTGATATATGTTTCAGACTTTAAACTGTTCGTATGCTTAGTTAAACTGAATTTGGTTTTTCTTGCATAAACTGTTGTGTGTAGTTTAAGTTCTTTGTCAATCGGTTCACACTGGAATAAGAGGAGTCTCTAGGGGTTTAAGAACTTTAATTGACCTCTAATAATCTTAAGAAGTCTGGAATAGGATATTGGACGTCGCCGGAAACACAGAAGGTAACCGGACGAAGCAGAAAAGAAGTTGGAGCAGAGGAGAAGGCTCAAAGGGCGGAGAGGCGGCTCCAGAAGGTAGGAGCCGGCTCCCCCTTTCATAGAGCCGGCTCCAAGGGGTTAGGGAGCCGGCTCTAAGGTAAAAAGAGCCTGCTCTTGATTTTTAGAGCAGGCTCCTTTGGTTGGGTCTTGTTTGGGTGCGTTCTGGAATTTGTCTGGGCACTTTTGGGCCATGTTTGGGGTTTTTAAATGGTTTCAGGGACTGGAATGAAAATTCTAAAAGTAATTTCAAGGGATGTTAAACCATCTAAGTGTATGATTTGGTTCATAGGGCAAATGGAATAAACAGTGTAAAAATAAGTGACTTTGTACGCTGCTAACGGATCGGAAGGACTAAGTTGCTAAGTCTTGTTTTAAAAATTTAACGGATGGTAGCATGGACTTTAAACATGATATTGGGCTATATTGGAGCCACACTTGATAAATTAATGTTTATATATTCATGGATTTAACCGTAGGAATGTTCAACGGTGCAGGCTGTTAATGGAAAGAATGGGTTTAATTGCCCAGTTTAATTTCAGCAGTTTAACGGAGTATATATATCTTTATAAATTTTATTATGGTAGCATGCTAGGATCATTTATATATCATGGTTGATCTATGCATACCTTGGATATTAATTAATGAAATACAAATTCTTTTTCTGCGATATATGGATTTAAGCTTGGATAGTAATTGATGTGATATTAAGCACTATTCTACAATTACTTGGGTTATAGTTTGAATTTAAATTTCTGAACTAATATTTGGGTTCTGTTAATTTAATTGGATGTTGGCCTGGAATTAATCGAAGACATAACTATATATATATTTTCTGTCAATTACATAAATGGATGCTGGATTTTAACTTGGTGAACTGTTAAACCTTGTCTTGATTAGTTACGTGGATGGATTCTGGATTGCTAGTTGATGAACTGTTTAAATTATGTATATCAACTATTTGGATTACGTGGATATGATTTGATGAACTGCTTAAAATGTTACATCATTCAATGATCGTTTGCATTATATGTACCGGTATGGGACGGTGACATATTAGGGATGGATTAGATTAAAAAGTTAAGTCCTACCCCTTCATACATAAGAAATGGATTAACTAAAACAGTTAAATCCTACATGGATGCATGTCCTGTCAACTAAAACAGTTGAACGACATAATGGATATTTGTTTTATCTTTCTGCACTAGGAAGGAATTTATATATATATTTATAATACCGTGATACGAGTTTGAGTCTCCTGATCACGATTAGGGCGCGTATATCGCAAAGGTTGAGTAGCTGGATATAACTAATGTTCCCTGGTAGGTCTAGGTACTTGGCCGCTGAAAAGCATGTTTTATAGGTCACCTTCTACCCAGGCTGAACTATGTTATAGGCTAGTGAGCATCCTATAATGTGTATTTATATATATATGGACTATTGTAGATATTGCCGAGCTATCTAGGATGTATCTGCGTATCGGGTTTATGTACGGATTGTAGTAGGATGGAACTTGCATGTGGGCCTGACCCACCTTTATTTTTCGGGTGTTCGTGAGTACCAGCCTTAGGGTTTGATCGTGGTGATGCAGATACAGTCACTCACTCTTCCGATTACATAGGATTTTCTTTCTTATTTTGGTTTTCGATTTTAATTCTGTAAATGTTTTACCAGTTGGAATTATTAGGGGTCCATTAGATGGATTCCCGAGTTGTACAGATTTGAAGGATTTAAATGTTATTAATTTATTATTTTAAATTGAGGATTTTTATTTTAGAATTCTTTCAGCGTTTTGATATTTTATTCTTAATTCAAATTTTATTCCTATTTGTTTACATATTAATTGTCTGATATCCCTAGGATCTGTGCTCGGATTTGATCACTCGTGGCTCTAGAATCGAGGGGTATCACACAATTAGCATGTTTGATAATTATTTTACTATACCTGGTAGGGAATTGTTGATATTGTTATTGTAAATACTTTGTCAACTATTGGATGGATGGGATTATTTGCACCGGTATAGGACGGTGTCATATTAGGTTTGGATTAGCTCAAATTGCTAAGTCCTACCTATTTTGGAATAAGGGCACGGGTTATTAAATACAATTCTCCTTATATATATAAGTCGGTACGGTTGAATACGCCGAATGACTTACTGGATTCCTTGTGGATGGTTATGAATGGAGTTTAAATATATTTTTATGATACCGTGTCATGAGCTTGAGTCTCAGTGTCGACGGTTAGGGTGCGTATATGCAATTGGATGTGTAGCTGGCTGTGAAGGTTGAGGTATACCCTGTTTAGGTTTAGGTACTCATGCCCACTCAGGTGCGTATTGTGTGATGCCTTCTGTTCAGGTTGAGACCCTCTTCATAGTCTAGCGAAAGTCCAGTAGTGTGGATATATTTATGTACGGATTATTAGTTATTGTTGAACTATTTAGTATGTACATGCGTATCGAGTCTATGTTTGGATTGTAGTAGGATAGAACTTATTCATGGGCCTAACCCACTTCTATTTTTCAGGTGTACGTTAGTTCCAGGTTTGAGCTTGTTCGTGCTGAGCAAAGACGATTTTTCATTTTACCGACGATGTAGGATTTCCTTCCAGATATTGAATTTGGGTTTTATCTTTAGTTTTACTTTCATTCAGTTGGGATTTTTATTAAGGGTCCACTAGAGATGGATTCCCGAGTTGTTTAACTTATGGAGGTTTTGGATTGGTTTTGAAGTATTGGGATTTAAGTATATTTAATTTTAAAGGATTTTATATTTAGTTTCTTCCAGCTCTTATGTTTTATTTTTAAATTCATTTTGTCATCTGTATTCGTTTTAAACTATTGATTGTTTGATATTTCCTCGGGTTTAAGCCTGGGCCTGATCAACCCGTGTCTCGGATCTGAGGGTTATCACACTATTTGACATCATTCCAACTATGGATGACAACAGGTGGGTTTACCTAAATATGTACCCGTCTAATTTAATTATGGATAAATTCATACTCGCCTCATGCCCATGATGAGTTTAAAGTTCACAATTTATACCAGCCACGTTAGGATATGAGTGTACACGTGCCCGCCCCACCTAGTTCAAGTTGTTGTTGTTGTTGTTTTTTTTTTTTTTTTTTTTTTTTTTTTGGTATAAATTTATAAAATGTATAAATTCTATACAATGTAAATACATAGTAAATAATGATATATATATAGATATATATACACAAATACACATAAATATATATGAACACAATAACGTGCATACATTTATAACATATACATATATATATATATATATATATATATATATATATCTACATATATATATATATAGGGGCGGAGCTAGAAATGAATTTTGGGGGGCATAGTGTATTTGACAAAAAAACAAAAAAATTCAACTAACATCAGAAATATATATTTTTTTAAATCAGAAGGCGAACAAAAAAATTATTCAATGCCAATATTGATTTGTTGAACTAATAAGGACAGTTAAAATACTTGGCAAATATAAAAACCAAATATAGATTTGGTTAATATATCCATTGAATGCCAAAATAAACATTCGCAAATTGGAACCATAGATTTTGAAATTCAAACCCAAAATGTTGACACACACAATACAAAAAATTTGCATACAACTGATATACATACAATATGTTACAAATTGTAATTATATATATATATATATATACACACACAGTCAAAGTATGATAAAAACTAAAATAAATCTGTGAAATTCTTAAAAAAAAAACAAAAAACAAAACAAAACAAAACATAACCTAGGGTTTCTGATTCTTAATTGAATAAATAAAATAAAAACAAATTTTACGAGTGAATCAGTGCAAAGGGCTAATTCTTTCAATCTTGGGATTCAATTAGAGCATAAAACTCCAAACCAAATTAGTGAGTATGAGAATGGAGACCTGGACTCTGGAGGCTGTGAGAGGAGAGGTTTTTTTTTTTTTTTTTTTTTTTTCAAATTAGTAAGTATGAGAATGGAGACCTTGACTTTGGAGGCTATGAGAGGAGGGTTTTTTTTTGGTCTTAAAGCTGATGCAATTATAGTATAAAATAGTTAGTACAGCTAGGCAGATCAAATGGCAGAATATTTTAATAGGTAAAATGATTAAATCATCCTTAATATATCATCAAATATTTTTTTGAGGGGGGCATATTTGAACTTTTAAAAAAAATACACATAAGAGTACTAATTTTTGTTTTTTTAGGGGGGCCCTGGTCACGGTCCCTCCGCCCCTGTATATATATAAATATATATATATTTTTTTAAAAATAAAGTATAAAGGGTTGGACTAAGGATGGCAATTTACCCCAATCCGGTGAGGAACCGCCCCACCCTTGCCCCATTTAAAGCGGGTTTAGAAAACCGTTTATTTAAATGGGGTGGGGATGGGTTGGGGAAAAAAAAAAATTGGCCGGATTTGGGATTGGGGGCGGGGGCGGGGGCGGGGGAGGGGCACCCCTGCCCCGCAACCGCCCCGATTACATATGGAATTACTCCTATTAGCCCCTACTATGCTATTGTACTTACTGATTTAACATATTATATTATTTATACACTTATAAATAAACCCTATTTATTCCTATCTTCAAAATCGAGACAGGACAGGGCGGTTATGAGGATTAAGGGTAAAAAAATAATCGGTTATGGGGCAGTTTTTGGGGGTGCTAAATTTAAACAGGGATGGGGGATAGGGAATGAGAAACCAGCCCCATTGCCATTCCTAGGTTGGACTAGGTAGGAGGATATTTCTCAAAACCAGTCCCGTCCCTATAACCCGCAATAGGTTTAAAATCTAAATTCATACCTGTGCCATTAAAGACGTGCGAAAATTCGGTGGGACGGTACAAAAAATCATCCCTATTTCCAATCGGAAAGAAGTATCTTAAAACTGTATATTAATAAAAATGTATGCTTGTTCTTTGTATGTTTGCTTCCTTGCAAGGAAAAAGAAAAAGAAAAATAATTGAAATAAAAGAGAGTAAAAAAAAGCTGCATACGGTAGAGTATATTGCGGATTGGAAGTGAACAAAATTAGTTAATATTCGAACATATATAATCTTCAATGCTTTGTTAAAAATTATATAGGAAAAATGTTAATTTTTGGTCTTGATAATTATTGATATTGTAGCAAGTTTAACATTTAACGAGAAAGTATATTCTTATCATTTGCTGACTACCGGTCCTTTTTAGACTTCATTAGTTGAAATCATATCAAAAAATCGATTAATTTTTGTATTTTTACTTATACATATGTGTGTGTGTGTGTGTGTGTATATATATATATATATATATATATATATATATATATATATCTTCAATGCAATTCTGATCATAAACTCCATGATATCAAGTGCTACGGTCTCAACAATTTTTTGGATAAATCATACATAATTTATTTTGGAGGTGTTATGGTCAGATAAAGATTTGTAGATCCACTTCACGCTTCCATGGATACGAAGCACCGACGAGAAGAATCGAGTGATCAACTAGTCATCCACTAATGTTGAATGGGTTGGACTGGGTGGGAGGATATATATAATTTTTTTTTTTTTAAATAAAATATAATGGGTAAGATTGGATAGGAAGATATTTCTCAAAACTCATCTCGTCCTTATAACCTGTAAGGGGTTTAAAATTTAAATTTATATCCGTGTCATGAAAGACAAGGCGGTGTGAATTCGGTGGGAAGGTACAAAAAATAGCCCTATTTCCAACTGAAAGTATGCATCATAAAAATGTATATTTATAAACATGTATACTTGTTTTTTTGTATGTTTTCTTCCTTGCTAGGAAATAAAAAATAAATAAAAAATAAAATAAAATCGGTCTTTATAACTATTGATATTGTAGCAAGTTTAACTGTAAATATATTCTTATCGATCATCTGCTGACAACCCGTCCTTGTTAGACTTTTATTAGTTGAAATTATATAAATTCTGATCATGAGCTCCATGATATCAAGCGCTGTGGTCTCAACAATTTTTTGGTTGAATCTGTTGGGAAATGTGCAAGTTTTTAAAACTTTTGAGGGATTTGCAATCATGGATCTTGATTCATCACATAGAGACAAGTTTTATGCAAAAATAAATAAAAGATGATATATAATTCAATAAACAAACTGAATACTTACATCAAAGGTTTGAGTAAACCTTTTAATCTTTCCTCTAAAGTGAATGTTCTCACTTATTGTAGATTCCTTTAGCAAGATCTTTTCTCCTTCTTTTTTATTATAATCTTCCATTTAGGAATCACCAATATGCCTTGATGAATAACCTTAGAATCTAGGCTTGTGGTAGCCTCCTTTTAGAAGAGAAAACAAATCCTAAAATCTAGAGAGAGAAAGTGTATTCCTTTTTCTTGAAATAAAAGTCACCTCTAAAATATACATGGACCCATGTATATATAGGTAAAATAAAAATAAGAATAAGGAAACAATAAATCATTCTCCATCTCTAATTCAACTTTCTCAATTCTAACAGGACTCCAATATCAACTTGGGCTATTGGTGAGAATCCTTTTGGGCTTACTATTTTCTTGGCTCCTATAAATTAATAATTGGTCCGGTCCATTAAACCATAGACCCAATTCAATTAATTCATAAATTAATTTCTACTCCACTAAAAGAAATTAATCGCACTCCAATTAAATAGTAAATAACCTCTAAGTCAATGTTGCACTTTGACCCCTCTATACTTAATTATTTATCGGATAATTAAAGCCATCAATCCGACAATATAATTAATATTATTATTTTGTTACCTTTGATTACTTCCGGCTTGATCACAATAAAATATTTATTTGACAAAAATAATAATTTACTAAATAAATATATATAGAAAACATTTGTCTAAAATGTACGAAGGCCTTCGAATTTAATTTGTGATCAATCATTATCAAAACAAAATAAATACAAATAGTACTGATGCAAATATTGAGAATATAGACCTCTAACTATTAATTACATAACTACCCAAAGTATCGATCTAAGAATCCCGAGGTATCTGCCGAATAAATTAAAATAATTATTAATTAATAAAAGAGTCTATACTTTTCTCATACTTGAGAGTCAAAAGCCGTAACCGTGATAGAGAGCAATTGCATACGACAGCTCTCGCAATATATCTCGATCTATCGTGGACTCGGTTCAAGTTTTAACTAATTAAATATCCATCCATAATTACTGACTTTGAACCATTTATGATTACTAATTTATAACTCAGTATTAATTGCCATTACATACATATATATAAATTTATCTTGTAATCAAGTGAACACAATCAATTCCATAATGAATCGAAAAATAATACATTTCATTCACCAATTGTATAATATTTTAATAATAATATTCAGATAAGGAACCATAACTTTTACAATCCAAAATAAGAATTTACTATATTAGGACACACATATCCCAACAGAATCATTCATAATTTATTTTGGAGGTGTCATGATTAAATAAAAATTTGTAGATCCACTTCACGTTTCCATGGTTGCGAAGCACTGACGAGAAGAATCGAGTGATCGACAAGTTTAATTATTGAGAAAGATTATGATAGGACGTACACCTTTAATAGTATTTGTTGTCTTGTTCATAATAATTTAAAAGAAAAATGACTTTTAAATGAAATAATCAACCGAAAGTAGAGACCTATGATTTTTGAGTCCAGGGTGGTGTTAAAAGTTTCACATGGACAGTCACCCAACTTTCGAGTAAATTTTTTATTTTTTTGTGTTTAATGAAAAAAAACCCTTATAATCTTAGTGATTTTTTATATACGAGTTTACAAAAAAAAATTCATTGTGTTATTACTTACAAAATACACGGTTCATGTGTTTTTACATCACGTGAAAGACGAATTCATGACCGTTCAACTGTTCAAGTACTTTACGAATTGCCTCAAAAACTATCTTATGCACGTCATGGCATAGTTGAAACTTACGTTACATATTCAATGGCGCTCACCCATTTCTAATTGACTTTGGTGGTCCTTCTAAAATGACTTCATTTTTTCCTTTCCTTTTTGTTCACGTGCTAAGTTGAAACTTAGGTTACATATTTAATTCAATCACTTTAATTTTGTTTGGGGAAAAACACTCACTTACTACTAGTGTTGGTGCTGCTTCTTCTTCTTCTTTTTCTTATTTTATTTATTTATTTATTTATTTCTAAGTAACAATGTTTTTAATATGTCTCATTATAAGTTTTTTTTATTTAATTTATATGAATTATATCCAATTTTTATGTATATTATTTTAAACAAAAAAAAAAACAAATTACTGAGTATAAAAAATAATTAACTCTCTATCTCTCTCACTACTGATTGTATAATTTCAACTAATGTGATATGTGTTGATGGTATTTGAATGATTGTGGTGTATGATCTGTACTGATTTTATTATCTGGTGTGTGCGTGGTATTTGGCGCGCTAGAGGAGAATGAGGGTTGTACACGTGTGTTAGTGGTGATTGCGTGTACGTATATGATGCTATAATATATTAATATGTAAATATATATAACTGGAATGGGGGACTCTTGTTTTTCGAAAGTTTCGTATCGGGACTCTTTCGAGTAGGAATCAGTGTCTCTCCTGTGTCAATTTTGTCATGTGCTTTGAGTAAATAATTTTACATGGTGATTTTTTTTTTTTTTTTTTATTTATTTATTTATTTATTTTTGTCCTGACAAACAAAAAGTGAACAGGCCATTACTGGATCACTCAACAAACAAAACACAAACATAACAAAAGCATAACAGAACCACATACACATCAAATTAGACTACTCCAAAGAAACCTAACATTAAACTAAGACATGACCACCGTCATGAGAATTAGAGCTTAAACAGTTTCTGCAGGAGGAGATCGTCCAGCACCAACGCACCAAACAACAGCAGAAACCACCAAGAGGAGAAAAGCAGCAAGCAAGGCAACTCCAAGGCTGCATCTACAAGGCGCCGCCGACTGAAAAAAAAACCACCCAACCCCACATAAGAAGCGGGAACAACAAAACTCGGCATAAATCAGAGATCTAACTGGAGACAAAACAACAGATCCACCCGTTGAATAAACTATTTACAACACGCCAAGTTTATTATGTAATGGGTGGTAAGAATCGACACCTCCCCACTCCCATGGAAAGCAGTGGGGAACAAGTAAAAAGCCGAGATAATATATATATATATATATATATATATATATATATTAAATTCTCAATTTAATAGAACATGGTATAACATGTTGTATGTTTCATAATTTTTTTTTTTTTGTTTTTTTTTTTAAATTGTCAAATGGGTATTGCATTTTGTGATATAATTTTGTTGCATTATGACATAATTATGTTATGTTTTGTATTCGTGGAATGAGAATGAAAATAGAATGAAATGGTCATTTGTTATTTTATTGTTTGATTGTAAATATAAAATGATGTAGTTATTCTAATATTTGGTTACGACCAATTTAAAACATAAAATTAAATTAAACTCTACGAAACATTCTCTTACTGACAAATAAATTAAACAATCATAATAACATTATTTTATAATTTTTACTTCTTTTTTTTTTTGTAAAGGTATAGTAACGGTAAAGGAAAACGGTGGCAGAAGACAATGGTGATGGTGAAAGGCAACAATGGTGATGGTGGTGGTGAAAGGCGGTGGAGGTGGTGACAACGGTAGGGATGTGCAATGACTTTTCATTCTTTTTTATTCCAAGTGATTTTGAGTAAGGGTGAAGTTAGAAATTTTTTTTTTTGGTCCAAAAAATAGTCTAAAAAAAACTTCTAAAATAATAATAATAATAAAATTGTTGTAATAAATTTTATAGCTAGCAAGTGATTGACACTCGCTAGCACACAAACAATTCAAAACTCATCCCCAATTATTGAAAATCTCCGTATTTTTATTGTACCGTGACACTCTAGACGAAGTAAGCCATCCACCCCATAAGTTGGAAGATGAGGATTGAGGACTGTCCTCACCATATACTGTACAAAATTAACTTCCACCACCATCAACCTAGAGAGAGAAAGTGAACTAAAATGGAACTCCACATCCTCCTCTTCTGCCTCACCCTCCTCTGGTTCCTCATCAAACCCTTCCTCCACCGTTCCACCACCACCAAACTCCCACCCGGCCCCACCGGCCTCCCTGTCCTCGGCTCACTCCTCCAACTCGGTCCCAGACCGAACCAATCCCTCGCGGACTTGTCCAAACTCCACGGCCCACTCATGACTCTCCGCCTCGGCTCCGTCACCACCATAGTCGCTTCCTCAGCCGAAACAGCCAAAGAACTCTTCCAAAAACACGACCAAACCCTCTCCGACCGCACCATCCCCGACGTCATCACCGCGCAGCCAAACCCCGAGGCCACGCTCGCCTGGGTCTCCGGCAACCACCAGTGGCGCAACCGCCGACGTATATGCAACACCCAGATGTTCACCATCAAAAGACTGGACTCACTCCAACACTCCCGACACGAAAAAGCCCGGGAACTCGTCGGTCACATTGCAAAACACTGCGTTTCGGCCACACCAGTCGACATAGGCCGAGTTGCTTTTGCGACTACAATTAACATGATGTCTCAGACCATTTTCTCCATGGACCTGGTTGACCCGGAATCCGAGTCGGCTCAGGAGTTCAAAGATATGGTGTGGAGGATCATGGAGGACGCCGGGAAGCCTAACCTGTCGGATCATTTTCCGGTGCTCCGGTGGCTTGATTTGCAGGGAGTGAAGCGGCATATAAAGCCTGCCTACATGAGGTTGCATGAAGTATTTGAAGATGTTATTGATAAGCGGTTGAAATCTAGAGCGTCTGAGGGGATGACTAATAGGACTGCTGATTTCTTGGATGTGCTTCTTGATCAGTGTGATGAAGAGGGTTCAGGTTTTACCAGACAAACCATCAAGCCTTTGATTTTGGTAAGTTATCCTCATCATCATTTAGAATTTTCCGATCTCTGTTTTGGGTTGTCTCAAAATACCAAAAATAACATAACAAATATAGATTTTTAGCATAAAAAAGCAAACAAGAAAAAATACAACAAAAATTATTAATTTTGTCAATTCTAATTTACTAAATTGCGTGTATAAACCATCATATTAATCTAAGGCACCATATACATATAAAAATTAAAAATAATAATAAAATAAAATGAAATAGATAAATGCTTTTTTATAAGGAAAAATTACATATAAATAGATATAAATGGAGTTAAAGTTTCATATTTATTTAGAGATTGAGTCAAAGTTTTATATTTCTCTAAAATGGATTGCTGAGGTGGCACATGGTTTTTTACTGTTTAGAAAATTGTGGTGCCTAAAATGCCGTTTCCTAACAAAAAAGTAGTACCTTTAGTACAAAAAAGTAGTACCTTCAGTTCAAAAAAGTAATACATTCGGAGAAAAAGTAGTACCTTCGCGGGTGTTTAAAAAACATGGTACCTGGACGCCAAAAAGTAGTACATTCAGTTCAAAAAAGTAGTACCTTCGAAAAAAAAAGTAATACCTTCGCAGAAGGGTATTTTAGGCACCACAATTTCTGAACAGTAAAAAATCATGTGCCACGTCAGCAATTCATTTTAGAGAAATATGGAACTTTGACTCAGCCTTTAAGTAAATATGAAATTTTGACTCCATTATATGTAATTTTCCCTTTTTATAAATAACTTTTAGGTTTAATTTTTTTAAAAAATTAACATAATCAAACTTGAAAATTCATATATTAAAAAGGAAACAATAAACTATTATTGTTCCTTAAAATATTTTATTATTATTATTTTTTTTTCGGTTGGAAGTTCACGTGGTCTTAAAAGTTTTAATATCAAAAGTAATAATGTTGTGATGAGCAGGGGCACGAATCACCTGCAGTGAGCTCCCATATAGTTTCCTTCAGTAAACTTTAAGTGGTTCATATTTGACCACATCATTCTTCAATTAATGAACACTAAGATCATGTTTAGCCAATTATATCACTATTTATAAGTAACATTATACCATCATTTATAAGTAATATCACATAAACTAAAAAGTAATGTCACATATAAACATAAATCAATTCAACATATCATTTATATTATTATTTAAAATTAAAAGTAGTGACTTTTTTTTTATAAATGGTGATGTTACTTTTTAGACTCTGTGATGTTACTTAAAAATGGTGATGAAATGTAAAAATAGTCTAAAAAGTAATATCATCACGTTTTGAGGGTGAAAGATATCTATAAATGGTGATGATGTTACTTTTTAGACTATGTGATATTACTTTTAGACTTTTGTGACATTACTTAAAAATGGTGGTAAAATGTAAAAATAATCTAAAAATTAAATATCATTACCATTTATAAATAACATTACATAGTCTAAAAAGTAACATTATCACGTTACTTAAAAATGGTAATAAAATATTATTTATAAATAATGATGAAATTGTCAAACACAATATTATTATTTATTAAGTATAGTAAAACGTGATCAAATTAAGACCACTTATTGCTTATTGTAAGAAAAAGCATGAGAATTGCACAGAAAGTGATTTGCGCCTTACGACTAGTCATTATTACGACTCTTGAATGTCAAAATCAATATAATGGACTATTAGGACTCCGTATTTTTCGGCCCCTGGTGATTTGCGCCCGATGACTAGTCATTTTTACGACTCTTGAATGTCAAAATCAATATAATGGACTATTAGGACTCTGTATTTTTCGGCCCACACTCAAACATTAATGGTTTTGTCTTCATGTGTCGGTAGGTTATCTGTTGTGTCTCGATTGAAAGAACCAACTAGTTTTAGGTATCCTTTTCAACATTCAAACCCCACTTTGTTTCATTAAAGATTGAAAAAATAATAATAATAATAGAAGTAATTTTAGCCCAGTAAAAAAAAAAATAATAATAATAATAATAAATAAAATAAAATTTAATAGTATTAATCCAAAATATATTAATTCATCTCATTATGCATTTTTCGATGTGCATCACTGTCTAAACTCGTAGACTTTATCATTTTAAGTACGTCACTGTCTCTCTATTACCATACCTGCAAGGCCGCTACGCCATGCAAGGGAATATTATATATTGCATAATCGTTTACATATAGAAGTAGTAAATTAATGCTCATACGTGTATGTATCATACAGAATTTAACGTATATTATAGTTATAATGACTGTCCATACTAGTTCGAATTATTATATACTTTCTTGCATTTAACCACTATATCTAACATTTTGACCTACTTACTTTAGTAAAGATACAAGATTAGTTGGGTTAGTTGTTACCTTCTCTTGTATTATTGTATATAGCCCATTCAGAGTTGTAGCATCCACAATCTTGTGTTAGAAGTAGTTTTCAGACATTGAAATAACTTTGTATTGAAAAGGTAAGCACGAAAGGGTCCCAAAAAAACATAAAGTAA
Source organism: Cornus florida (assembly GCF_030987335.1). Lineage (NCBI taxonomy): Eukaryota > Viridiplantae > Streptophyta > Magnoliopsida > Cornales > Cornaceae > Cornus > Cornus florida. Next base: position 84,687,673 of record NW_026775581.1, on the reverse strand, counting down.
AATATACATGTTGTCATAATTTTATGATTTTCTTGGTATAGTTGCCATTATTGTCATAATTTTACTAGAGGTTAATTTCATCAAATTACAGGATTTGTTCATCGCCGGGAGCGATACATCCGCAATTACAACCGAATGGGCAATGGCAGAACTTCTCCGAAAGCCGGATGTGCTGCAAAAAGCTCGAAAAGAAATTGTTGAAACAATCGGTACAAAAAGACTGGTGACGGAGACAGACATTGATCAACTTCCCTATCTCCAAGCAGTTGTCAAAGAGACCATGAGACTCCACCCTGCAGCTCCACTTCTCTTGCCATATAAAGCCGGAGACGACACCGAATTACTAGGCTTCACCATACCTAAGGGCAGCCAAGTCCTGGTGAATGCGTGGGCAATTGGTAGAGATCCAAAATGTTGGGACAACCCCTTGTCATTTTCGCCCGAAAGGTTCTTAGACTCGAACCTAGACTACAAAGGCCGAGATTTCGAATACATCCCGTTCGGTGCTGGCCGGAGAATTTGCCCCGGTATGCCTCTTGCTGCTCGGATGGTGAGTTTGATGTTGGCTTCCATTATTCAGTCGTTTGGTTGGAGGTTGCCTGAAGGAACAACTCCGGAAAATTTAGACATGGAAGAGCAATTTGGAGTCACATTGAAGAAAGCTGTGTCTCTTCTGGTTATACCTACTGAAAGTGGAGATGTGTGAGGCTCTAGTTCCTTGCTACATAGTATTTATAATTCTACTCCTTTATGTATATGTGATCTTTTCACAAAAATTAAGTGTTTCAGTTTTGTAAGATTTAAAACTGCTTATGAGACAAAGTGGGGTGTGGGCTTAATTTGGTGTAATGGATTACTATTGTACAAAGGGTTGAATTACAGGTTTGAAGTAATAAACTTGGTTTGTCCTTTGACTTGGAAATCTAGGATACATATATTTTAAGAACTACTTTTGTTTACTTGGTTATAAGTTATAACCAAACAATTTTGAACTCATTTTTAAGATTCATTATCTGTCAAGTCTGTGTTTGTGAAGACAACCGGATCTTGGCTTACTCATTCTACTAGAGTTGGAATAATTGGCAAATGATTATTACAATCTAATTAAACAGATTACACCCACCCACAAACATTATTTTTGCAAGGCTCGAACTCTAGTAGGATCATTACGGATGGAAAGGAACTTCGAGAATTTTCAAGGGGGTTATTCTCAATCCCATGATCTCTGGAAAATACCTGAAGTACCTTCTTGTCATTTTGTCTTTCACCTTGCCCCGATCCTTAATAGGGAGTAGATATTGAGTGCATCGGATGCGTCATATTATTAGTGTACTCATTCAATCACAGTATACTTTTTAAAAGTGAGCAAGCTAGCTAGAATACATATTCGTATATGATGAGGACCATGAGGTTGCCTCAAGTCTGGTCCATGTCTAAAGAAACATTACTTGTCAAATTGCTTACATATTTGTGGTTTATAATGTGCTTTCGCACCCAAATCAAACTTGATTTGAATGTGTCCACATACAACTTTGATTTAGAAGCCTAACACAAATCATCCATCCAAGTGGTCCGTGGCAGGTTTTGGACAATCTGTGCCGGTCGCAAATAGACAATCTATACCATTTCAGGGATCTACTAATACATTAATTAAAGGTAGGTACCCTATATTAGATGACAAAGTTTGACACGATTCGTCTCGAATACGACATGAATGAAGTGGATTTGAGTTAACCTTAAACGAATTCATTTTGATCTTCACATTGATTGAAAATATCAAGATAATCTTAATAACATAATTTTGATCATATTCACCTATTAAGCTATATTGATTCATATTATTGTCAAGTAGAATAACTGAGATTGCTCTACTTCATAGATAATTAGACATTCTCTGAATCTCTGATGAGTGTTTTAGTAAAAACATTTTATTTTGATCGGTTCTATGATTATATTTAATAAACCGTTGATACCATATTATTAGTATCAATAACTTATGAGTGACCTTAGTATTAGATAGAGCTCAAATGTAATTGACAGTCGCCTTTATGATTCCTAGTTGTCATATTTCAACCGTGTCAACATCAACACATAAATTTCCTTGCCCATATGACCTCCACTGAGTGCCCTGTTCAACTTTATTATTAAATAGAACTCAAATGTAAGTGTAGGATGACATGCAAGTTAAGGACATCTCTCTCTCTGCATCACATATAATGAAAAGACCTACCCAAAAAAATAAAACACGCACACACACATACACGATGTCTATTTAAATTTGTGTTGTATACACCTTAGTGGTGTATATGAATCAATAATTATTCTATATAAATTATAGGACAATGTTGCAGTTGACATACAAAACTAACTAACAAGAATAAATTTTTGTGTCATCCATGTATATAAATAATACTCACCAGTCACCAAAAAATGTTTATATATATATATGAACATATATATATTAAATCAAACTGACCTTGTCCTTTGGAGAGCACCTTTTTTTGTTTTTTGTTTTTTTTGTTTTTTTGTTTTGTTTTTCCTAAATGGTTGAAGAGCACCTTTAGTTGGAGAGAGAGAGGAGAAATAAACTAAATTTACAACAAATTGATTCTTATAAAGGAAGGGGGTTTAGAGGTTGCCAATAAATACAAAAATAAAGTCACATAACACTTAAATGGCAAGAAAGTTTTCACCCATAATATGAAGAGGACAATATGCAACATGTTTATAATTCATGGACTGGATTTGCTCCCAAAAATAATTGAGAGGTATCCTACAATCTTTCAATAGTTGTGGGAAAGTTTTTATAGGGAAAATGATATTATTGACAACTTTAATGTCCCGACTTAAAATTGACAGAGATGTGTTATTCTAAAATTACCCTATTTTTAGTTTTTATATTTAATTTTATCATTATCAATATCAATAAAAGGTAATTACCAAAATAAAAATAAAAACGTTTGAAAGAAAAATAGTACTAGTATATATTAGTACTAAAATTTTGTTTTTCTTTACATGTTTCTTTGAAAGAAATATTTCTGGGAGCTCTATTTTTCACTTGTTTGAGTTGATAATAGCAGGTAAAAGACATCATTATTACTTTTATTTGTTTTCATAAAATACGTCCACCATTTGTCGTTTCTTTATCTTTTCAACTTTTTATAAAAGTATCATGTTCTTTTTCATTTTCACAACAACTTTCATGATATTTAAATATAATAATTTGATTTGTACAAAATCTAGAACAAAAACTGTCATTTTTCTTTAAATTTTTCTTGTTATTTTTTTTATCATTAAAACTAGGGTATTACATTTACTCCTTAATAGGAGAGAAAAAACTTTATTACAGTACAACGGGCATCCGAATCGTTCACATATTATACGTATTAATACGTATATTACACATATCGATAACAAATAATTGGATGTGCTTGCTTCCCCGTGCAATAAAGCTTTTGTTCAAATAGCGACCTTTAGGAGAAGTTATACTAGTAATATGATGTGGCAAGGCTGACACACAATTAATGAACACGGGGCATGTATTAAAATAACTTCATGGGAGCACATGGCTTATATATTTATTAAATTGTGATAGAAGTTGTCGTGATCTTCTCTAGATGACTTGCATTCATTCATTTTGTAACATGTGATACTTACATTAAAAACTTTGGAGTTAATTATTTAATTGAATAATTTTTTATTAATTATTTATACTAAATATAAATAATAGAAAATTTTATTTTCTTATTTTTTATATAAATAATCAATTAAAAAAAAAATTAACATTCACAGTAATTATTCAGTACAAAAATAAATTTTTGAATAAATATATACCACATCGTGACGTAGCATCAAATGTGGGTTGTTGGGACACCTATAAGCCGTTTTAAAACTCTTTGTTTTTTTCTTTTGAATTCTATTGGGTTCATGGGCTTGGGCTTTTGCCTTATTGGGCTGCTCTTTTTGTTTAGGTTCATATATATGTAAAAATATGCTTCTATACAATTGTTTGAAGGGAGGGAGAACCTCACAATCATATATATATATATATATATATATATATATATATATATATATATATATATATATACTAGGAAAAGGCACGTGCGACGGTGCGATCGTGATAAATATTTTGTAACTTATAAAATTTTTGTCTTCATATTGATTAATAAAAATTTATTTTATATTAATAAATAAATACTGAAATATTTTGAAATTGGTGATAGAGTTTAAGTTTCATAAATTAATAAATTCTTTTATGTTTTTATATTAATACTGAAATATGTATATTTTATTTTTTATTAAAAAATAATTTTTTATTTTAATAGTGAAATATTTGAGTTTTGCAAAGTAACAAATTTTTTTAGGTAATTTGAATTTTATTAGGTAATTTGTAATTTGAATTTTAACAGATAATTTGAAATTTAGTATAATTTTTAATTTACAATAGAAATTCAATTATATTAATTTTTAAATAAATTTTAAAATAGAAATTCAATTATACTAATTATACATTGGATTGAAATTGATATAAAAATTTATTATATGGAGTTTGTGGTTTTTGGAAGACCCTAGGTTATATTTTATTTTCTTTTAATATGTAATTTGTGGTACAATTTTATAGAAATTATTTTATTTTATTTAGATATATCTTTGTAAAAATTAGATTTTCTTTTATTAAAAAACGCATAAAAAATAGATAAATACAAGGGTTATATACTTATATGTGATAGAGTTCTCTTTTTGTATTAATTAATAAATATTTTTTATATTAAAAAATAAATATTGAAAGGTTCAAATTCTTTAACATTTATATTTTATTTATATCTATTATTATATTATTATATATTTTCTTTAAATATATCCTTGTTTAATGTGATAGAGTTATAGAAATTATTTTATTTTTTTTAAATATATCCTTATTTAATTAGATTTTATTTTATTAGAAAACTCATAATAAATAGATAAATAAAGGTTATACTTGATAGAGTTGTAAAGAAAATAAAATACTTAATTTGTGGTAAAGTTTTGGTAATTTGTGTTAGAATTTTATAAAAACTATTTAAATATATCCTTATCTAATGTGATAGAGTTTCATTGCAAATAAAATAGGTAATTTGTGATAAAATTTTATATAAATTATTTATTTTCTTTAAATATATATATCCTTGTCTAATTAGATTTTTTATTATTAAAAAACTCATAATAAAAGATAATTTGTGGTAGAGTTTTAGAAAATTTATTTTATTTTTATACCGATTATTAAATATTTTTTATATTAATAATTCTTGTCTAGTTATATTATATTTTATTAAAAAATTCATAATAAATACATAAATAGGTAATTTTTATTAGAATTTTATATAAACTCTTTTAAAAATATATTTTATTTTCTTTAAATATATCGTTGTCTAATTAGATCTCCTTCATCAAAAAAATCACAATAAATAGATAAAAACAAGTTATATGTGATAGAGTTTTAAAGAAAATAAAATAGATAATTTGTAGCAGAGTTTTATAGAAATTATTATATTTTCTGAAAATCTATTTATAATAAATAAATAAATAGGTAATTTGTGTTACAGTTTAATAGAAATTCTTTAAAAAACACTTTTTATATCAATTAATAAATATTTTTTTATATTAATAATTCTTGTCTAATTAGATTTCATTTTATTAAAAAAAAACTCATAATAAATAGATAAATAGGTAATTTGTGTTAGAGTTTTATAGAAACTCTTTTCCAACCTCTTTTTATATTAATTAATAAATATTTTTTTATCTTAATAATGCTTGTCTAATTAGATTTTCTTTTATTAAAAAAACTCATAATAAATAGTTAAATATGTAATTTGAGATATAGTTTTATAGAAACTCTTTTAAAAACTCTTTTTAAATCGATTAATAAATAATTATTTAGATTAATAATACTTGTCTAATTAGATCTCCTTTTATTAAAAAACACTTAATAAATATATAAATAGAAAATTTGAGTTAAAATTTTATAGAAACTCTTTAAATATTATATCTTTGTCTACTGTGATACAGTTTTATTGAAAATAAAATTTGTGATTTGTGATAGAGTTTTATAAAAATTATTTTATTTTCTTTAGATATATACTTGTTTAATTAGATTTAACTTTATTAAGAAACTCATAATAAAAGTTAATTTGTGATAGAGTTTTAGAAAAATTATTTCATTTTATATATCAATTAATAAATATTTTTTATATTAATAATTCTAGTCTAATTAGATTTTGTTTTATTAAAAAATTCATAACAATAAATAGATAAATAGATTAACTTAAATTTTATTAGATATACTTTAGAGTTTGATTGACATTTTTTTTTTTTATTTATAAAAACTCTTTGCATATCAATTAATAAATACTTTTTTTATAAAAATAGATAGTTAAATACTGAAACTCTTTGCATATGTAATAACACTATAGATAAATTTTTTTTCTATTAATTAATAAATAAATAAATACTTAAACACCTTGGCACAACTTTTGTATTTTACTCAGAAAATTAGGTTTTCTTTTATTAAAAAATTCATAATAATAAATAGGTTAATTTGAATTTTCTTAGGTAAATTTTAGAGTTTTATAGAGGTTTTTTTTCTATAAAAACTATTTTCATATCAATTAATAAATATTTTTTTAAATAAATAAATAAATACTGAAACTCTTTCCACATTTAATAAATATTTTTTAAATAAATAAATAAATACAAAAATTTTAGATTTACTTTTATTAAAAAATTCATAATAATAAATAGATAAATAGGTTAATTTGAATTTTATTATGTAGATTTTAGAGTTTTATAGAGTTTGTTTTTTTTTTTTTATTTATTTTTTACAAAAACTTTTTCCATATCAATTAATAAATATTTTTTATATAAATAAATAAATGCTAAAATACTGAAACTCTTTGCACAATTAATATTTTATTTTCTTTAAATATATCCTTGTCTAATTAAATTTAATTTTATTAAGAAACTCATAATAAAAATTAATTTGTGGTAGAGTTTTAGAAAAATTATTTTATTTTATATATCAATTAATAAGTATTTTTTATATTAATAATTCTTGTCTAATTCAATTTTCTTTTATTGAAAAATTCATAATAATAAATAGATAAATATGTTAATTTAAATTTTTTTAGATAGATTTTGGTGTTTGATAGAGTTTTTTTTTTTTTTTTTTTTAAATAATAATAAAATACTTTTCATAACAATTAATAAATATATTTTTTTATAAATAGATACTTAAATACTGAAACTATTTACACATTTAATAGTCGTATAAAAAAAATCTTTTTTATATTAATTAATAAATTTTTTTTATATAATTAAATAAATACAGAAACAGTTTGATAGAACTTCTGTATTTTACTTTGAAAATTAGATTTTCTTTTATTAAAAAATTGTAATTTGTAATACGGGTTGAAGTATGATAGAAAATATTTTAAAACTCTTTTTACATGAATTAATAAATATTTTTATATTTTAATAATTCCTATCTAATTAGATTAGCTTTTATTAAAAAAAAAAAAAAAAAAAGGGTAATTTTTGGAAGAATTTTAGAAAAATTATTTTATTTTTTATATCAATTAGAAATATTTTTTATATTAATAATTCTTGTCTACTTTGATTTTTTTTATTAAAAAACTTATAATAAATAAATAGGTAATTTGTGTTAGAGTTTAATATAAACTCTTTTAAAAACTCTTTTTATATCAATTAATAAATATTTTTTATTTTAATAATTATTGTCTAATTACATTTAGTTTCATTAAAAAACTAATAATAAATAGATAAATAGGTAATTTGTGTTAGAGTTTTTTAAAACCTTTTTTCATATCAGTTGATAAATAATTTTTTATATTAATAACACTTGTTTAATTAGGTTTCTTTTTATTAAAAAAACTCATAATAAATAGATAAAAAGGTAATTTGTGTTAGAGTTTTATAGAAACTCTGTTGATAGAGTTTTATGGAAAATAAAATAGGTAATTTGTAATAGAATTTTATTGAAATTATTTTATTTTCTTTAAATATATACTTGTCTAATTAGATTTAATTTTATTAAGAAACTCATAGTAGAGTTATATAAAAATTATTTTCTTTTATATATCAATTAATAAATATTTTTTATATTAATAATTCTTGTCTAATTAGATTTATTTATTAAAAAATTGATAATAATAAATAGATAAATAGGTTAATTTAAATTTTATTATGTAGATTTTAGTGTTTTATCATATTATTTAAGAAATATTTTTTTACATAAATAAATAAATACTGAAACTCTTTACACATCTAATAATAGTATAGATAAAAACTCTTTTTATATCAATTAATAAATATTTTTTTATATAAATAAATAAATATTGAAATACTCAAATTCTTTGACAGAGCTTTCGTATTTTACTCTGTAATTTTACTCTTTTTATATCAATTAATAAATATTTTTTATATAAATAAATAAATACTGAAACTCTTTAGCAGAACTTCTGTATTTTACTCTGAAAATCTAGATTTCTAAAATTCTTAATTTCTGTACCCCTTTTTCCTTCCTCCATGCCTCTATTTATAGGTTTCTTGGATGAATAGGATAATGACATGTGTCCTTTTCTAATAATGACATAATCATAACTGGGCCAGGCCGGTTATATTGTGATAATTATCCATAAAAAATAACTAAAAATAAGAATTTTATATAGGATATGATTGATTTTATTAGGTAATTTTTAGATTTTTATAAAAATAATAATTATCCATAAATAAAAAAAAAACTAAAAATATGAGTTTTATAGAATGTGATTGGTTTTATGAGGTAAATTAGATTTTCTTTTATTAAAAAACTTGTAATAAATAAATAAATAGGTAATTTGTGTTAGAGTTTAATATAAACTCTTTTTATATCAATTAAAGAAATATTTTTTATTTTAATAATTCTTGTCTAATTAGATTTACTTTTAGTAAAAAAAAACTCAAAATAAATAAATAAATAGGTAATTTGTGTTTTAAAAACTCTTTAAAAACATACTTTTGTATCAGTTAATAAATAATTTTTTATATTAATAATACTTGTCTAATTAGGTTTCCTTTTATTAAAAAACTCATGATAAATTGGTAATTTGTGTTAGAATTTTATACAAACTCTTTAAACACATCTAATAATAATATAGATAAAAACTCTTTTTATATCAATTAATAAATATTTTTTTATATAAATAAATAAATACTGAAAACCCTTGACAGAGCTTTTGTATTTTACTCTGAAATTCAACTCAATTAATAAATATTTTTTATATAAATAAATAAATACTGAAATACTGAAACTCGTTGGCAGAGCTTCTGTATTTTACTCTGGAATTCTGGATTTCTAGAATTATCAATTTCTATACCCTTTCCTCCTTCCTCCATGCCTCTATTTATAGGCTTCTTAGATGAATAGGATGATGACATGTGTCCTTTTCTGATAATGACATAATCATAATTGGACCGGGCCAATTATATTGTGATAATTATCTATAAAAAGTAACTAAAAATAAGAGTTTTATATAGAACGTGATTGATTTTATTAAGTAATTTTTAGAGTTTTATAGAAACTATAATTATCCATAAAAAATAACTAAAAATAAGAGTTTTATATAGAATGTGATTGATTTTATTAGGTAATTTTTAAAGTTTTATAGAAACTATTTCTACAAAAACTATTTTTATATCAATTAATAAATACTTTTTTATATAAATAAATAAATACTGAAATACTGAAACACTTTGCACATTTAATAATAATATAGATATATATATACATACATGTATTACGTATCTATACTTGCACACTAAAAGCAAAAGCCTTTCCTTGTCAAAAACCTTGCATTATTCAACCACTGAATTATGTTCAACTTAATTACGTGGTGTTACACATGGAGTATTAAGTAACTAAATTCACATACAGGAAATTATACTCCTAAATTATGACGAGTAATTGATGACAAACATGTCTAAAAGCGAGCAAGGCTAGAATGCATATACGTATATGATGAGGTTGCCTCAAGTCTGGTCCATGTCTAAAAGAAACATTACATATCAAATTGCTTACATATTTGTGGTTTATAACGTGCTTTCGCACCCAAATCAAACTTGATTTGAATGTGTCCACATACAACTTTGATTTAGAAGCCTGACACAAATCATCCATCCAAGTGGTGGTAACAGATTCTGGGCAATCTATACCAATCGTAAATAGACAATCTATACTACTTCAGGGATCTATTAGTACATTAATTAAAGGTAGGTACTCTATATTCGATGATAAAGTTTGACACAATCAGCATTGAATACGACATGAGTGAAATGGATTTGAGTTCACCTTAAACGGATTCCTTTTGATCTCCACATTGATTGAAAATATCAAGTAATCTTAATAACATAATTTTGATCATATTCACTTATTAAGCTATATTGATTCATATTATTGTCAAATAGAATAACTGAGATCGCTCTACTTCATAGATAATTAGACATTCTTTGATGAGTGATTTTAGTAAAAATATTTTATCTTAGTCAATTCTATCATTAAATAATATTTAATAAACTGTTGATATTATATTATTAATAGGGCTGCAACTTGGGCTGGCTAACCCAGCCCAGCCCAGCCCCAACCCAAAGATTTTGAAATTTGGACATACAATTCACAAATCGGGTTCATGTTCGGGTTGGATTTTGTCAAAACCCAGACATATTCGGGTTGGGCTCGGGCTCAACCCAAACCCAACCCGAAACCCGAAGAAAAAAAAAAAATCTCTCTCTTCTTTCTCTCTCCTCCTCTCTTCTTTCTCTTTCTCTCTCTACCCATACACATACAATTTCATGATATGCCGATCTAGTTTATATGTGGGTAGAAGCTTGCGATGGAAACAGAAAATTTTCCACTCTAGTTCTTTCTTTTTCTTTCTCTCTCCTGAACAAAAATATAACATATTTAGATCTGGAAAGAGAGAGAGACAGCGGCTAAAGCTTTGGATAGAAATAGAGAGAGACAGCGGCTGAAGCTTGGGATGGAAAGAGAGATCTGAAGCTTGGGGTGGAAAGAGAGAGAGACAGCGGCTGAAGCTTGCGATGGAAAGAGAGAGAGAGAGACGACAACTAGAGCTTGGGAACGGAACAGCGGGCGATGGAAAGTGAAAGATCTGGGTTTTGATTTTTTGAACAATCTGAAATGATGTGCCGATCTGGGTTTTGAACTTTTTGATTCTTGTAGATTTTGTAGTTTGCAGTTGGAAAGAGAGAGAAAGAGAGAGGAAGGGGGGAAGTTCAGAGAAGATAGAGGCGATAGGGGACGCTGAAATGATTTGACCTAAAAATATATTACTTTTTTATAATTTTTATATAATATATATATTCTGTGTCTATTCTGTGTCTTCTCTCTTACTTATCTTGTTTGATTATTCTGTTTATTGATTCTCATATCGTTTTACTCTTACTCCTTCCTGTAAGTCCAGATCCAAACAATAAGACCCGAGCCAAACAGTAAGACCCAAGAGAGGCCTGAGCGGGACAGCATGAGCGGATGAGTGCGTGGATAGGAATTAGATACCACTTTGAGAGAATCATGAAAATAACATGTTTTATCCAGTCAACCAACCAAAGATAGTTCGAGATAAGTAACCATGAATAGGTTATTCAGGTCTTCCTCTTCAATGAGTTCTAGATCCAGAACTAGCCTACCTCCCCCAGTTCCAAACATAGTCAATGAAGAAGAATACTAAGTTGAAGATATTAGTTTAGATTTTAGTGATTGGAGTATTTTTCGTATTCCAACCAGAGAAATCTACAAAACTAGTTTCTTTAAATCAACTTTCCTTAGTGACTACACAGTTAAAACAGTAGAACAAATCTACTCCCTATCCAGAGAACGTGAAAAATGCCAGTTACTCACTAATAAAGCAATCAAGAGACAAAAATATCGTGGATCCAATTTTATCCACATAGGTTTAGTCCAAGTGGCCATTAATCCATTTGGTGGTGCTGGTCTCAATGCCTCTGTACTCCTAGCCCTTCGTGATGCTAGATTTCTAGATTACGATGATAGTCTCCTAGGCATAGTCGAAACCAGTCTCTATAATGGTCCAGTTCACTTTAATTGCTATCCAGATCTAACCCTCAATCTTACTGATCCTCACCTATTAAAGGCCTCAACCCTTAATATTAAAACTTCTGGTTACAAAATGCTCCCCGGCTCACAACCTCTAGGTCTTATTTATCGAATTTAGTATAAGACAAGAGGAACTAATCTCAACACACAAGTAATGAAGAAAGATGCTAAAGGACATACTCTATTAATTGAGAGTAGTTCTGCTAATGCTAATATTCAATTCAAGAAAACTATTGTTTGGAAAGATATTTCTTTACCAAATGAGTGGATTCTTGAGAATGAAAATCATCCAGTTAAAATACAAAATGATATCTGTAGTCTTGATAGAGTCCAGGAATATCTTGACGGAACAGTCAGAATAAGCTTTGATGAACAACGCCTTCTGACTCGTTCTCGTCCTTCTTACTTCCTCCAAACGCGATCTTAACAAAGATAGTGACTCAGTTCCTCCTCTTGAAAGAAAGAATTCAAAACTTAATCCTCAGTTTAAAGACACTAAGTTAAAGGGCATTCACATTGAAGAACAAGTTAGTCATCCTTGTTATGAGCAAACTCCTCCAACTGATAACAAGTTGCAGTCTGCACCTAATTCCCCTTCACCCTCTGATTTCATTAGTAACCTTAACCCAGTAGATCTTTCACTAAATACTATTAGTAAACCTTTTAAATATAATCTCTCCAAGTTACATGATGAATATTCTTCCCAAGAAAATAAAGTAAAAAGAAGAGCCTTCCGAAAAAATCATACTGAGAAGGAACAACAAAGAATCCTCCGTCATTGGCAAAGATTTATAACAGAGCATCAATTAGAAATCAAAATTTTTGATTATCTAGAAAACTGTTATAATCAAGTCAATGTATTAACTAAAGTCAAGTGGAAAAAATCGGATAAATCGACTATTTCCTCTTCTCACCCCCCACTAGACTCCGTAACTCTAGATCACATGGGAACAGAAATTCCTGCCTCTCCTTTAAAAGTCACTACCACAGTCACTGATAACGACACCCGAAAAATCATTGAACAAAATAATTTCACTAATCAGTATTTACATACTATTGGAACTCAACTTGATAAAATTGAACTTTCCCTCACCCAATCTACCATTCCTCCTATTCCTTTAACTCCACTTGAGTCACCCATTATTTCTATGCCTACACAGCGAAAAAGTCTTCCCAAAGCCCTTCTTGATCCTTCTGTCATTCTCCAGATCGAGTCCCTTCTCAAAACCATGGAGAAAGGCAAAGCCATTAAAGAAGATAAAACCATTACTGTTATTAATAATACCGATGATTCTGATAGTCCTTCTTCCACCTCTAGTTACCCCTCTGATATCCAACAAATTGAACATGTTTTTTCTAATCCAACTAGTCTTACCAAAAATTGGTATCCTAGGCCGACACCCCCTGATCTTCAATATGAAGAAAGAAATATTCAAAATCAATTCTCTGTCTCTTCAGATAAACTCTATGAATGGAATATAGATGGTTTATCCGAACAGGAAATTTTTAATAAACTCAGTCATATTTCCATGGTGGCTAATAACTATGTTACCACACATAATCTTAGTCAACCAGAAATAGTTGATCTTCTTGCTTCAGGATTTTCGGGGATGTTAAAATCTTGGTGGGAAAAACACCTAACTGAAGATTCTCGCACACAGATCAAAAATGCTATTCAAAAAGATAATGATGGTCTTCCCATTTTTGATGAAGCCATAGGCCGAGCTATTCCTGATGGTGTTAATACCCTTATTTACACCATAATTGACCATTTCATAGGCACCCCAAGTAACATCACCTCCAGAATACATGACCAACTTACCAATCTCTCTTGTCCAACCATGAGTGATTTTAGATGGTATAAAGATGTATTCTTATCCAGAGTTATGATGAGAGATGATAGTAACAAACCATTCTGGAAAGAGAAATTCATTAATGGATTACCTAATCTCTTTGCTCATAAGATTGGAGATACTCTTAGTAAAGCCATAGGTAACATTGATTACGATAATCTCACATATGGCAATATCATTAGCTTAATCCAAAAGGAAGGATTAAGAATGTGTATTGACATGAAAATTAGTAATCAGTTACAAGATGATAGGAAGAGAGCTAAATATGAAATGGGAACCTTTTGTGAACAATATGGTCTTCCACCCATAGCTCCGTCCAGACAAAACCCCAAAACACAAAAGAAAAGTTACAAAGGTTACCGCAGACGTTACAAAAATAGGATCCAGTCTCTCCTAAAAATGAATACTATTCTCAAAAGCCTAAACCTAAAAAGAAATTTAGCAAAAAAGGCTTTAAGAAAAAGAATACTCCTACTACCCAAGATGTTAGCAAAGTTAAATGCCACAAGTGTGGTCGTTTAGGTCACTTTGCTAAAGATTGCTATGCAAAAATAAAGATCAATCAGTTACAAATTCCTAGTGAAATTAAAGAATCTATTTACCAAATTCTTCAGTTAAAAGACACTGATGACAGTAGTAGTGATCCCGAAATTGGTTCCTCCTCCCAGTCATCAGATGCTTCTCCTAGTTCTCCCAATGCAAAGACAGTTGCTGCAATCCTAATAAGTCACTTAATGTTCTCACAAAAAATGATGAACAATAACATTTGCTTATTGATTTAATTAGTAAGGTAGATGATCCTGAGTTAAAAACCTTATATCTTAAAAAACTTAAGGTATTATTAGGCAACTCAGAACCTGAAGCCCCAACAATTAGTAAACCCAATTTTAGCCTATATAAAACCTGAGAAAGGTTTAATAACAAACCAAAAGAAGTCACTATTCAAGACCTTCAAACAGAAATTAATATAGTAAAAAATGAGATTAAAAACTTCAAAACAGATCACCAAGTCATGAAAAGTGATATTCAAGAACTAAAACAAAATCCTGTTTTTTCCTTTACAGGAAAAGACTCTTCTGAGTCCTCTGATGAAGAAGCCTATGCTCATTCAGCAGATTCAAGTCATTCAAAATATTTTGAAAATTCTAAAAAACTCCAAACTTTGAGTCACATTTCATTCCAAAAATGGTATGCTAAAATTACCCTTATTATCAATAAAGATTTCAAACTTGAAGTAGTTGCCTTGATTGATACAGGAGCTGATTTTAACTGCATTCAAGAAGGTCTCATACCAATCAAATATTATGAGAAAACCTCTGAAAGGCTAAGCTCAGCTAATGGTAGTAAAATGGACATAAAATATAAGCTATCAAAAGCTCATATTTGCCAAAACAATGTATGTTTTAAAACATCTTTTGTCTTGGTAAAAAATATGACTGATAAGCTAATATTAGGAGTTCCATTCATCTACCTCCTCTATCCTTTTACTACTGATAATGAAGGATTAGTTACCAGACCTTTTGGACACAAAGTTCAGTTTAAGTTCCTTAGTCCTCCTTCCAAGAAAGAGTTAAAATCAGTCATAGATTCTTCTGTTTCAAAAACACTAAATCTATTACATAACAAAACTCAACAATTGAGTTTTTTAAAAGAAGAAGTCAATTACAAAAGAATTGATATCCAGTTAACTGATCCAGTTCTCCAAACAAAAATTCAAGATTTTGAACAACAAATTAAAAATACAGTCTGATCTACCAACTGCTTTTTGGCACAGAAAGAGACATTCTGTGAAGTTACCTTACATTAAATGATTTAAGAGAAGGCATATTCCCACTAAGGCAAGGCCTATCCAAATGAGTCCTGAAGTCATAGAATTCTGTAAAAAAAAATTAATGATCTTCTACACAAGAAGATTATTAAAAAGAGTAAGTCACCTTGGTCGTGTCCAGTTTTCTATGTTCAGAAAAACTCTGAAATCGAAAGAGGTGTTCCCCGCTTAGTCATCAATTACAAATCCTTAAATAAGGTCTTAGAGTGGATTAGGTACCCTATTCCCCTTTGTTCTATATAGAACTTTCCCTGAGTCACCTTACCGACCTTGCAAAATTAGTCAAATCCTATTTCCCTCTTAATCTCCATTATTATGCCGGTCAGCCATTCAAGTCACTTCAATTCTACAAGAATATTTTATACTCCACTAGTTCTATCCGGATTAATCCCATTTATGATAAAAACAACCCCAAAAAAGTCATCTACCATTCCTTTTACATCATCAAGATCATGTCTCTAGATGAATGGGGATCTCATTCAGCAACAACCAAACAGTTACCAGATCACGATTATTCATACAATTATCATGATTACATGATAGCTTGGTCTGTCATTTTACTTTACCAGAATCCATCATTCACCCATTCATGGTTCTTCTGTTTTGATAACAAATTTAATTACAAAATTCCTACTTGGTTTCTTAAATGGTGGTCAATGTTTGGCTCCATTCCAGAAATCCTCCCTCTTACTCTAGCAGATCAAGTCACATACTTCCACACAATTTACAAAACCAGTAAACATAATTCCCAGTTCCCAATTCTATTCCTATTTTCTTGCAAATACAAAGTCCCCTGGATTTTCAAATGGTTATATGACATTCAGGGAAATACAGTCATTCGTCGCCACTATGTCAAATGGTGGGATGCTTTCAAAATTGCCAGGATTCTTGATTATATAAAAGAAGAATTCCCAGCACCAGTTACAGTTGCTCTAGTCACAGCCACCCCTCTACAACAGCAAGTTACTCAGTCAAAACAATTGACCTCTGCCACTACTTCAAAGTCACGCAAATCCACTCCTAAATTAGAGTTGGATTATCTCAAGAAAATTGCAGCAGATTTAACCGGTCGCATCCAAGAGATGTCACAAGAAGAAGAAGAAGCAGTTGATACTTCCACTGTCGATGAATCTAGTTACCCAGTTACCAACCTATATGATGACCCAGTATTCCAAGATAGTCAAAATCCCTACGATGATCCTTACTAAGGGTTTTTTGGGAAAAAGTCAACAGTGCTACAGTAACATGTCAAAGTCACTATTTCTACAGTAACTGTCGGCAGAATCACTATTTCTACAGTGCTCCCGACAAGGAACTATTCATCTGCAGTAACCGTCGGCACAAACGACAGGAACAGTAACTCACTATTCATTAACAGTCAAAAGCAGTCTGAAAAGTCAAAAGTTACTTTTTGAAAGTCAAAAATTGCGCCTCAGATGTCTCTAGTCCCGCCTATAACTGCAGTGGTCAGTCCCATTACTCATTAGGCTTCGTTTGAGAGAGAATTCAGGCTTCATTATATTTTCTCATTGTAATATTCAGTTCAGTTCTTTTTCATCCTTTTTGAGTGTAATACACCAACAGTATGTTGTATACATCAGACTACTATCAGTAACATATCAGTTTGTAAGTTATTCAGTCATTATAATCTTTTGTAATTACTTTCTGTTTTAGTAATATCAATTTAGTTTCAGTTATTTTACTCTTATATATATATATATATCTTGGTCGGTTATATACGGCCTTGATTAATTTTTATATAATATATATATATATATATATATATATATATATATATATAATATAAATTTCAAAAAAAAAAACTTAACCCGTCAACCCGACTCAACCCGTCAAAAAATATTCGGTCCGGGTTATGACTATAACCCATGTTAAGTACAATTCGAATTGGCCTAACTCAACCCAATTCAGATTGAGGTTGGGTTGGGACTGAGTTGAGTTGGGTCAACTCAAATGTAATTGATAGTCACCTGTATGATTCCTAGTTGTCATATTTCAACCGTGTCAACATCAACACATAAATTTCCTTGCCCATATGACCTCCACTGAGTGCCCTGTTCAACTTTAGTATTAAATAAAACTCAAATGTAAGTGTAGGATGACATCTTATAACTGCAAGTTAAGGACATCTCTCTTTGCATCACATATAATGAAAAGACCTACCCAAAAAATTAAAGAATAAAACACGCACACACACATACACGATGTCTATTTAAATTTGTGTTGTATACACCTTACTGGTGTTTATGAATCAATAGTTATTCTATATAAATTATAGGACAATGTTGTAGTCGACATACAAAACTAACTAACTAACAAGAATAAATTTTTGTGTCATCCATGTATATAAATATACTCACCGGTCACCAAAAAAATGTTTATATATATATATGAACATATATATATTAAATCAAACTGACCTTGTCCTTTGGAGAGCACCTTTTTTTGTTTTTTGTTTTTCCTAAATGGTTGAAGAGCACCTTTAGTTGGAGAGAGAGAGAGAGGAGAAATAAACTAAATTTACAACAAATTGATTCTTACAAAGGAAGGGGGTTTAGAGGTTGCCGATAAATGCAAAAATAAAGTCACATAACACTCAAATGGCAAGAAAGTTTTCTCCCATAATATGAAGAGGACAACATGCAACATGTTTATAATTCACGGACTAGACTTGCTCCCAAAAATAATTGAGAGGTATATATCTTACAATCTTTCAATAGTTGTGGGAAAGTCTTTATAGGGAAAATGATATTATTGACGACTTTAATGCCCTTACTTAAAATCGACGGAGAAGTGTTATTCTAAAATTACTCTATTTTTAGTTTCTATATTTAATTTTACCATTATTAATATCAATAGAATGTAATTACCAAAATAAAAATAAAAACGTTTGAAAGAAAAATAGTACCAGTATATATTAGCACTAAAATTTTGTTTTTCTTTGAAAGAAATATCTCTACGAGCTCTATTTTTAACTTGTTTTTGTCAAAAAAGAAGAATTACAGGAGAATTGATAATAGCAAGTAATAGACATAATTACTACTCTTGTTTGTTTTCATATAATACGTCCATTTGCCGTTTCTTTATCTTTTCAGTTTTTTATAAAAGTATCATCTTCTTTTTCGTTTTCACAATAACTTTCATGGTATTCAAATATAATAATTTGATTTTACAAAATCTAGAACAAAAATTGCCATTTTTCTTTAAATATCTCTCATTATTTTTTTTATTCCCTTGGACTCACATATATAATTAGTTTTAATCATTATAACAATTAACAAATGTCTATCAAAATAATAGATAGATATTAATAATCAAAGACATAATATTTTATGTATAATTAGAAAGATGTAATGTGATATATATATATATATATATATATATATATATATATAATTTGATATACATGGTAATAAAAACTTTAATCCATAAAAAAACATACTATATTAAAATGAAACATAGAAAAGGGATTATAACTTTTTAAATAGTTAATTACATTATATTTTAAAAAGGGTCCTATTATATTTGACACATACTTAGCCACATTGATTCAGTAAAATAATAAATTTTTATTTGTCGAGATAAATAACAGGATTTTTTTTTTATTTATAATTTTGCCAAAAAAAATTATTTAAAAAGTTGACAAGAAACATTTATTACTTGCTTTCATTATAGTGTCTATCATATCACCATTTGAACAAATTCCTATTTTGTAAAAATGTCTATATACCCTGGCCACGTGTCATTCCACATGCTCAAATGATGTTTTGAGAGCTTTTTTCTACCATGGTCCCGTTTATATTGTTTAAAGGGCCTAACTCCGTGATTGATTTATCACAACTACCGTCGGAAAAATGAGTAAAAAATTTAAGATCCCGTGCCACAACATCAACGCAAAAATGGGTCTCTCTTTGGTGCAACAGAAACTACACCACCTATCAAGTTAACCAATAAATAGTCGCCACAAAACACCCACCTCTGCACTAAAATTACTCTCACGTGGCAGACACGTGACTATTTCGTTCTCTAACAAAATTTTACTGGTTAGATAGATGGAATAACCCTAGGAGATTGCACACCGAATACAAACCCCCCAATACTTACGTGAGGATACAACTGGTAATTTTGTCCTTTTCAAGGCGTAAATACAAAGCCACTTTCATTCTAAATGAAACCGCGCGGTGCACACAAATAACAAGAGTAGTGCTCTGTACTCAGTACTCTCTCCACTTTCTCTCTCTACATCTATCTACGCGGAAGTTTTTTCTGCAAATCTTTTGGGAACCAAAGAAGGAGAGACCATGAATCGGAGGGACGATCCGAACCCTTTTGAGGAAGAAGAAGTCAATCCATTTTCGGTAACCGTTCTCAATCCGCTTTCCTCTTGTACCCTTCGTAGATCCAACTTTTTAGGTTTTCAATTTTAATTCTGTCTAATTATTTCGTTTACTATCTTTAATTTATTATTAATGTCGTGAATGTGTTGATTTGTTTCATATTTTGATTTTTTGGATGTGTTTACGGGGTATTTTTGTAACGAGGTTTTGTTTGATCTAGATCTGAAAACCCCTCAGTCTTGAATTTTGGTATTGCTCTTTGTATGGACTGTTCTGGTGGCATAGTTTGGAATGAAAGGCAAAATGATGGGCATTTTTGTTTGATATGTACACTTAATAGTTTGAATTTTCTGTGTGGGATTTTTATTGGTATAGTGTAGTTCCAATAATACACATTGTACTAGTTAAGATTAGCGGGCTTTAAACTTAACTTCTTTAAATGGGATTATGAATGCAAAGTCTAATAATTGAATTTTGAGTTCTATGTAATAGTTTGGTTGAGACGATGAATATGATTGCATCCAATCACAGATTTATTGAAAATGTTCTTTGAATTTTCTTTTCTTTAAACATGTATCCACACGTTGTGCCAGTTGGGCTTTGAACCCTTAATCATTTAACCTCCTCTTTGGGGGTGAAGAAGATATCTTAATGCTTGGAGGTGGAGTTTTTTCATTTGTTGTACACATATAAATTTAAACAAAATCAAATGGAGTTGTGGGATTAGTTTTTAGAAGATAAGAAGGATTTTGATAACATTCTTTCAAATGAAAAGATGAGAAGGATTTTGAGAAAATTCTCTCAAATGAAAAGATTGGCAACAGAATTTGTATTGGCCAAATCAGAATGATATCCAAAAGACTGCATTACTACCCATCAAAAAATAATTTTCAGATTTGATTGTTGGAAAACTCACTTTGTAAACTATCATCTAAATAAGACAAATCTACCATGTTCCCACATGCATTACCGTGCTGATTCATTGCACCATAGCATGTTACTAGGCCATAAAAAACCTAGAGAATAACTAAACATCGTTACCCTCTTCTTCTTCTTCTGCTGCTGCTTCTCCTTATTTCTCCCATTGGAAAACATTTTATTTGGTTGACAATGTTTAACTCTAATAATTTCTTGGATTAGTCGGTTAGCCCACGAGGCTAATTGCTTTTCTATTTTTTCCCCCTCTTTGAAAATATTCAAACTGTAAATGATGTAATTAGTACATCTCTTGGTCCTATAATTGGAAATGTGGTTTGTTATTTCTCCCGCTAGCCTCTTCACAACACGCAATTGGCCTCTAACAGCAATTCTAGGACTCCAGAAGTAAAGAATTCTTTGTGTGAGAGCTTACAATGATGGCACTAAGATAGCATACTGCAGAAGGGTTCGGATTTGGTGTGATTCAATTACTAATATGTTGCAGAACTTGGAACCAAGTATGAATTTTTTTTCATACAGTTGTCAGCAAAGTATGCTTTAAAATGGTAAATGTGATGTTGTATACGTGAACTTAGTGAAGGAAGAAAAAACACAAATTAAATGATAAGCATAGGTAAAAATGTGAAGGAAAAAAAGGTTTTATTTTTCTTTTAATTTTTAATTTTTTAATTAGAAGAAATATGCCCAAAAGATGAAATGAAACTTATTATAATCCAATGCATGTTGATCAAGTTAATGGGATGTTTTCTTTTACTCCCTCTGTCCCATATTAGTGGTCCATTTTTCAATTTTGGTGTCCCAAATTAGTTGTCCCATTTCAAAAGTCAAAGTAAAATAATGCTATCTTTCCATCATTGCCCTTTAAGTTTTCAAAAAGTCTTCCAAAGTGATTATATACATATTTAAACGTAAAAGGGCAAATTGGTAATTTTGAAAGAGGACACTGCATTAATTGCATACTCCCTCAAAAAACTTCTAATACCAAAGATGGCCAACTAATATGGGACGGATGGAGTATCATTCATTTCATTTTATTTTTTGTTGTGATAGTAAACTATTGAAGGTGATGCGTATTGGTTTTAAACTTTTCATCAGGTGCAATGAAGTTCAGTAATTGCACCAGTAAAAAGAAGAATGTTACAACCCAGATGTAAACAAAATTAAGTTACTTATTACCTCCAGATGTACCAAATTTGGCTACTGAACAAGGAGGTGCATCTGGTTTCTAACTCGCTTTGATATTTTTATGACTCTGGTTGGAACATGTTGTTTGGATTTAATTTGGATTCTCTTGCTATATATTTTTATTCATGTTGCCTTATAATGCCCTTGATTGGATTTCGTTGCAGAATGGAGGTGGTGCTCCTGGATCAAAGTCCCGAATTCCTAAAATGGTTGCTCAGACTCTGGGTTTTGGCCAAAAACATGATGCTACCGTGGATATACCGTTGGATACAGTGAACGTAATGAAGTTACAGTTTCCTACTCTCTCTCACACGCACAGACATCTATTCCTATATGTAATTGGGTGCACTCAGTTCCATATCTTATGTTACTACATTGCAGGATGGAAGTAAAAAGGAGAAAGAACTTGCAGCTTGGGAAGCAGATCTGAAAAGGAGGGAAAGGGTTAGTTGAAAAGATTATAATTTTGCACTTCCTTGCCTATATATTTAATCATGTTTTCTTAATTGCAAAATCACTCGTTTTAGTTTCTTCCAAATATAATCAAAGTGTTATGTAAAACTTTGATTGATCTAGATGATCCATTGCTCTAAAATAATATTCTTGATTCTGAAATTTTTTTAAAGGTGAATATTCGTAGGCATTTCATTTGAATTTAGTACTGATGCATGCTACCTTTAACTGCCCTTTGTAGGACATTAAACGGAGAGAAGATGCTGTTGCCAGCGGTAAGTCGCAAAATAAAGGCAAATTTTAGGATCACATTTTTGTTTTTCCTTTTCTCATGCCGCATAAAGCTTCTATATATTATTTGAATTTTTCATTTTCAGCTGGTGTCCCCGTAGATGATAAAAACTGGCCTCCATTTTTTCCAATTATTCATCATGATATAGCAAATGAGATTCCAGTTCATGCTCAGAGGTTGCAATATCTGGCTTTCGCTAGTTGGTTAGGTATGGTTGCTCATCTCCGTTTGTTTTCTATAAGAGAAAACTTTAGCTGACAATTTTTTTTCCTACTATTTTGAAATATTTCTTCTTCTTGCAAACTGATAAATTTGTCTGGAAGTAGCATTGTTTTATACTCTATTTGGATAATAAGGAGGAAAAAGAAAAGAAAGGATATCACCAGTTATGGAATAAAAGAAGAGAAAAGAAAAACAGTGTTATCCTCTCTTCACGTTTGGATAATTAAGGAAGGAAAAGAAAGTGAAGGATGGTGGTAATTCTTTATCATGTTTGAAAAGATAAAGAAGAGAGAAGAATTTCTTGTTTTATTTTGTAAGTAGTAAGGATAAACAAGTATTATCTCCTATCCTTCCAAATCCTCCCACTTTAGGAAGGATAGACAAAATACTATTAAACAAGTTAGGCTATCCCTCTTTTTTTTTTTCTTTTTTTCTTCTTCTTCTTCTTCTTCTTCTTCTTCTTCTTCTAATCTTATAAAATCCTCTTCTTTACTTCTTCATTATTATAACAAACTCAAGATAAGCGACTCTTCCTCTTTTCATTCTTCCCCCCCACCCCGCACACGTGGCCCCAAGTCCCCCAATCCAAAGATCATCTCATAAGCCTTATTCTTTGTTTACTTCAATGCTTTCTGCTTTTTGTAGTAGCTTCTTTACGAAGCAAATTTTGTCTTTCTGCTCTCTAGATAAAGCCATTTTCCCCTTTGTCTTAAAAGATTAACGTTTGCAATGGGATTGAAATTTGTTCCTCAATTTTTCTTTCTTCATATTCTCTTTGGTTATCTGGCCAACCTTAAATAGTTGGGATGGTGCTTTATTTGGTCTTTCTGGTGTATATCTGTTAAGAAGAGTGATGAATTTGTGATTTTTCAGCGTATCTTCTTTTTGCTGTCTCTGCAGGTATAGTTCTTTGTCTCGTCTTCAATATTATTGCTGTGATTGTTTGTTGGATCAGAGGCGGCGGTAAGCTTTCTTTTCTTGATTATAAGTGATGCTTTTAAGATTTGGTGGCTTAGTTTCAATATAGAGCTTGTGACATGGTTGACTATCTGCAGGTGTCAAGATTTTTTTCCTCGCAACAATTTATGCTCTAATGGGATGTCCCCTATCATACGTCTTGTGGTACAGGCCACTGTATCGTGCAATGAGGTATTAAAGTTGTGGCTTATTTTGGCTTCTCCTCTCTTGGCTTACATTTCTGCTATATATAGAATGTTCAATTTCATAACTTATTTTTGGAGCTTTTGGTTTAAATACTATGCTGAGTGGGAACTTATCAATATGACTATATGAGTATGGCCATGATTGAACGTGATTTTTCTGAACTTGACCTTACAAGTTTCAATTGCTCGATCAAGAATATAGTTTGTTGTATATTGCTCGATCAAGAATATAGTTTGTTGTATATTAGTGATTTGTTATTTGGTTTTGACTTCCATTTTTGTTAATTATATCTTATTATAATTATATTATTTCTAGTGCTGTTTCTTTTAGAATATACAAGTTTATCCCCTGGGGCGGGATAGATAAAAGACTTTATTAAATACACCAATGGATGCAATTTCATGTACACACAAAGAATACACAATGCGAACTGGAACAATTATCTATACAAAACTATAGCATCATCTTCCCAGAAAGCTGACATCCTGAGATTCAAAGGTAAAAGGAGCTTGACATTAAATGCTTCAACTTTCACAAATGTATTGGTGGGTCTTGATGTGTGTACTATCACTTAGTATTGCAAGACAGGCCTTGATATGCAGATAATAGGGTATAAATACCAATAAAGTAAACACTCACACACAAAAACAACTGAAATAATGAAGAGCACACCTTTAAACGAGGAAATTGATAAAAATGCAATGTATACTATGATATAAAGAAGTTCAAGAAATGCAATATATTGTAGTAGTTTGTGAGAAACTAAATTGCTGTTTCCAATAATGGTCCTGTCAATTAGGATTTCTGTATGGGTGCATTCGTTGTGGACTTGACAGAGACATGGGCCCTAGTGGAGGCCCATGGGTAGGGTCTCGTTATTTTGTGTCATTTTTTGTCATTGGATCCTTGTTTAGCTGAATGTTATTTGTGATGCAGTCCTAGCATTAGTTCTGAAGACTAAGGCAACTTAAGAGTGATTTCTATGATGCCATGTGTGCCCTTTTGATCCAATTTTATGACAATGGTTTTATGTTTTTAGAGAAGGGAAAAACCGATAGTCAGATTTTTTTTTTTCATTGGCAAAATTGATTTTATTTTATTTAAAAAAAAAAAAAAATTAAAGGAGGACTTATTTCAGAGTGTTATCATTTGTGGTTATCTCAAATTATTTTCTATTTTCAGAGTTGTAGAAAATTGGTTTCAGAAAACTCAACCAAGCAAGCATTATGTTTCTTCTTCCTCCCACAATTTTCCTACTTAAGTTGTTTAGGGAGTTGGTTGGAGAGTGTTGCCTGACATTAGTTATTCCGCAACACCTGATCTGTGCCTTTAGTAGTAAGAAGCAGTTGCTTTCGTAGTTTTGGCCTTCATTTTTGCACCATATAACTTACGTTTATACTATTGCATCAAGCAATGGCCCTTTTGATGGCTTATCAATCATTCAATCTACTACATAACATTCAAACATTAAATATATGGTATCATGTTGAGACCAGGAAATAATCATTAAATCCTTGACCTTTTTTTATTTTTTTTATTTTTTCTTTTCTTTTAGGAAACTATGAACCAACCAAACACATTCAGAATGAGTTTTTTGGTGTATGCTATTTGATGGTCACATTATTTTAATTGTTGAAATTAGTTGAAGGATTTAAATATTAAAGTTACACCCTCTCTAATAGCTTAAGCATTGTGTTTAACATTTTTTTTTGACACGTATTTATATGGTGTTTAACATTAGGATCTAAAACGTTAATTTTTTTTTTGTATTGATCAATTTGTATCACATCATCCTTCTGGTTGTGATACATAAATATCACACCATTAAATACAATACTAATTGTCTGAGGTATTTGTCATTCCTAAATTTGCATAGTGGTTTTCATTCCGGATGGGAGACTATTGATACTTATAATTGTTGGGTTTGCTGATTCACTTTTGGTTGTGGCCTACCTGAATTTAGAAGTGGTTGTAGTGATGTTTGGATCACATTTATTGCATTTATATTGTTAACATGTTAAAATGGTTTCATATTTGAACTTAATAAATATGGTTATTGCATAAAGGTGCTGCACTGGTGCTGATAGTTGTAGCATTTTGCTATTTGTTTCCAAATTGCAGGACTGACAGTGCATTGAAGTTCGGTTGGTTCTTCATGTTCTACTTGGTGAGTTTATTAACCAGTCAGTTGCCGTGACTGTGTAAAACTTTCCTCCCTCCCTATACTTACTCAATTGTTGCTTTGTTTGATACCATTGGCATTATGTAGATTCACATTGGTTTTTGCATCTTTGCTGCCATTGCTCCGCCAATTGTCTTTCGTGGGAAGTCATTGACGTAAGTTATTTACATTTCTGCCTTTGCTTACCGAGTTTAAACTTTAAAGAATTTTCTGTGTCCTTTTTTTTTTTTTTTTACCCCCATTAAGGTTTGATCATTGACCAGCATTGTTTTTTTTATGTTTATCATAACATATTGTGGGTTTTAAGATGAACTATTTAATTTGTAAATTGTTTCACCAATGGGATTTCTTCATTTTTTTTATTAGTGTCAATTATAATAAATACATAATTTGATAAGGGGGCTGATAAGTGACCAGCATTCTGCTTTATGATTAATTGTTTTGGGATAATTTATTGCATGTTTTAACATGCATTATTTCATTTATAATATTGTTTCCCACAATTAGATTGCTTTAGTTTTTACCCGTTAGCTCGAGTGACTAATTTTACACTGGTTCTCATATTTGGATTAAGTAAAATTTATGTTTAATAAATAGAAAACTGGAGAGATATCTGGAGGTAACTACTTATATTTTACTCTTCTGCTTATCCTGGAAATCAGTTTTTTTTTTTTTTTTTTTTCTCTTGGATTATGAACTAATCCCATAGGTAATAGTTACACAAGATTTAATAATCTTGGGATTTGATTCTGTCTCATGGTAGTTGGGATTTCAATTTGATAGATTGTAATGTTGTAACAGCTCATGAGCGAACCACTGTCTTCCAACCTTTAGGGTAAGAAGCATGGAAGCTCTATTCTAGAGCTGGAGTCTCAATTGATACTGGAGGTTTTTTTTATAAGAAATTGGTACTGCTTTTCTCAATGTACACATTTACCTTCAGTGGAATAGATGTGAAGAGTGGTTTAGACTAAGACCTATTCTACAAATGTGCTTCAGCCTTTAGGATTCGTGTGACCTGTTTGCCTCCTATATTGCTGCATGAGTGCGCCTTTATTAATATGCTTTTACATAATATATTGTATTAGTTTTTCAGTTCTTAGTAATAGCATGCGGGCTCAGAGTACGAAGCAATTGGGCTTTTTTTTTTTTGTATATACTGGTCTTGCTCTCACCATGCCAGTTTAGTCATTTTGGGTCCTCAAACAAGGCTCAAAGCTATGGGACTTCGGAGATAATTGGGTATAGTGCTATGAAGCTAGTTGTCGTGCTTTGATGTAGCTTTGTTGTTTTGTCTTCCCCCGAATAAGAAAAAAATTGTTTCAACTCCATTTTTTATCTTCAGGTGCTTTAATTTTCTACCGCTATGGTTTTAGTGTATTACTTGTTAGAAGTGTGATGATGACCATTTTTTCTATTTACTCATTTTTAAATTTCATCTAGTAACTATCATGCTTTGCCTTTTAAATCTCAGGGGTATACTGGCAGCAATTGATGTCTTCTCTGACCATGTTTTGGTGGGGGTAAGTCGTATAAAGCTTGCATTCATTTCTCTTCTAGTTCTATGATATATTTATGTCAGATTTTTATTCTATTGCAAATCTTGAAGTTTTAAATGTGTATTACTTATCAAAAAAATGCGTATCACTCCGGTAGCGTAGTATGTAATGATGCATCTGTGACAGGAATGTGTAGTTAAATACAACTGTAAAGGAGGAAAATTAAAGCCATGAATTATTGTTTTTTGACGTTAATGAAACTATTTTATGTAACCAACTTTTAATTTGAGAATAATCTTTCTGTTTGTTTATAATATCTGGTTGATATGCATATAACCTATGAAGCACGGATATGGATGCGGCAATATAGCAAATCTCCAAGAAATAGGATATAGTATGGCAAGATGCAGCAATAAAATAATAACATATTATATTTTGGGTAAAGTGCAAAAAACCTTCCTACATTTTTTAATTTGTGCAAATAAGGACAAATCTTCACTTTGGAGCTAATTGAACAATGAAATGACTAAAGTACCAAAATGGGTATAATACACACACACACACACATGCATATATTTTGAACTGTGCACAGTGTATATATCTTTTGTTTTTTTTCAAGTCAGATAAGAAATGAAGAGGGACAAAAAAACCTTCATTATAATGTAGCACATTACAAAAAATATAAACAATAATGTAATTTAAAAAACCCACTCACTCCACCTCTTTATGTCGTACACAACAATGTTTCTAGCCGTGTTTACTCATCACAACCAGCGGCCAGCCACTGTCACAGCACCATCCCCATAACCGCCACAACCATCCCCACCCCATAACTGCTACCACCACCCCACCCCACCCCACAACCACTAGCTGTGCCGCCGCCACCCACAACCACCAGTTTTCACATCCCATCCTCCATACCCGTCGACAACGTGTTCGTAGGATGATCGAATCTCTGCCGTTTATAATATTTCAGGGTTGACATAGTTTTCTACTCAGAAGAGAGAGACGTTGCTCTGTTCGGCGATGTTTCTCTGTCCTGCAGCAACGGCAACAATTCTTCCAACAGCCCATTCACAATGGCTCCTTACCATCGTTGCCCAGTTTGCACAATGCGAACGTGGTTCCATTCAGATGGTGTATAATTATATTCATGTGTGTTTAATATATAATTATATATATGTATGTATACAGTATACACAATATTGTACATGCATATGTAGGAGCCGTCAAGGAGATGGAGGAGGAGACGAGGAGGGCTATGTGTGTATAATTATATGTGTGTGTACAGAGATATGCAGGAGCAGCAGCCATATATTTGTTTTAGGGCTCAGATCAGTAGAGAGAGGGGAGAGAGGATTCATGACGCGACAATTGTGTACGGAACAAATTGGGTTTGCGCAATATATATGTTGTATAATATATATTTAATTTGGGCTTTGACCAAATTTAATTATATTTTTTATCCTTGAGGGCATTTTAGGAATTTAAAAAAATTGGTCCAAATTGATGGTGAAGGAACAATTTGCTCCAAATGTTGATAATATAGGGATCTATATGCACAAAATAAAAAGTAGGAGTGGTTCTAGCACATTTTTTATATAACGAGGGGATTTTTTGCACTTTGCCCTTGTGTTTACATAAAAAGATTAGCTTTTTGATTATTTTTCAACAACATTGTGATTGTAAACGTATTTACCAATGTGTTCATATAAAAGAGGCAATTATATGAAAAACAAAGAATAACCCTAACCCTAGAACTTGAATGACCCAAATTAATACAACCCTTAGTAGACACCGGATCTCCTTTCTTTTTCAACAACATGGTGATTTTAAGTCCTTTTTGTTTTATTTTCTTT
The DNA here is from genome assembly GCF_030987335.1 of Cornus florida. NCBI lineage: Eukaryota > Viridiplantae > Streptophyta > Magnoliopsida > Cornales > Cornaceae > Cornus > Cornus florida. The sequence continues at coordinate 84,657,673 of NW_026775581.1, read as the reverse complement.
TAAACAAAGAACTTTTTTATTTTACAATTAGACCCTTGTTTTTTTATAAATATAGTTATGATTTTGCCCAGTCGTATCCCAGAAGTATCTTGCCATGTCCCAGCCGTATCCGATTTTAAAAGAAATATTTTAAAATTCAGGACATTTCCCAGTTGTATTAGACACGTATTCCGTGCTTACCTGTGTCGGATATGTATCCAATTCGGCCACGGAGACCTTGTGGAAGTATCCGTGCTTCCTAGCATATAACAAAGACAGTAGATGAGAATCCTGATTAAGTATAATATTAGGTGGTTGAATAAAAAATTTCAATTGATGTTTCCTGTTAAGAGATATATATTATGCCTCAGATCAAAAGATTGAAAGAAAAGTAAGAGATGCAATAAGAAGATTTTCAATTTTAATTGGACACCAAAATTGCCATTGTTGCCCTTCTGCTGTCCGTCTGAAGCACATATGTCTGCATGATGGCTCTAGTTTCCATATGTCTGAAGCTCAATGAGAGGTAAAAGTAACATTAATTTTAAGAAAAGGTCCTTAAAGTCGAAATCTATAACTCGCTTTATTCATATGTTTGGCTAAAAGATTAAGGTCCTTAAAGGCGATGAGAGATTGAAAGATTAATTCCAGTTATTAGAGATATATTATACCTTCCCCCAACAACTTTATTAACTTACCTTCGTAATAATTTTTATTGCTGGACGTGGGATATACAAGTATACAACGTTCCTTAAAGTCGAAATCTATCACTCGCTTTATTGGATTTTGTGTCATATTGCAAGGAAAAAGAAGTAACAACCATATGTTTGACTATCCTGGAGGTAATAATGTGTCATGAATGTAAAAGCTCCTTTGTTCTCCAATTAGAAAAGGGAAGAACAATATGATATTTTTCTGGGTCTTGTTCAATTTCAAGAAACATTAGGAAACATGACTGTGTTTGGACTTAGGATGTTGTAACCGTCTGATCAGGTATCTTAATTAGGTGTTGTGAAGTAAGAAAAAGCTGTGTCTTCTACTGGCTATTAACAAGGGGGGACTGAGAAAGGAAATACTCGAGTCCCATCACTGTTGACTGTTGTTAGGTCAAAATAGGACTTAGGCTGGCATAATTTATGTCAAAAGCTCAAGTCTGAAATTTTATATTTATATTTATTTTTTGATATTTTCAAATGTTAAGAGTAAGTTGGTTACCCCTTGTTAAAGGGCATAATCGGAAAGCAAAACAACATTCAAAAGGCAAAAAAGTAAAATCAACACTCTTTTTTATATTTTTTTTATGCACTCTCCAATTAGGATTCATGCATTCATCAATTAAAGTTTCATACCTTCTATGTTTTATGCAGATCTCCTTTTTGGTATGCATAAAGTGTTTATGGGTAGTTCCTTAAAATCAAAATCCTAGTTGGAGGACACCCAAAAAAAAAAAAAAAAAAAAAAAAAAAAAAAAAAAAAAAAAATTCCTTCTTGGAGAAGGAGAGGTCACTTCGATGGATTAAGGGATCGATCAATTGAAGGCCACTGGCCTTGTGTCAATCGATTGACATTAGGCTCAATCAATCGAGCTATGCAGATTTCAGTTCCTTTTTTGGACAAAATCCCTTAAAATCCTAATTGTTTTATGACTCTAAACTCTATAAAATGACCTCTTGTATTCAGAAAAACCAGAACACATCTTCTTGGTTTAGTTCCTTGGTTATTTCCCTTGGGGTTAATATAATTTGCTTTTTTGATTACGGCAGATGAATTAAATTAAATTTAAAATTAGTTAAAACCGTTAATTAGCTAAATTAGACCTATTCACCCCTGCTCTAAGTCTACCTCATGGACCTTGCGCGACTCTATATCAGAGCCTAGGGTAATAGTCCTAGATTCTTCTACTGTTGAGAGTTACGTTGTAAAATACATCATAACTGTGACGGAAGTTTAGGCTAGTTCTTAAGGAATTCTTCATACAAGTAATGTGAGGCATGATGGCGAATGTTGAAAGAATAAGTAATCTGAGGCATGACAGCGAATGGTGAGAGTAATTAATTACATGGTGAACAGAAACTATTCATTGTGATGACTTGAAATTTGCTTGGAGTTGGAAATTATTTAACAAATATGTCATCACATGAGAAATCAAAGATAAAATGATAACCTTAAGATTACTTATAAAAAAAAAAATTTGATAACCTTACGATCCATTAGGAGTTAGGACAACATTTGGACCAAATTGGTGGATGGGGATAGTTTGTCCTAGAAAGTTAATCCGCAAGAAAGATAACCTTAGTTTATTTATGGTCACATGTATTAAAACAACACACCTTTTGTTCATTGTTGGAAAAGTTTTGTGTGGGCTATGATTCTGAAAAATGAAAGAACACAAAGATTTTGATCCTATCTTAGTAAATCATTGGATTGTTAAGACAAAGGTTACTCTTAGAGGATCCAAGAATAAAATGGGGGAAGGATGCTCTTATGTAGGGTACTCTCGGTGCATATGGTAACCCGCTTGATCTAATAATTTACTTTGAAAAAAGGATTTCAAATAACTAAATAAATTTCCTCCAGGTACTACTGTTAATTAGAGGCCAATTTTTGATGAAATGGTAAAAGCTCAGATTGACAAGCTTGAGCCGTGTGGCCGTTAGTCAGAGTATGTGAACAGTTGTTGTGTGTAAAATAGTGTTAATGGTAAAGTATGCTTATAATCTTCTCGTCTGAGCATCCCCCATGACCGGCACTGAGTAGTGTAGCCTTTAGACTATTACTAATATCATTTCAGCAGTCACTTTGTTTACTTGACATGAAGAACTCCATGTAGTAGTTTGTCCTTTTTTTTTTTTTTTTTTTTTTTTTTTTTCTCTCTCTCCGTAGAACATTATAATCTACAAATCTGTTGAGGCCCTTAACCTGGCTTCATCTGCTCCTTTGGATATTGTAATCTTCCCTGGGCTTCTTTCTTTCTTTTCTTTTTTCTTTTTTCTTTTTTTATTATTTTTTTGTATTTCTATGGTTGTAATCACTTTCTGTTTAACAACTGATTTCTTTTATTGTTTTAAAAAAAAAAAGAAATGAATCGGAATGTTGCTTGGTGCAGTGGTGAAACATCCGGCTGCCAAGCATTGGAACGTAAGCTAGATTTTCAGATCAGCCACTGTATGCATAATAGCATCAAATGTTAGGTCTTTGTCCACTCTAACCCTCCTAGAATGGTAATCTCGTTTTGGGCATATGCACAAGGGTTCTCTCTCAAATAGTTGAGTTACTAATAGCCGTGTCTCGTAATTACCTGCTCTATCATAGTGTCCAATGTGATAATTTGTGCGAGGTAGTTGTATGTCATCAAGAAATGCCTCTTGACCGATTTCACTTGTATAAGCTAGAAGCAATAAGAACTTTCGGCGCCTTTGGGCTTTCGTTGTTGATGAACATTGAGTGAAGGAATGCTACAAAAATGCTACCATATATAGTGAGATATGTTGCAATGTTGGGAGACAATGGAGATTTGCACAATTTATCTTTTCTGGGTTTTAAGATGCCTAAAATGATTATGAGAAGTAAACATTATATGCGCTTTAAGTTATTTCATTGAATGTCTGGATACAGCTAATGTCTTTGGCTTTCTTGCAGATATTCTACTTAATTGGATTTGGCTTGTTTTGCTTAGAATCACTTCTAAGCTTGTGGGTACTTCAGGTTAGAAAGCAGAAACAGAATAACACTTGGCTGTTTTCTTATAAGCCTCTTAACACTGTGGGAATATATATATATATATATATATATATTGTGGAAAAAAATGCATACCATGATTTATGTTAAATTTCATCCATAGCTATGTTTTGCTTTGGATTTCTTTGTTTTTGCTTTAGGAAAAATAATAAGTTGGAATTTTGTATGAATGTTCTTCTCTTCCTTTTTTTTTTTTTGGTTGTGGATTATGATTATGTGAAGTTCGATTCCATATACATCATTAAAGCCCTACTTTTTCTTTCTCATTGATTTGATTTCTTTAACTGTTTTTTGTTTTCCCCTTATGTGCAGAAAATTTATATGTACTTCAGAGGTAACAAATGAAAAACCTGGGGGTGTAGTCTTGTTGAGATGTTCAATACTGCTTGTTGAGGTGCCTCAGTATATTCTTCTCTCATGTCAAAGTTCATTTCTTTGTTGAGATGGTTGAGTTGAGTTGAAACACAAAGGCGTGCTAAGTGACTTTGTAAATTTTTATATTGTTGGTATTATGCTATGTAGCTCTTGAATAATTTGGTTCCTTGTGATTGAAATTCAGTTAATATGATAACAAGTGTTGCTTCAAGTTCATATGCCAGTAAGTTCAGTAACATCTCTACAATATTCACTCACTCACTCTCATACATGTGGAAGTGGTTCAAGTTCATATTCCACCAACATTGCAGCTCTAGGATATTTTGGTTCCTTGTGCTCCAAATCTGCAGAATATATTTATAACATGTCATGCTTGCTATATATATGTGTGTGTAAAACATGTTGAAGTGGGTTCATGTTCATATTCGACAAACATGTCTACCCTAGAATATTTTTGTTCCCCCTGCTTGGAATCTGCAGGGGTATAGATAACATCATCTTTCCTACTCTCTCTCTCTCTCTCTCTCACACACACACACTCACCCACGGAAGTGGGTTCAAGTTCATATTCCACAAAAATTACAGATCCTGAAAAATTTGGTTCCTTGCGCTTGAAATTTGCAGAATATATATATATATATATACACACATATAACATCATCTTTCCTTGCACTGTTTAGGATTCTGAAAGCTGTCATCATTTCAGCTCATTCTGCACTCATGGAATTTAAAAGTTCAAGGCTTAAGCTGGCCCGTCAACGGGCACAGATCGGCCTAAAGCTTGGTGGGGTTAGGCTGGACTTTCTGGTCTCACGCTTTTTATGTTTTGCATACTCTTACATACGAAGTTAAGTATGTAGATTCAAGTATGAATGCACCCATTTTAGCAAGTAATACCAAATGTCAAGTTTATACTCGGTCTGTTCCTTTTGCTGGTTCCAAATTTTTATGAAATGAACTAGATCTTTACCAACCATTATGGGGAAAATGGTGATGTAAAACCCATTTGAAATTACGTTCTATTATGTTTCCAAAGCTATATTTTTCTTCTGTTTTGCTAGAAACCTTCTCTTCACCACAATGTTGCCTTCTTAGCAGAAAAGTTTAGTTATAATAAAGTACAAAAGAATTTGGAAACAGGTTTGTTTTTTAGTCGATTGTCTTTCAAACAAGATTTCCCCTCTTCTTTTTAAGTTAAATGACTGGACATTTTTCACCTATTCATTGAGTTATTTTCAGACCATTCCCTCTTGCTTTTACTATTTAGCCAGTCAAAATTTTCGATTCAAAAAAGTTATTTATTCATGCAAGTCCCGAAACAAGTGAGATCTATTTAAAATAGAATTAAAATTTATCCTTCAAAATGGAGGGATTTCAAATCCGTCCCTGCTTCCACTTTATATAATAATATCATTCTTTTTAAATGCAGATACTGATTGAGCACTACACATGCATTTTTTTTATTATATATATATATAAGTAAATAGATTCTATAGTATAATTGTAGACAGAGCTCAACAGAGAGATGCTTATGAAATTAAGTGGTTCTGGAAACTTACTGCCAATACATATGCTAGGTTGATTTTGGGATTGTTATTGCAAAGTTGGAGCCTAAAAACTGTTATTATAAAACATTGTTGGCCATGGTTGGAGGTTATAATTAGAACGTTTTCACTTAGCTCACACCTTTATGGTTGTTGAAGCTCATTTGTTCTGAAATGATTCAAGATTAATTAAAAGAATGTGATCTAAAATGAATCCCCAACCAAAAGGAAAAAACACACACACACGCACTACTCTCACTAGTCTCGAGTAATGTCCAAAGTTGAATGGGTTGACATAGGGTCCATATCTCCTCCACTACACACCCTCCTCTCCTCATCTTCAACAAACCAACCCCTTGTTGCCGTGTGGCATGCCAAATATCCAAACTGCAAGGAATGACCACCAAGCTTCTCCATGCCTATATTTATCACAAACACCATCACCTCATCAACAATTCAATCTTTTTACTTATTGCACCAAAAAAAAATAAAAAAATGTTTTCAATTCAAACAAAATATTCATATGACAGTTGTACCCTAGCCCATAGAATTTATACAAACCATATCCCCTCTCTTCCGCCTTAAAATCACCTCCAAATTTGTCCAAAACAAGGGGTAGTCACATAAACCTAAAAAGTGACACATCAGCCATCCAACATTTTCCTATCCTTCAAAACTGCCTTCTGTTTTTTAACAGCCACACCCACAACTCTTTCATCTGTGTCTAAAACTCCATTCCTTTGAAACCAAAGCAAAAGAATCAGAGCCCCATTTCATGTGCCCTCCCAAAACCAACTAAACTCTCCACCCCAAACACACCACCACCACCCCCCCCCCCCCCCCCCCCCCCCCCCCCCAACACACACCCACACAAAAGAAAAAAAAAAAAAAAAACCCACATCAAGTCCTCTCCTCTCTCCCTCCCTCCCTCTCCCTCTCCCTCTCCCTCAAAATCCTCTGAAAATGGCAACTGTGTGTAAAGTCTACACAGTCCAAACCCTCAATTCAACATGTTCAATCTCCACACCCACAAAAACCCACTTGGGTTATCCCCAAAAACTAGTTTTCTACAACAAGAAGACCAAAATAACATGCTCTGTTGATGACAAGACTGTGGTGATTGGTTTGGCAGCTGACTCCGGCTGTGGGAAGAGCACTTTCATGAGGAGGTTGACAAGTGTGTTTGGAGGGGCTGCTGAGCCACCAAAGGGAGGGAATCCAGACTCCAACACACTCATAAGTGACACCACCACTGTGATTTGTTTGGATGATTATCACTCACTTGATAGGACTGGAAGGAAAGAGAAGGGAGTGACTGCACTTGACCCCAGAGCCAACAATTTTGATCTCATGTATGAGCAGGTCAAGGCTCTCAAGGAGGGAATTGCTGTTGACAAACCTATTTATAATCATGTCAGTGGTCTCTTGGACCCTCCTGAGATCATCAAGCCCCCCAAGATCTTAGTCATTGAAGGATTGCACCCTATGTAAGTTTTAAATCATCTTTCATAATCTAAAATTTTATTTAGTAATCAACCATGAAAGCATGTACTAGCTTTCTCAGAACATATGGCACATAGGAATTTTGATTCTTTTTCTCCTTCCTTCTTATATTTAATTTTTTATTCATTATATATATATATTATATTTTGCAGGAAGTTCAATGAAACTGATTAAATGGGTATTTATGTTTTATGTTTATTATTGTCAAAAAAATAAAAAGTAAATATATATATATATATATATATATTTGGTAAGCTTTCCTCATATTTCTTAATTTATTAAGAAGAAATGAATGTAAAGATAATAGGTTCTTATCAACATATATATGCTGCTATTTATTGGTTTTTGGATAGATAGGGTATTATGCGTTACCTTTATTGTATGGCTGAGGAATTACAACTGTCCTTGTCTTTTTCTCTTCTTGGGCCTTTTCGTGGGCCTTATGTGATAGGCTGATTGGATAGCACCCTCTCTCTCGCAGACACAAATAATAACCATTGTAAGCAGTAACATTTGCATGGAGGATGTATTTTTTATTTTTTTCAAACCAAGAATTATTAGAAGTTAAATTAATTAGTTGATGTAGAGAGTCAAAGCCTAGCACTATAAAATTCATCGGAGACATTAACCCATTAGGTTGTCGAGGCTACATACAAAATGTATAATATAGGTCGTAACACCATGAGCCAAATATTAAATATTCCAAGGTATTATGATGTATCCTGGCCAATGTATATTCACCAATTTTCTCGATAACATACAATAACAACTAATCATTATTAGGAGGTATTATATTTTCGGTACTCTTGCATATTAGATCTTGATACCTGAAACACCTAGTACTTTGTCAAAAAGGTGGAGCCAGTATTATGCGTTACGAGTATATTAGTCTACTTGTATTGTGCAAGATCATTTAATCAAAGTAATATTGCTTATATGTAGGTATGATGAGCGTGTAAGAGACCTCTTGGACTTCAGTATCTACTTGGATATCAGCAATGAAGTTAAATTTGCATGGAAAATACAGGTAATTGCTTTGCTAATTCAGTATATAGAATATAGATCATTGCTCAATTCAATGATAAAATTTTATAGTAAGAACTTTTTATGTTCATGTAGATAGGACCAACACTAAGTAACAACCTTTTCAATGTAAATTTTGCGCATTTCTTTCAATCTGATTATGTTTCAAGAACTGCAGAGAGACATGGCGGAACGAGGTCACAGCCTTGAAAGCATAAAAGCTAGCATTGAAGCCCGAAAGCCAGACTTTGATGCTTACATTGGTAAATTCTCTTGGCCATGCCTTAACTTGTCTAGTTATTAAGACTTAAAGGATATTGATTCTCAACCCTAATAGTCTAACCGAGAATGATAGCTAGCTAATTTCACTCAATGCATCCAAAGGATAGAATACCCTCATCTTTCACTCACGGCTTGAATTTTTGTTCTAAATAGCATTGTCCTAAGCTTAATGCTTTGTCCATTTGGCATCCTATTCTCTCTCTCACACACACACACATCCACGCACCCTATAATACAAAATCCATTTTCATATCTTCTTCATCTTGCAGATCCACAAAAGCAACATGCAGATGCCGTGATTGAAGTGTTGCCAACCCAACTCATTCCCGGGGACAACGAGGGGAAGGTTCTGAGAGTTAGGTTGATAATGAAAGAAGGAGTGAAGTTTTTCAGTCCAGTTTATCTGTTTGATGAAGGCTCTACCGTCTCATGGATACCCTGTGGTAGGAAGCTCACTTGCTCTTACCCTGGCATCAAATTCTTCTACGGCCCTGACACCTATTTCGGCCATGAGGTACATCAAATCTTCTCTGCAGCTGTGTGTGTGTGTGTGTGTGTGTGAACTAGTTCTGCATAATGCTTATCATTTGCTCTGTTCCATTTCTCTCCTAAGGTGTCCGTGTTGGAGATGGATGGACAATTCGACAGATTAGACGAGCTGATCTACGTCGAAAGCCATCTAAGCAACATCTCCACCAAATTCTACGGCGAAGTCACCCAACAAATGTTGAAGCACGCAGATTTTCCGGGCAGCAACAATGGGACTGGTCTCTTCCAAACCATAGTCGGATTGAAGATCAGAGACCTCTACGAGCAACTTATCGCTAGCAAGGCTGCAGCTCCACTGCAAGCCACTAAAGCCTGAAAAGATTAAGCCAAGGCTTATCAACTCATCTAAAAATCATTCTTCTCCTTCAGCCTTTCCCCTAAATTTTCTCTAGATTTTATTTTCCACTCCCACTTTCTTGTTCGAGTGTTAGACTATTCCTTGTAAGAATGATGAAACACTCCATAGGTATCTATTTCCAATTGGAATTCTGTGGAGACTTGTAATATAGAGAAGCAAAATCAGAAATGACAATCAAGTTCAGAAGTTCAAGAAACATTTTTACCTTTTGGCATACTGTTTCTTTTCTTTGCATCATCATGTAACTATTTATATATATATATAAATCTCTAATTAGTTGATGATTTAAAACCAACCCATTTGAGAAAATTGTAGTATGATAAATGGGTGTATTCATAGAATTACTTAAAATTGGAGTATTATTGTTTTTATGTTATCGTGTGTTTATTTCTTTTAATAGCAACATGATTTTTTTTTTTTTTTCAGAAGATGACATCAACATACATATATAATAGGCATAGGCGATACTTTAATCATTTTGCATTCTTAACGTCCCTTATGAATCTATTACTCCTTTTTAATAGTTAAGGGGTTTTTTGGGAAATAGAAAAGGGTAAAATTCAAAGGGGTTTTTTTTTTGGACTTTGCCCATATCTTGTACACAATACCTTCTTAACTAACACATTTTGTTGCAAAATACCCAAGCATGAGATATTTTTTATTAAATGATCATAATGCCATTTTTTATTAAATTACAATTAATCCACTTATCTTATTAAAATTAATGTTGAAAAAATTCATATTAATTGGATAACATATTCTTCATTAAATTTATATAAATTTATCTTAAACTTTTGAAATTAATCGTTTAAATAAAACTCTTCAGCATAAAATTTTAAAACAATTTAAATAATTTCTTAGTATTTTTTATTTAACTAATTTATTAATTTTCCATGAATATATTGTATGAAAAAGAAGGTGAATTTTTATGGTAATTTTTTTTTAAAGCAAGTATAATAAGTTTTATTATAAATAATAAAGTTTTAATAAGTTAATCATTTTAAAAAACAATAGCTACAATAATATATATATATATTCATGTTATAATAAATTGATGCTTGTAATAAATTTAGGAAGGGGATATCAGCTACAATTGCACTCCACTCTTAAATAAAAGGACAGTAATATCCCTAATTTTATAAATAAATAAATTTTTTTTTTCTCAAATACCACATTTACCCATTCAGTTATAGAAAGATCTATTGGTCTCCTCCTCTGCCATTGATTAACAGTTACTTCTAGCTCTCTCAACTATTTCTTTACTTTGTATTATAATCTCTTCTGGAGTTGAACAAAGTAATTGATCTTTTTACGGAAAACATGGAAGAATTATGGAAATTTTACGAGCCAATAAACTCTTTTGATGTTATGTTACTGATGATGGTAATTTTTTCTTTTCGAGTTTTTTAATGCTTTTGAGTTTAATTTGAATTTTTTTCCCTTCATGCTTCAAAATTTCCAATTGATGATATAGAAGCCGGTTTACAAAATTTAATAGAAGTTAGTTGTTTTTCTTTTTTTGTTTTGTTTTTTGGAAGTTACCAAGCTTATTATACTAAAAAGATACTAGAAGCAGTATTTTATACAGCTGTAGGGCACAGTTGAGTATTAAAAAAAAAAAGTATTCCGCATTTAGAATAGGAAAAGATGATAAAAAAGAAAAAGAAAAAAAAGAAAGTTTATTGTGAAAAAGACAATTATGATATTATAAAATAAGAGATAAAACATCACTCAGTTTATAAATTTTATTGTCAGTTGCTTTAAAGAAAAAAGAAAAGTGGATAGATGATATAATTAATATTTAAATGAAAGAAAAGATAATAAAGGTAACTTAATACAGAGTAAGAAATAAAAATTAATGAGATGAATAAAATAATTTTTTGTAATGAATTTATCTATAATTACAATCAATCATTCATTCGGGTGAATTTGTAATTCTTTGCAAAATGACAACAGTTGAAAGTGTTTTTTTATTATTTTTTTCTTGCATTTTACCCTTCAAACAACACATCACATCTGGTTTTTATATTAACAATTTGTGTCATTTTCATGAACATGATTTAGTCAAAAACTTAAAATAAATAAATAAAAATTTGCTGCTTCAAAAATTTTGTTGCTTTGTAATTTCCCTATCAAGTTCAACCAATGTTCAGTTTCTTCCCTATTGGATGATCTTTACTCGGGGGAGAACTGGAGGCTTGGGAATTTCAAACGTAGATATTTCTGGACGGATGCTTCTATATGAAAGAGCCGTATAAGCATAAAAATAGCAGTCCGTGTATTCACGAGTCTCAAGAAAGGGTTTATGATGTAGAACGGATTGCCAATGATTATGAAAATCGTTTGGGTCCCAGATTAGTCAAACGAATACATTTTTTGAGATAATTTGAACGAACCCATTTGGATCTGAAAAGATCCATTCTTGATCGGAATCAAGCCAACCAACAATACTCATAAGGTATGCTCCTGACATACACTTAAGTCACTGTTGAAAAATTTGAAATTTTTGTTAGTGGTCTAAACAGACTCAAATTATTTTGATTTTTGGTATATATATAATAGTTTTTAGTGATTAGGTCTCATATCCTAGTTTTCTCTAATTTTTACGGATTGTTGAATTTTGGGGTTGTTTTTGGGCTTCCTTGTGCTGTTAGATTCTTTTAGAAATAGTTGAATTTTGTTATATATATGCATGTACTACAAGAACAGATTCATTCATTTCCCTTAATAATATTTGAGAATTCTGTTGCTTAAACTTTGTGAATTCAAAGTTGTTTCATTGTTCCTTAATTTTGTGAATGTTCATAGCTTTCGCTACTTCGGTTTGAATTTATATAACTAATCTGAAATGGAAGTATTTTGACTTGTGGATTGCTTGAGAGCAGCAGAAATGAGAGAATTTTCTCTGCACTTAAATGTAACATCTAACAGAGAGGGGTCAACTCTATGCACTACTTTTCCAAATTGACCAGTTCAGCATTGCTACTGCATTTCTTCTCCTTCTCAGCTTATTCCTATCTAGTGTGGTTTTTCCCTCGCTATCTCTAGACACTGCTTCATTCTTTGGTTGACAATTTAATCTAATCTCCCCACCACAGATAGACTGTGACGACCTTGTGGGTGGATGTGTGTGAGCGTGTGCAGGTAGCACCAGTAGGCTACCACACTGGGCGAGCTACGAGTGCACAATCTCACATCGCCTGGGTGTAGATGGGGCAAGTGATATATGTAGATTCAACATCTTTCTATAGCATAACGCGTTTTAAAATCGTGATGGCCGTGAACCCGCCAGAAGTCTGGAGTTAAGCGTGCTTAACTAGCAGACAATATTGTGTCTGGCCAGTGTCCACCCCACCCCCCCCAATATTGTGTCTGGCCAGTGTCCACCACACCCCCCCCCCCCCCCCCCCCCCCCCCCAATTGCCTATTTTCACATCCCTAATATTTGTAGCCTATGCAACTCACCTCTAAGTGTTCCAATTTGTGGGGCGGCTCTATGGCAAATTTTCAATGTGCTTGGAGAGGACGTTCATATTTAGGTCCTATAGATACTCGCACAACATCTCCTATTCACAGAACTTGTGAATTCCATTCCTATTCTTTTTTTTCCCAGTGCCCGTTTTCTTTAAACATGCAGAATCACTTTCAACACAGTATCAGTAAAAACTAAAAAGGATTATGGATCTACTAGAGAAACTTAAGGATAATCTCAGCATGCAATGTTTATCAGTAAAAACTAAAAATGTATTCTTCTCGTGACAATAAATATGAATGTCGTCGACAATTTAAATTTGCTTAAAAAAAACTATATATATGTATATATATATATATATATATATATATATTTATGAATGTTGATACTCTGTTTATGTAGATGTTATAGAATTGGATTAAGCTGTTGCCCTTATCCTAATCTACCTCAACCATGAGTGATTTCTTACTGTGGAAAAAGTTGGGCTGTGAAAACCCATACCGCTATCTTCCATCTATAGTTGAAATGGACAACCCATTTACTGAATAGTTTTCTGATTTGCTTTCTTCTGTTTCTTCCTCAACCACACTGCGTCCAATTATAAATGCCGGTTTCATTGGCAGAGGCAGTGTCATAACGTCATTTTTTAACATTGAAATAACATCTGACATGGTTGGTCTATCGACTGCACGATCTTCTACACACAAGAGACCCACATGAATGCATCTTAGCAATTGGTGTTTTATACTCCAACACTTGCTCAGTGTTGGATCCATTAGCTCCAGTGCAGCACCTTTCTTCCACATATCCCATGCCTACAATACACGGTAGTATCCTTATCATTTAATCCTTCTAAACCCATAAATAGTAAATATAAACTTACATATTCTACTAGGCTTTGTGCACAATCATCGTAATGAAAGCTGTTGTTTTTCCGACCGCTAATGGTTTCAAGCATTAAGACTCCAAAACTGAAGACATCGGATTTAGTGGAGAAGATGCCCTCCATGGCGTACTCGGGAGGCATATAACCACTGGGAAAATTATTCAGTATGACAGTCTTAGTATTTAGTTACTTAGATTAATAATACTAAAGAAAACAACACACTAATTTTTTGTTTACTTACTATGTTCCAACCACTCTTTTTGTATTTGCCACTGACTCATTCTGCTTGAAAATTCTTGCCAAACCAAAATCCGAAATTTTGGGGTTCATGTTCTCATCCAACAATATATTACTCGCTTTTAAATCTCTATGGATAATCCTCAATCTTGAATATTTGTGAAGATAAAGTATTCCTTGAGCAATCCCTTCAATGATGTTAAAGCGTCTCTCCCAAGTTAATTGCCCTCCCTTTCTTGGATCTGCCTTGAAAAAAAGTTCAAATTTTTCTTAGCAAAAACTAGATATATATGAATAAATTCACGAAAGTGATGTGACGTCAAGGGCAATATTTTTGTCTTACCAAAGAGAAAGTAGTCCAAACTTTTATTTGGCATGTACTCATAGATCAACATTTTCTCATCTCCTTGAATGCAATAGCCTAGAAGACGGACAAGATTCGTGTGTTGGAGTTTGGCTATGACTGTGAGCTCATTTTTGAACTCTATTAATCCCTGTCCAGAACTTGTCGAAAGTCGCTTGACTGCTACTTCCTGCCCCCCAGGCAATTTTCCCTGAAGTAAAAAAAATCATAGTAGATTCAGTCTACAAAATCATGATTGATTGTTTACAAAATCAATCACATCAATAAAATGCATTAACATTTACATACTTGCAAATATTATATATGCAAGTAGTATTGTCCAAAGGAACAACTTATACTATGTCACCCTTATAAAAATTGCATACCATCCTTTCTCATTCTCATTTCTTCTCTATGGCAATTCAGTTCATTTTGTAACTCCTATATTCAATTCTTTTGAGTGTTTCACAACTTCGCATATATAATTTACCTTGAAAACAGGTCCAAAACCTCCTTCCCCAAGCTTATTTCTTAGCGCAAATCCATCTGTAGCCGACATGATACTTGCAAAACTCAATGCTTTTAGATCACGGCCACTGTTTCCTTCATTTTCAAGCTCGACCTCAATTGCTTCTATATATTCATTGCTTATCGTTATTTTTGCTTCATCTTTCTCTCTCTCTTTCTCTTTCTCTTCCTCTTTCTTTTTCTTTTTCTCATCCTTCCCTGTTAAAATTAACATAGAAACGCATTAAGTTACCTTCACAGGAATAGGAAAATAGATTATGATAAATTTAAATGGAAAAAAAAAAAAAAAAATTGTTAATTACCTTCTTGTCTTTGATTCCTCTTTTGCCTCCTCCTTAGATAGCACATGATGTACAATAAAGCCAAGAGAATCACTACCAAGCCAAAAGCAACTGCAGTTACAATCCATATCCACTTCTTAGGATTCTCGAAGTGTGTTTTAATACTGTCTAACATGGTGGTGCAAGTCTTAGAATCACCTTAATTAGTGTTTGGCTGGAGAGAAACAGGAAGAAAGCACAAAACACAACTTTTTAAACGTTGTATCTTTCCTTGCAGCTTGGTTTGGAGAGTTGAATTCTCAACCTTTGGGTTAGGTGGGGTTTCCTTGCCATGCTGCATATGAACCCCTGTACTTCAGATTTTTAAACTCCCTTCTTTGTGATCTACTTCATATCTTATGTCCTTTTGGCAATGGATTGACTTAGACCAGAGAACATTCAACCAAGAAAAAAGGGATTATTTATTTTTATATGTATTTTCTGGAACATTGGAAAAATCCAACCTACGACTATGACTTCCATGAGCAGGGGGTTCTTTCTTAAAGACAGACCCTTTATTGCCTATTTTCACATCCCTAATATTTGCAGCCTCCGCAACTCAGCTTATGAATTCCTTTCCTGTTAGTTAATCACAATGCCGGTTTCGTTTATACATATGCATGGGATCACTATTAACATCTTTGTGGATCTCACATTAATCCATTCGACCGGTTATCTCTCATCCCATGCCTTTAGGCCTCTGTAAGGTGGAAATCTAATATTCCTACTAACAGGGTTTTGCTTGTTTAAAGCTTTGCTTGGCAGGATTTGTGTACTATACTTTGAAAGATAAGGAATAACATGATTTTTTGGATGTCTCCTTCATCCCCTTCTCGCCTCACTAAAACCATTTTCGACACCATTAGATGCAAGTTTGTTTATTTCCTTCTTTTTTTTCTTTCTTCTTTGTGTGTGTGTGTGTGTGTCAAGCTCTATTAGCAACTATTCCTAGCCTCCAAATTCATGATTTTCCATGCCAGGCTTAGTTTTATTCCATTCATGTTAGAATATCCACATTACCTCTATTGAACAAATTTTCACAATTTTTTTGCTCCACTTTCTGAACTAGCTCTTATAACTATTGAAAATGGTTTTTTTTTTTTTTTGTTCAAATGTGCCTATATTTTGTCCAATTTCTCAATACTCTGTATCAGTAAAAACTAAAAAGGATTATAGATCTACTACAGAAACTTAATGATAATCTCAGCATTCAATGTATATCAATAAAATCTAAAAAATTATTCTCATGACAATATATGTGAATGTTGATACACTTTATGTAGATTTCATAGAATTGGATTAAGCTTTATACTAAAAAATCCTTTCTTTTGACTTGCTTTTATCCTAATCTACCTCTACCATGAATGATTCTTCCCGCATAAAATGTTGGGCTGTTTCAGTTTTGCAGTGGCAGTACCAACTCCTTCTTATTGCAAAAACTCATACCGCTATCTTCCATCTATAGCTGTAATGGACATCCCATTTACTGTATAGTTTTCAGACTTTCTTTCTTCTGATTCTTCCTCAACCACACTGCTTCCAAAGATAAATGCCGGTTTCCTTGGCAGAGGCAATGTCATACTGTCATTTGTTAACATTGAAATAACATCTGAAATGGTTGGTCTGTCGATTGCACGATCTTCTACACATAAGAGTCCCACGTGAATGCATCTTAGCAATTGCTGTTCTATACATGAATTTCTCAATGTTGGATCCATTAGTTCTAGCGCAGCATCTTTCTTCCACAGTTCCCATGCCTACAATAGACAGTGTCATCATCATTTAAATGTTCTAAACCTATGAATAGTGAAAAATAGAAGAGTATGTCTATCATGAGGATGCTCTCACCAAGAACACCATTCTCAATCATCCATTCATATAATTGATTGATAAATCTCTCAATCCGACGACTGAAATGGTTATAGTGAAAGCACCCCATGATGGCTTTTCAGGAACATAATCAAAGCTGAGATTACATTAAGAACTTACATATCCTACTAGGTTTTGTACGCAATCAGCATGATAAAAGCTACTGTTTTTCCGACCAGTAATGGTTTCAAGCATTAAAACTCCAAAACTGAAGACATCGGATTTAATGGAGAAGATGCCCTCCATGGCATACTCAGGAGGCATGTAACCACTGCGAAAATTCATCAGTAAAACATCTTAGTATTTGATTACTTGATTAGTGCTTATGAAACTATGAACTCTGCCACAAGAACACATTAAATTATTGCTTACTTACTATGTTCCAACGACTCTTTTTGTGTTTGCCACTAAATCATTCTGCTTGAAAATTCTTGCCATGCCAAAATCAGAAATTTTGGGGTTCATGTTCTCGTCCAACAATACGTTACTAGCTTTTAGATCTCTGTGGATTATTCTCAATCTTGAATATTTGTGAAGATAGAGTAGTCCTTGAGCAATCCCTTCAATGATGTTAAAGCGTCTCTCCCAAGTTAATTGCCCTTTCTTTCTTGGATCTGTCTTGCAAAAAAAGTTGAAATACAAGTTGAAATATTTGAATAATTTCTTGAAAATGATGTGAAATTAAGAGCAAAAATTTTGTCTTACCAAAGAGAAAGTAGTCCAAACTTTTATTAGGCATGTACTCATAGATCAACATTTTCTCATCTCCTTGAATGCAATAGCCTAGAAGGCGGACAAGATTCGTGTGTTGGAGTTTGGCTATGAGTATGAGCTCATTTTTGAACTCTACTAATCCCTGTCCAGAGCTTGTCGAAAGTCGCTTTACTGCTACTTCCTGCCCCCCAGGAAATTCTCCCTGAAGTAAACAATTTCATAGTAAATTCTAGGTTCAGTCTACAACAATCATGATCAGTTTATGTACAATATCACATACATAAAATGCTAATGCATTTACATACTCACTCACACACACACACACACACACAAGTATTGTCCAAAGGGACAACTTGTACTCTGCCACTCTTTAAAAGAATGGCTTACCGTCCTTTCTTCTCCTTATTTCTTCTCTATGGCTAATTCATTTTGTAAGGGGAAAAGAAGATCTTGCCTTTTGTAATGTACCTTAAAAACAGGTCCAAAACCGCCTTCCCCCAGCTTATTTCTTGACGAAAAGCCATCCGTAGCAGACATGATACATTTAAAGCTCCATGCTTTTAGATCATGGTCATTGTTCCCTCCATTTTCAAGCTCAAGCTCAATTGCTTCCATAGATCCGTTGTGTATCGTTATTTCTACTTGATCTCTGCTGTTCTGTTTCTTTTTCTTGTCCTGTCCTGTCAAGGTTAACATATCAAACTTATGAATTATGGTAAATTGTAATGAAAAAAAAAAAAAAAAGCACCATCTTTTTGTAAGTTATTTACCTTGTTGTCTTTGCTTCCTCTTTTGCCGTCTCCTTAGATAGCAAATGATGAGGCACACGAGAGCCAAGAGAATCACTCCCAAGGCAATTGCCACTGCAGCTACAGCCCATATCGACCTCTTTGCATTCTCGAATTGTTTTTTAACATAGTCTAACATGGTGGTGCAAGCCTTGGAATCACCTCAATTAGTGTTTGGTTGGAGAGAAACAGGAAGAAAATCCAAAGCACTCCTTTTCTGAACAGTGTGTCCTTCTTCAGAATTTTCAATGCATTGAAAATTTAATGTGATCTACTTCACTTCTTACTTTTTATGGTCTTTTGGCAAAATACAAGAGAGTCAAATTTGGAGTCTGTGATGCCAAAATGTCGTTAAATGAATTGACTTTTTGTTCAGAGAAGTTTCTACTAAGAAAATAGGGATGGTGATTTAACTTTCCAGGAAAATTCCTTGGAAAACTAGTGACTATGACTTCCATGTTCAGGGGGGTCCACCTTTATCTTTCCTGGAAAATGAGCTGGAAAACTCCTGTTTTGACTCTGGCGATCATGAATGTTTCACAAACGCGTTTTTGTAGTGGACTTGGATGTCCTATCCACATTTGTTTTCTTAAGTTTCAATTCTTTTATTTTATTTTATTTTATTTATTGATTCGGCGAATTTATTCCTATGTCAACTGCATTTCCATCTTAATTCTCTTCAACAACCCACCATCCACGTCAGCTTCCCCTCTTCTTTGTTTGGGTTTCTCCATGGAAAATATATACACCCGGCGGGGGCACATCAAAACAGTTGTACAATGCGTACCCAGAAATCGTTGTACAACGCCCACCTACATGAATGGCTACGATGCGTGTACAACAGAAACGGTTTCGATGTATCCGGTGCACGGGGTTCATTGTTTATTTTCCATTACTTATTTGACAAAAAAAAAAAAAAAAAAAAAAAAAAAAATTGATCTTGAATCCATCCATGTTCAGTGTGATGTTAACATAAAATTAATATTGAGTAAAACGATAATAATGAAAACAGTTTTATGTCAAGTTGGCGATGTGGCATTACATGTCCAAGATTAATCTAAATTAAGAAAAGTTAAAAACTAGTAACAAGGGAATTCATATTCCAACTGTTTCCACCGAGAAAACAAAAAAATCTGACCCGATTACGAGTTCTCAATTCTAAAATCAGCTTCTCCGTATTACACTGTTATAAAAGGTTAAAAATAGCCAATCAACCCATATGAACTTGAACACACACACAAATACAGACATACATATATATATATATATACACACATACATAAAGAATCAAACCCGAAAAGGGCTTACACAATCTCTCCCACTCTGTCGCTCTCCCATGGCAGCAAAAAAGGGTACGCAGTTATGTTTTGTTGCAAAGAATGCATGTTGAATGTAATATCATCACACTTGCATATTATTTATACTTTGATCATCCCTTTATAGTGTGTGTCTATATATATATATATATTATGATTATGAACACTTGAGCATGAAATAAGAATGTTTGGTCCACTTCAACAAAATAAACTCGGCATCTTTAACATATTATATAGCTGATCATTTCTTATTTGACGTTCTATTAAAACAGAACTGTATTACATACACACACTCATATATTATGAACACTTAGAAAGATATTAATATGCATTTTCTTTTCTATGGTTTGTATTCTGAGTTGGGTTCATCCCTGTCATAATTGAATAATTGAGTTGTAGACATTAAAGGGTTTTAAGTTTTAACTCAACATTGTTTATCTCCCTTGTTTGTTTGGTTTGAATGGGGAGGTCCCATTGAGTTATTAGTTATTACTAAACATAGTATATAATTTCTTGGCAAAATTGACGAATATATATATACATATACATATATATATATATATATATAATTTGCTTGGTAAATTTCAACAATATAAACTCTGAATCTTCAATAACTGGAAATAAAGAGCAACAATTTTCTGTAGACTTGTTTAATGAATGGAATTTCCCTTTCATTGTTCTACCATACAATCTCTATGCATTTGGAAGTTATTATGCATGTTTCTCTCTTCCACTTCTAGAATTCACAGTTGTTCTGCTTCTCATTAATTGATCTAAAACTTCAATCAAAGACAACATTTCTTACTTGGAGCTCGCCTTCAATGGTGATTCATGGTGAAAAAAATTGGAAGAAATAGAAAACAAATTTCCCAAAAAAATTCCCATATTTCTCTTTTTAACTGCATATAGAACAATACCACACTTTTATTCCAACAAAAACTAGAGTATATCACAATGAATGAACTACTTGGTAACTTTTTTTTTTTTTTTTTTTTCCTGTGTTATTTCAGGAGGAAAAGAAAGAGGAGAAGAATGTACCACCACCACCACCACCATGTCTAGGGCTTTCATTGTGCTACTTATGGCCGTGTTTTACTTCATCCCCTCGTCTGAGGCGTTCTTGTTCTTCAAGATGAACAATCCGGAGAAGAAAGTGACGGTAACAAATAACCACACAAATATTTTGAGTTTAAGATGCTTCTCATTCAGTGAAGACCTTAAAGTGCACTATATGAAGCCCAACGAAAAAATGGAGTTCAAATTCCACCAGAGCCGGGTTTTTCCTACATCCACAATGTATAACTGCTCAACCAATATGGGTGCATTTGTGGTGTTCAAAGATGACTACGAGTGCAACAGCATCTACAACCATTGCCAATGGAGATGTGATACCAAACAAGCCTACTTTTATTCCCCTAAACAAGACACTTGGCTACCCTATGAATTCAACCCAAATTACCAATCTCAGTCCAGAGCTGGAGTTGTAAAAGGGATGTATAAGAACTGAAAAATAACACTCAAACACGCTCGTGTTGAGTCGTCTTGGATTATAGATTCAGTTACGCATGAATTAGAATTTTTTTTTTTTTTTTTTTTTTTTTCTTATAGAACAGCTCATGTTAAAACAACAAATGAATATGTCTCTCTTTACCGTCTTACGTGGTTGATGAAGCAAGAGCTCTCCTGATTCTCTATAGCATTGTTTGTTACAGAGGGAAGTCACTGGTCCTCCCAAGGAACAGTCATAGAGTAGTAAGGCGTTTTATGTCCCCTTGGATTCTCTTGTAATATTCTCTTTCACTAATTAATGGTTTTCATTTATATATACATATATACACACACACACACACTATATTACGTGTGTTTTTCTTGGATATTTATTCTCACACCTGGTTTATTTTTGGCTAAATGCCCTCAACCACTCATTTAATTGACCATTTCATTAATAGAGGATTCGACAACATCCTCTAGGACTTTAAAATAAAAAATAAAAATACGACATATAAACATGTAGCATAAGAGGGCAAAAAAGACACACACAAGGAAATGTGGAAAACTACTAGATTTTATTGAAAAACGAATTTCTAATTGTACTATAGTAATTGTTTACCATAATTGTTTCTTGACAACTTGAATGATTGTCTGTTGTCAAATCCCTTACCACGAGTCGGTGACATAAATACTATATTTTTCATTAAGTCTTTTCTATTATTAGTCATTTTTTTTTATTGTATTTAATTTTATAAAATAACACCTAGTTATTTCTATCCCATATGAGTTTTGATTAGTCAATAATTCATTTTTGCAGCTGTTTTACTTGGTTTGAAAAGAAAAGGTCTTATCTGTCAACCACTCTCAAACACAAACAAGTTGCAAAAAAATCATTAGAGAAGGAGATTTATTTTTTTTAAATTATATAAAGATTTATTTAATGAATAGAACCGGCCAAAAACTTTTATCACACATACATCATAAATTAATTTTTCTGTTTCAATTATAACATTTATCAAAATTAGTCAATTTAGAAAAGAAAATAAATTCATATTACAAATATAAAAATATAATTGTTGTTATATCTTTTATTATAGAAACCCCTCAACAACTTTTTATGCCTTATCATTCCTTAATACTCCTGTTATATCTTTAATTAATGGTACTTACTGAAAAAAATTAATTAGTGGTATATTTACTTGATTGCTCTGGAAAGACACTACTAAATACTAAATACTCCGTATTTACCTCTTTTATTATTTTTTTATTTATTTTATTTCAAATAATAAATGAGGAGAACCACACAAAAATAAATCTAGGTGGACATGTGGACCACTTCATCCATTGATTGGCGCCGTACTATCTCAAGTCGGGTCCTGTTAAGTCACACAATTAATTCACGTGCAACACTTAACTAATATATATATATATATATATATATATATATTTCACCATATAAAATCGTATTTAATGATAGTGAATGTTAAGCCACACAATTATTCTTAATATGTGTTGCTTCTCTGAGCGTGTTTTCGCTCTTTACGCGCGCTTTCGCTCAAATTCTCACTACTTATAACTTAATTCTATTGCTCTCACGCTTTCGTTCTCGAATTAGCTCCCGCTTCCGCTCCCGATTTATGTGACTTAAGTTGTATGTGCTATTTTCTTGATGTAACGGTGTTGTATTTTGATATCATGTATGTTGTTTCTCATTATAACAAGTGCTGTGTTTGTACGTAAAGTATTGTGTGCATAAAAATTATATTATTTTTACGGTATTTCGAGCCATACACCTCAAAGAGTCAAACTCCTCAATTTCATATATGGCTATAAGAAATAGATCATGGTTCGGCGTAGGCCCTTATCGATCAATATGGGCTAGTAACCATTTTTCAAGTATTCGATACCTTTATACATTTTTTTAAATTAGTCGATTCGATCGATTTATATCGATATTCGATCGAGTCTGTTACACCATGACCACGATACGGGACTGCAAATTATGAAATAGATGCATTTATGTTATCATTTTTACACATATATAAGACATGCAGTTATTCAAATAAATTAAGGTGAAATGAGAATATATTATTGTATTACTGTAATTCAATGTGATTTTCAATTACCATATTATATAAAGGAAAATTAATTCTTTAACATAACATAAATTGGTTGGATATACATTCAATATTTTATTGTATTATAATTAATTTTTCAATCAATCAAACCATCGTCCTCTAATTCAAAATTGAAAATTAATTAGAGGACAGATGTTTTGATTGGTTGAAAAACTAATCATTGCAGCTCTAATTAGTTTATGTGTTTTTATTTTTAAGGATGTTAAAAACTTACCTATTTTAAGATAAAATTGTGTTTGGAAAAAAATTAGATTTTAAAATGAATTTTAGATGTTTAAAATGAATGAAATTTTAAAAGAATTTGAATTTGAGCAAAAATTTTATAAAGTAGACAAATACAGAGAAAAATGAGAGAATTTGAAGGGATTTGATAACTGACTATCACTCATGTCTTAACTTACCAAAGTTATTCCTCTATGTAGTCTATATATTGTGAAGTTATTATTTAGTCTTGAATCTATTTATACACAATGTAATCTTTGTAGTACATTATTTTTGTTTTATTCTTTAATAGGTTTGGTGTACATTTGCAAACTGATGCAAATATACATTATTATACACACATTTTTTAGGTTAAAAAACTACACAAATATCTACAGGGTAAAATGGAATAAAATTTATTTTTCTTTAAATGAATTTCATTTTATAGCAAACACAAATGGAATTCCATTTTAATTATAATCCACTTCATTTTCTAATTCTAATTTCAAATCTAATCATTGGTTGAAAAACTTACCTATTTTAGGATAAATTAATTAGTTGAAAAACTAATTATTGCAGCTCTAATTATTTTATGTGTTTCTATTTTTAAGGATGTTAAAAACTTACCTATTTTAAGATAAAATTTCCTTTAAAGTCCCAACTCTTTCTTTCTACTCCTGAATGCGTGTGTATCACACTATCATTCTATTCTAACATCCAAAATTTGAAAAGAAAAAAAATTCCAACGGCCGAAAAAAAAAAAAAAAAAAAAGAAAAAACATTTATTCTTTCCTTTTCACTTTTTTTCATTGTCTTTTAATGATTTATATATTTTAAAAGGTAATTTTATCTTAAAACAGTCAAAATTTTAATATCTTGAAAATAGAAACACATATATTAATTACAATTGCTATAATTAGTTTTTCAACCAATTATTATTCTCTGCATTTATGTGTAAACACTCCTTTATTTTATGTTATTTAGCCCATTTAAACTTTATGTATGTGAAGTTTAGAATCCTCTCCCACTGGACCTGTCCGACACTCCAATGTGATACTCCATTCCAAGAAAAAAAAATCATTATTAGCAAAATACAAATAAAAATATATATGCCTAGTATAACGGGCGGATATCTGTTCATTTATTTAAAAGTTTAAGTTATTAGGTAGTTTTGCACAATAAGCTATTTATACACATTTTACTTTTAATTTGGATCCGATGTGAGACAAGTTCCTCTTGTAACATTTTCTCCCACCCGAACTCGCAACGCCTTCATTGCTATTGGGCCACCCTGCCTACCTGGATCGACTCACTTAGACGCTTTTGAGATGGGCGTTTGACGTGATATCGGATCAAGAATTGAACTAGATTTTGATTCCAACAGTAACAAGTGGACGCTTACTCATTTATAAAAAAACTTAAGATATTGAGTAGTACTACATATCCATTCATTTATATACATTTTATTTTTCGTCCGGATCCAATGTAGGACACGTACCACTTGTAACACCTTAGTTAATAAAGTGTTCAGTTCTTCGAACGAGTGTCTCTTCTTTTCAAGTCCCTCCTCTTAATTTGGTTGGATTAAAAAAAAAAAAAAAAAAAATTTGTAGTTAAAAAAAAAAAAAAAAAAAAAAATTGCAGACGAGTGCATTGGACTTCGAACTAGGTTACAGAAGATACAAGCTCAATCAAGAAAAGTAGATTGGAAAAGTGAGACCAAAACCAAAGAAGAAACAATGCTAGCAACACTCGCACACTTTTCATGTGGTAACTTTAAACCGTCAGATGAACCAACCCATAACATCTGAACTGTTGATAGTCGCGCGTGCGCTATACTTTTGAAAAAACTTAGGTATAAACTAGCAGAGTAAAAAAAGAAAAAATTTAAGGAACAGTATTTGTCAAAATGGTTTATAGAACACCCAATAGGAATACGACACATTACCTTATAAAGCTAGGTTTCATTGGTGAACAAAAACCTCTTTCTGACACGCATGTGGCTCTTTCACTACCCTTAGTTGTTAAAGACAGCAGTCGAGAAGAGAGAGAACACTGAAGAAAGCCCACATATAAAATGCAGTTCTAGAGAGAGAATATAAAAACATAGTAAAGAGAAAGATAGAGAGAGAGAAAGAGGAGAGAGAGAGAGAGGGCGCAAAAGTACAACAGGGATGTGCAACATGTGTTGTTGCAGAGAAAAGAGGTTCTTCACAAAACCCTAGCTCTGTTTCTTCTGGGTCACCAGTAAGGCCGCCTCTTCGTTCCATTTTCATTTCAATACATATAGTTTCATGTGTTTGGATCTGAAGTAGTTAGTTCATCCCCAAGTTCCTCCCAATTATCTGCTCTCATTTCCAGTGGATATTAGTTAGAGAAAGTAGGGTTTGAGAGAAAGAGGTTTTGTCGGTTCATCGATCATTTTGGGTATTCTGCAGAAGAATTTGAGCTTTTCTTAGGGCTCATCTTCAATTAGTAGGGGGTCTATGCTTGCTTGGTTAACAAGTTTTGATTTGGGTGTTTCATTTCAGGCTCTGGGTTTTTAGAAATTAAGATAAGCTTGGTTACAGTATTGGTGTTTGGTAATGAAAGGTGAATTTTAGGACCCCAGGTGTTTGAGCATTTGCAGTTGGTTACTTGTAGCATTGGCATTTTTAATTTTTGACATATTGGTGTCAAATTCATCATTTTGGATCAATCTTTTGGCTGATTTCATATACAGGTTTATTTGGTGAAGAGATGTGAAGTGGGTGTTTGTGAATGTAACCTGATACTGCATTAAGAAGTTCAGATACCCAAGAATCACTGTGTTGATTAATTGTACTGTACTCTTCTAATTGTTCTAGAGAATATTCGAGGCATAAGGGGTTGTATTTATACTGAAGTTCTTAGACTTGAAAAGGTTGGAGAAGACAGTCTTCTTCAAAGAGATTGAAAATTTTATTCTGTGGTTACTGAATTTCTAATCTGTATTTATAGTTTGATACTGAATATTTGCGCTGGAGTGGTTAGGGATACCAGGAACGGGAACGGGAACCATGTCATCCTTGAGTAGGGAGTTGGTTTTCTTAATATTACAATTTTTGGATGAGGAGAAGTTCAAGGAAACAGTCCATAAGTAAGTTGTTTCTTTCTTATGTTTGTATTTCAGCATTCTTTAGTTGCTTGGAAAGTATTGGATATGGAAATATATTGAAATGTTGAATCTTAGCATCTTCATCACTTGAGACCTACGAAAAGAAAAGGAAAAAAATAAAAAAATAAAAAAATAAAATAAACAGGAAAAGAAAGAAAGACCTCCCCTAAATTCTGACAAATAAACTATATAAATCAAGAGCAATAATCTCTCATATAGGTGTAGTAATCTCTTTGACCTTGAGAGATGGGTATCAAAATTTTTGTAGATTGAAACTACACGAAACATAACTTTGAAGGTTCTAGTTGTAATTTTTCTATGTCTTTAATTCCCTAAGTTATCTTGGCAATCAAAGTGGCAGGGCTTTCTTTTTTATACTTCAAGAAAGACTAGTTGTCTAGATTTGTCGGCACTGTTATTAATTTGAAACGATGTGTATCTTTAGGTTGGAACAGGAATCTGGTTTTTTTTTCAATATGAAATACTTTGAGGATCAAGTGCAAGCTGGTCAATGGGATGAAGTTGAACGCTATTTATGCGGGTTCACAAAGGTCGAGGACAACCGCTACTCAATGAAGATTTTCTTTGAAATAAGAAAACAAAAATATTTGGAAGCCCTTGATAGGTGAGTCTATGTTTGTGCCACTTTTGGTATCTAAATGAGCTTTTGGGTTCCTAAATATCTTTTGATCACTTTTTAATGTCATGTGTCTCAGGCATGACCGAGCAAAAGCTGTTGAGATTCTTATGAAGGATCTCAAGATGTTTTCCTCTTTCAATGAAGAACTCTTTAAGGAGATTACCCAGCTACTTACCCTTGACAATTTTAGGTACTAAATTCAGCCAGATAGCTAATAATATAATTTGCAATTTGTTACCTGAGTACCTCCAACCTTTTTGTATCATTTCATTAGGCAGAATGAGCAGCTTTCCAAGTATGGGGACACAAAATCGGCACGAAATATTATGCTGGTTGAACTTAAAAAACTTATAGAAGCAAATCCATTGTTTCGTGACAAGCTCACATTTCCTGCATTCAAAGCTTCACGACTGCGGACATTGATAAATCAAAGGTTTGTAAGACTTTTTTTTTTTTTTTTTTTCCTTTTTAATTGTGTACTTTCTTTTTTTATTGCCAGTTTCCAATCATTTGATGAAAATTTTGAACATGTTAAATAATATTGAACTCTTCTTGTTGCTATTTTATTAAGATACTATCAAATTTTTATGTTCTTCGGGTTTTCAGTCTTAATTGGCAGCATCAACTTTGCAAGAACCCGCGTCCAAACCCTGATATCAAAACACTTTTTACTGATCATACTTGTGCTTCTAGCAATGGAACTCGTGCTCCTCCACCTACTAATAGCCTTCTTTCTGGACCTGTTCCAAAAGCTGGGGCTTTCCCTCCTATTGGGGCCCATGGTGTAAGTACAATTACATTAGCTTATCTGCACATGCAAATTTTGTTGCCTTCAAATTTTCACTCAAGTCGGCTTTCTTATTTGCAGCCATTTCAGCCAGTTGTCTCTCCATCTGCAAGTGCCATAGCTGGGTGGATGTCTGGTACTAACCCTTCCATACCTCATGCTGCTGTTGCAGCAGGACCCCCTGGTCTTGTGCAGCCTCCTGTTCCAGGTGAGTTTTCTTTAAAATTTAATGCAAGCTTAGCTAATACCCTCTTAGACATTCAGTGTCTAATTTATGCTGTTTAACTAAATATTGCTTGTTCTATTCTCTACAGCTGCATTCCTAAATAAACACCCGAGGACGCCTCCAGGTGCTCCTGGAATGGACTATCAAACGGCCGACTCAGAACACTTGATGAAACGAATTCGCACCGGCCAATCTGATGAGGTGTGAACTAATGAACATACCATGTCTCTCATAATCGCGAAATTTTTTGTTGTTGGTTTGGAGTTATATACAACTTTCCAATTTAGGGTGTTTTATTGATTTTGTGTTTGCGTATTGAAACACTCAAATATACTGTGTAGGTTTCTTTTTCTGGTTCAACACATCCTCCCAATATTTGTTCTCCAGATGACCTTCCAAAATCTGTCGTGCGGAATCTTAACCAGGGATCTAATGTCATGAGCATGGACTTCCATCCACAGCAGCAGACTGTTCTTCTAGGTTGATGCGTGAATAACCTCTTTTAATCCGGCTTAAGTTTTAAGCAACTAACTAGTGATTTGTTCTTGTATCTCTGATGATGACAAACAAAGAAGTAGCAAAAACTATAAGCTCTAACGTTCTTACAGCTTAATGTCTAAATTTATTATTGTCTTAACTATTTCTTATAGTTGGAACAAATGTTGGTGACATTAGCATATGGGAAGTTGGATCTCGAGAAAGGTTAGCACATAAAGTCTTCAAGGTTTGGGATATCTCAGCTTGTTCAATGCCATTGCAGGTAAGAATTTCATTGGTCTCACCCCTTTTTTTATTATCTTGATTTGGTGCTTTATTCAGGTCATGAATATCTTGTCATTTTTGTAACAAAATCTTTATTAAATCAACAGACAACTTTGGTGAAAGATGCCACAATCTCTGTTAATCGATGCATTTGGGCCCCAGACGGATCTATTCTTGGTATATCTCTAAATCTTTAACTTTTTATACTTAATTTTTTTTTCTAATTCTTTTAGATGTTCTACTTCTAACTTTCCAGATTGCATTTTATTGTTCTTAATAAATTTTCTCTCTTGCAGGCGTTGCATTCTCAAAGCACATTGTTCAGATATACACGTACAATCCAGCAGGAGAACTGAGACAGCACTTGGAAGTAAGCCCGTTTACATGCGAATGTTGCTTTTAGTAGTTAGACTAAGGTTCATGAACTTGATGACTCTTTCCGTTTTGTAGATTGATGCTCATATAGGTGGCGTTAACGATATTGCCTTTGCTCATCCCAATAAGCAACTTTGTATTGTCACATGTGGTGATGATAAGACGATTAAGGTATCACCTTCTGATCATAGTAAGGTCTGGAACAACCAAATTTTAACTTGACTAATATCCCCTCCACCTCTCAAAGAGGAGGTTGAGGATCTGAGTTCCATGTGGAACAAAGTGGCTGTATTTCTTTCTTTTTAGACATCATAATATGGTTTTGATCATGCAAAATTATGTGTCCTCGTGTAACTTTTTGTGTATAGGTGTGGGATGCTGTAGCTGGGCGCAGGCAGTATATATTTGAAGGCCATGAAGCTCCTGTATATTCTGTCTGCCCTCACTATAAAGAAAATATTCAGGTAAAATTCCTTAGAAATTGATTTCACTCTTTCCTCTGACATTTAAGTGAATTCATAGGCTTATCTTGACAAATGGGGTAAGTGAAGTTTCAGAGAGCTTAGTACCCCGTTGAACATTATCTGGTATGAATCTCTTTTCTTCTATCTGCAGTTTATTTTCTCCACTGCCATGGACGGGAAAATAAAAGCATGGCTCTATGATTGCTTGGGATCAAGAGTCGATTATGATGCCCCTGGGCTTTGGTGCACCACAATGGCATATAGCGCTGATGGAACCAGGTCTTGGGATTTTAATTTGATGCAACTATCTTCTTGTTCTTCTCTTAAAATCTAGGGATTACTAATATATTATGATCTTTCAGCATGTTCCTTTTCTTTTTCATATTATTATTATTATTTTATATCTTTTACGATTGTCATCATCATCATCATCATAAACTTACACTTTCACTTTCAGAGGTTTCTTATAATTGGTGCTTTGTGCCTGATCATTCTGAAATTAGTAATAACCTTGCTTCTCAAAGAAGGATTGTAGATTTTCCCTTCTTTTAACCTTCATCCACCAAGTAAGGCCTGTCACCGTATTTTGCTAAGCTATGATCATTATTATATGTATATAAATAAATGAATAGGAGCCATTGCTTGGTGCGTCGGTTAAAGCTTAAAGATGTGGATGATTTGAGTTGTGACTTTATTAAAAGTAAACAAGCAGGGCCATGTCACCAATGTTGTTTTGATGTCATGGATACAATGGCAGCGCTAACCAGTAGAATTGTCAAACAGTAATAAACAACAAAATCCACCTCTATTTTCATCAAATCACTCACCAAAACCTCAGTCTTCGACAATATTAAGAAAAAAGGGGAAAATATCCCTAGTTACAGATGTAGAAGGAAATTTTGGCACTGTAACTAAAAAATTAAAACTTCTCATCTTAAAAAATGCTTCTGTTGATAACATGTAGGTACACTAGACAAATCCCTTCTTTTGTCCTCTACTTCATAATGGAACTTGAAAACAGCTCAAAAGCTGTTTTTGGCATTGCCTACAGGCTACAGGATCAAATGAATGAAGCATGATGACCCATTGATACTATGTCACTTACAATGTAAAAATATGTCTTCCTCTCTGAATAAGAATGTTATATTAATAGCATTGTGATCTATGATTCTTTGAAAGGTAACTTTAGTGTCTTGGAGGCATCCTCCGAGGAGTATTCACATAGTGTTTTTCATTGTTGTATTTTAATTAGCAAAATGGCTGGAAAAGCCAGTAGCCTAAAATTTTGATTTTGGGGGGGCGCATGCGGTTGCTGGGATTGCAACTAGACTGTATTATTAATAGTTGAAAACCAGTATTGTAATATAATTCTTTTTTATGATATTATTCTTTAGTGTATATGTTGAGAAAAATTTAATCCAAATCATGAGAAATTCAACAAAATTTTGTGGTTTCATATGTGGTTAGGGGCTTCAGGCTTGCGATCCACGTGATACGATTTGTAACTCTCCTTGATGCCACATTATCATATTTGGAGGATAGCAATTTGATACTCTGCTTTGCTCCAAAGTTTTTATTCTTGGATGGAGAACAACTGAGTAGTTTTTCTAACCAAAATAGTAAGCAAATCTCATGTTCAAGCAATTTTGCATATGGTGATGGGTATTCTGGAACTAAACAGCTCTTGAAAAGGGACTTCACTTTCTGCTAGAACATTTTTGTTTCCTAGCCATGAATGAGCTCAATAGAATCCAAGTCATAGGAAAAATTAAACACTTTTGTACTATATACTAAGTTATTATCAAATGAATGAACTAATCGAATGAATGCCTTCTATCTTTCATCTTATTTAACTAGCTAAGAAGCATGGACACAGACAATACGACATGGATACACCGACATGTCAAAGTCTAAAAAAAACTAGGACACAAACACGGACACGGCTAATATAAATATAAAATTTCATTTATATATTTAGTCAGTAAGGCAATTATAGAACTTTAATTACTTTATAATTTCTACACTAAAGTTGCATAACTTAGAAAGTGAAGTTATTTGAATACGAAAAAGAGTATATTATATAGATGATATTACTATTCTATCTTGTCATTGTAGTTGTGTTTTTGTTCATATTACTTACTATGACGTGTTTAATGTCAATATATATATATATATATATAAATAAGAGGTTGGACACTCTGATATATGTTCATAATTTTGTTTCTAGGGCTTTCATATGGTTCTTTTATATAAGACAATGTGGGATATGTCGGCCAAGTGTCCGAGGTAATAAAAAATATTTTTAAATTATGGACATGGTCATGAAGTGTCGGTGTCTGACATGGACACGACACCTCATAGAAGTGTCCATGCCTTTTAGGTAACTTGTCATAAGGAGTTAAAACATGTAGCAACCTAGAGTTATGCTTTACTGAAGAATGACAAATAGTGGGGACTGATATAGTAAAGCAATGCAGTTTGAAGTTGGAAACATGGCGTAGAAATTAGGTTCCAAAGTCATGCAATGTGGAAAAATGGCTTCTCTATATCCAAACTCTTATGGAGTTTAATACTTGCCAGATTATTTCAGAGATTCTGCGCTGAATAATGATGAGTCAAAGATGGAAGGGCTTTAAAATCAAATTCGTTATGCCTGGATTAGGGACGAAGAATTAGACAATTAGGTTCAGCAATGGAACCTTATACCTTTGTTTCAGTCAACTTGAAAAATGGAGTCAGGACAACTGATGAAATTTGACAATTGAATACAAACAAAATCGAGCAGGAAATACAAGACCCTCTCCGTGTAAACGAGTAAATTGTTAAATGCAATACGAGACCTAACTCCTTACTAACGTGTGTGTACCTTGTTTTTTAATTATTTATTAAACCTCTTTTAATTAATTAAATATCTTTACCTAACGCGCTCCCCATTAATTGAGGTATTGGGTAGGGTATTTTTGACGCAGACTTAACTTTTGATATTATTTGCACAAACTAGCTGCTCTCAGTCTTGAAACTGTGTTCCCATGTTTGACGCTTGACAGCCTGTGTATTATTAATGCAGCAAAAAAAGTGTTTAAATAAGTAGATACTTTGGTTAGAACATGCATAATAATCAGTGTTTTTAAAGGCGCGTCTAGGCTCGAGGCGCAGGTCTAGCGCCTGTGTTGTCATCGGAGGCACACTGATGTTTACTAGGCGCGCGCCTTGGTTTTGCCTTGTCCTAGGCACACCTCACTGTTTTTTCTATTTAAATGATTATTCTATTTCTTAAGCCAAAAAGGGTAATTTTGGCAACTTAATAACCAAATAAGAAAGCCTAAGCATATGAGAGAAGGAACTTTTGTTCAAAAGAATAAACAAATAAGAAATTCCAAGAGTCAAAGTGTCAACCGAACATAGAAAGGGTGAGACTGAGACAAACGACGAAACCCTAGACACCCTAGTTGCAGAGACGAACGACGAAGCCATGTCAGTTATTTCTTTCTTCTCTCTCTTCTCCTCTACTCCTCTACTACTCTCTTCGTCTAGGTCTCCTCTCTCTGTCCTCTTTATTATTATTATTTTTTGTCTGTTTTTTTCTCCTCCTTTTTCTTTAACACTTTGTCTTTCTTCTCATCTACTTCTTTTGTCTCTACTTTTTTTTTTTTCCCTTTCATTGTTAACAGTTTTTTTTTTTATTTTAATAACTTTATTTCTTTTTGTGCTCTGTTTTGCCTTTAAAGAAAACAAATTTGTGCTCTGTTTTATGGTTCTTGAATTCTGATATGGTTGATGGATTTACTTTTTATATTTGATATTAATTTTTAGAATATTGATACAACTTATGAGATATGAATGCTTTTATGGTAGTTTAGAATTTCAATTGTGCGCCTCACTTCACTCAGTCGCGCGCCTCACTTCACTCAGTCGCGCGCCTCGATGTGCGCCTTGTACCTAGGCTCCGAAGGACCTCTAGCGCCTTGGTGCGCCTTGAGCCTTTAATAACACTGATTATAATTTGGATCCCGATCATGCAATTGGATCAGATCATTCATTTTGTTAGCAGTATTATGTCTTTCAGAATGTTCAAGGAATAAAGGTCTTGAAACTGTGTTCCCATGTTTGACGCTTGACAGCCTGAGCATTATTAATGCACCAAACAAAGTGTTTAACTAATTAAATACTTTGTGTGTGTTTTCCCTGTATATCATTTCCATTAGTGAAATTTGGTTAAAGCATGCATTATAATTTGGATCCTGGTCATGCAATTGGATCCGATCATTCATTTTGTTAGCAGTATTACGTCTTTCAGAATGTTCAAGGAATAAAGGTCTTAATTTCATAAATTTTAAGGAAATGAGTAATTTACTCCTAACATAATCATTGCCATTATCATTCAAAAAAAAAGAAAAAAAAGAAAAAAAGAAGAAGCAGCAAATTTCTTTGGCGGTTATTGTTGTCATTAGTTCCTTATATTCTTAATTTCATATTTCTTTCAGACTATTCTCCTGTGGAACGAGTAAAGACGGAGAATCCTACCTGGTTGAATGGAATGAGAGTGAAGGAGCAATTAGGAGAACATATTCTGGTTTTAGGAAGCGGTCTTTAGGTGTTGTGCAATTTGACACGACGAGGAACCGTTTCTTAGCTGCGGGTGATGAATTTCAGATTAAGTTCTGGGATATGGACAATACCAACATACTAACAGTTTCTGACGCGGATGGTGGATTACCTGTAAGTACACTTGGCACACATCGGCAGTTCAGTTTGTCAAATGCATTAGCAGCTTGAACGAGTAAAATTCGTTGGGTTGTTAATTCATCTTTTGCTTCCTTGCAGGCAAGCCCTAGACTAAGATTTAATAAGGAAGGGTCATTGCTGGCTATTACAACCAGTGACAACGGAATCAAGGTCCTAGCAAATACCGATGGGCAGCGTATGGTGAGGATGCTGGAGGGCAGAACATTTGAGGGGGCTCGAGGGCTTTCTGAAGCTGTCAACATTAAAGTATTTTTGCTCTTGTTTTCATTATTTCTCTTGTTTGTCATTCAAGTCATGACTGTGGTTTTGATAATTTCTTCTTTGCAACTTCCTTTGCAGCCTTCGGTTGCCAGTGCATTAGGACCCATTGCTAATGTTTCTGCTCCCTTAGCTCCAGCGCTAGAACGTTCTGATAGAATCCAGCCTCCAGTATCCATTGGCAGTCTTGTGAGTTGTTGTTCCTATTCTTTTCATCATCATTTATTTAGCTCTATTTATAATTTTTAGATTATGTTGTTCTATGTATTGCAGGCTTCTGCGGAGAGCAGCAGGGGGGCTGATATTAAACCTAGGATATCAGATAATGCTGATAAAACTAGAAGCTGGAAATTCCCTGATATTGTTGACGCATCTCAACTAAAGGCTCTAAAGCTGCCTGATCCTTTGATGGCAAGCAAGGTATTTTTCGGGATGGTGCCTAAGATGATCTGGTTAATACAAATAAATGTTCACTTTCCTGTTTGGGGTGGCATTTGATTTGAATGTGACCTGCCTTGGAATGACTCACAAGCTCTGCAGTTTTGTGGTACCATAATTCAGTTCCAAGATGGCATGTTTTTTATTTCAACATGCATCCTCGTTATCATAAATTTTTAGTACTTCATGCTATTCTGCTCTCGTGTTTCTCTTTCCATGGCTTGAATTAAGGTAACGCATAGCATGAACTGCAGGTTGTGCGGCTGCTCTACACAAATTCTGGGCTAGCTTTACTGTCTCTTGCCTCCAATGCTGTTCACAAGCTCTGGAAATGGCAACGCAGTGAACGCAATCCATCTGGGAAGGTTAGTCTTGGAATTCACATTCTCTTTTATTCACTCCGTTTGTTTTTTCTTTTCATTTATCCTTCGGTCCTTTCATTCTAATCCCTTTTCTCTATATTTTTCAGTCCACTGCATCCAATGTGCCACAGTTCTGGCAGCCTTCAAGTGGGGGTGTCATGACTAATGACTCGAGTGACACTAAACCAGCTGAAGAGGCAGCTGCATGCATTGCCTTGTCCAAAAATGATTCTTATGTCATGTCTGCCTCGGGCGGGAAGGTCTCCTTGTTCAACATGATGACGTTTAAAGTTAGTTGTTATCCCTTCTAATCATTCACGGCTTGCTTACCATTGCTTTTCCAGATCCAGACTGGTTAATGGTTGCTTAACCTTTTCTCAGGGTATTTTAACATAACCGAACTGAACTATTTAATTTTCTGTCCAGGTAATGACAACTTTCATGCCTCCGCCTCCCGCAGCCACGTACTTGGCATTTCATCCTCAAGACAACAATATCATCGCCATAGGAATGGAGGATTCTACTATTCAAATATACAATGTCCGGGTTGATGAGGTGAAACACTCCTCTTATTTACGTGCGAGAGGCTATAAAGTGCACTTCCTTTAGAGGATAACAATACACATTGTATATGTTAATCATAATGATAGTCTTATTATTTCAGATTCTCTTTTGACAGTTTTTTGATAAGAAATAATAAGAGGCAACTCTGGGATACTGCAATTTATGTAACAAAATGTAGGTGTTATTTTAGTTCAGAAATATAGTTGTTTGGCAAATGATTCTCTTTTTCTTATCTGCAATGATGATTGCTAATGCTATTGGTGAATATTAAGCAACCAAGTAATGTTTCATCTTCGCAATCTCTCTACATTCTACAGCTGTTGTTCATAAAGATAAATATAGTAACTTATCCAAAAAAAAAAAAAAAAAAAAAAAAAGGATAAATATAGTGATTTTGTGTTATTAGGTTTTGGAATATCGTCACTTACTTTAAGACAATGTTTAAGTGAGGGAAAATATAAGCAGCAAGTGATCACTTAGCAGTATGGTTTTAATTTTTGTTGGTGCTCTTATATATGACAATGAAGGGTATGAATTTATCCTGTAGGTCACTGTCCTTCTTAGTTACAATTCTTTTGGCAAATTTTTATTTCCATTTTCTTCGAATCGTATTCAATTCTTTTTATATATATACTTTTTAACCACTTCGGTAGGTTAAAACCAAGCTCAAGGGTCACCAGAGACGGATCACGGGGCTTGCATTTTCACAGACTTCGAATTTACTGGTATCATCTGGAGCTGATGCTCAGGCAAGTTCTGTATACGAGTTTTTTTTTTTTGGTGCAAAATTATGTTGTCCCTTAAAGTCATTATCTGGCATTTCAATGTTGAGAGGATATGTATTTTTTGGGTAATTTACATGATGTTCAACTGCTGGTTTAAGTGCTTTATACTTGATCTCAATTGCAGCTATGCGTCTGGAGTGTTGATGGATGGGAGAAGAGGAAAGCAAGGCCCATACAAGCACTGCCTGGTCACCAATCTCCCCTGGTCGGAGAAACTAAAGTTCAATTCCATAATGATCAAGCCCATCTACTGGTGGTTCATGAAAGCCAGATTGCTGTTTATGATAGTCAACTCGAATGTTTGCGATCAGTAAGTCCTCTACATCAAAGCTCATTGTTTTAGCCTTGTAGAATTTATATTGCCTATTAGAATTAGATCTCCTGGTTATTAAAAGTTCAACGTTCCTAGCCTCAAGAACGTGAATAATTCAAAATATATATTTGTTTTGGCTCGTTGATTTCTTTTCTTTTTCTTTTTCCTTTTTCCTCACACCAAAAAACATCTAATGAGCTCCTATGTCATGCTTTGATGTTTCACTTTTAGAATATATTGCTGGTATTATTTATTGTGCCGCACTGCTTCAGTTACTGGTGCTTTGTGATTACTTTTTTAGAATTTCTGAATTTATCATAAAGAAGCTGAATACCATTAGACCATATTGGGCCTGCATAAAACTGATGCTACAGTAGTTAACACATGTTAACTGTGTTTATCAGGATTCTTTGACAGGTATATTTGATTAATAATGCAATTTACAAATTATTCCCGAAAAATATTGAGAGGTGAAATGGAGATAATACAAAATGGTTTATGTGGTTCGGTCAATGCTGCTGGACAACTTTATTTATATTTTTCAAGTTTTATGAGGTAGGCATATTTTGGTAATTCCAAATTTTCAAGACATGACCATTATGTAGAAGTCCATGGGATTTTTCTAGTCAAATTATGTTATTGTGTCTTTATAAATGACCTTCAACAAGTCTATAATAGTCTTAGTGGTCAAGTTTTTATACTTCCCTACTTCAAATTCATAATTCTGTGTAATTTATTATAAGTATGGTAGCATATGTTGATCCAGGATGGGTAGGGGCTGTTTTGAATTCGATTTGATGCAGAATGGGAGAAGAAGAGAGAAGAACAAAGGAGGAGGACGTGAGAGAGAGAGATAGAGAGATTTCTTTAATCAATCTCAGTATTCAATATTTATCCAAAAACTGTCTGCTTAATGTCACAAGCCATATATATATGAGCATCAAAGTAGAACCCTAATCAACCCTATTACCAAAAAAAAAAAAAAACGTGTATTAAATTACTAAAATATCCCTAAAATTAAGACTATGCCAATAATAATAATAAATAAATAAAATTTAATCTTAATATCTATCATTGCCTCTTCCCCAAAATTAGAGGCAAAACACATGAATCGCATGTGTGCCAGTCATATCTCGTTCTCCGTGATATGTATATCTATGCCAGTTTTTAGTTTGAGTTATTTATAAATTTGAAATTATGGTTGTATGATGTAGCTTAAGTAGGAGTGTTACCTAGATGAGTAGGGGTAAATTTTTTTTTTTCCCGGTCATCAGCTCAACTTGGAATGTTAAAAGCCTCAACCAAGTTTGAGCCCAACGCAAGCTCCAATCCCACTAGTTTTCTTACCTTGAGTTGGGCTGGGTTGGTTGTCTGCTACATTTGGCTAATCCAAACCTTAATTCAGTGGGGTTGAAATCTTTCAACGAGTTTGACTGGAGCAACAAAAAGAGTTACCCTAGCCAGTAGATCGGTTAGGGTTGGCTTGCGTAAGTTGCACCCTGTAAAGAGAATATCATGATAGGAGTGATTCAAGCCTTGATATAATATTGATACAGGTGATTTATGGGATTGATTTTAGAAATAATCCATCAATGTATTTTTCATATTTATCATTTGTATTCTTTCACTTATAAATAGAGGTGGTCATTATAAACAAAATTAAGAGAGAATATAATAAAAGTGATGAAGCCCTTTGGACTTAGTGCGCTGTAGATGTAGGACGTAGTGGCCGAACCATGTATATCATTGTGTTTCATTTTGTGATGTTATGGCCCGAATTTGGTGTCGGGTACCCGTTTACGACCCGAGGAGGAAAATTTTTGACCCGTTTTTGCTTATAGGTCGTGGACCCTTATTAATACGCTCTTGTAGCCCAATGTATAAGGGTGCTTAGGGTTTGGAGTGTGATGATCAAGAGACTGAAAATCGTACACAGAGAGAGTGAGGGGCTGAAACTTATAATCTCCAATTTTACACATAGTAAAAACTTTCGCCGGATCTCCACTGTGGATGTAGGCTTTGCCGAATCACGTATAAATCTTTTTGTTTTTTGTGTGGTGTGTTTATTTTTCTGTCGTGTTTCGTAATTGTCGCTTGGTTCGCTGTGTTTGTCGTAACACATTCAAATTTCTCTCTTCAATCTTTTTATTTTTTTATCAACATGGTATCAAAGCAAATTTATCATACCTACTCTAGGACTCGTTCGGCTCTCCTTTGTCTCGCATGAATTTTGTGATCAGATGTACTCATCTCGGATCTTCGGATCTACTCATCTTGAATCTCAGGATCAGGTTGTCTCGAACCTCCGAATCAACTTGTCTTGGATTTTTGGATCTATTAGTCTCAAGCTCTCGACAATTCTGTGTCAAGTTGGACACTTGTTAAAATCTTCGTGTACCAAAATGCTTTTGTTGGAGGTCTTCGGATTTTAGATTATGTCCTTATTGCTAGTGAGTGCGTTGACTCTTGTCTGGGTGAGGGTTGCCAGGTGTTTTGAGCAAGTTGGACATCGAGAAGGCGTATGATCATGTTAGCTGTAGTTTCCTTCTTTATCTTCTCGATAGGATGGGGTTCAGTAAGAGATGGAGGAAATGGATTGAGTTTTGTATTTCCAGTGTTCGCTTCTCGATCCTCATCAATGGAGCTCCAACTCGTTTCTTTAGCATTTCGTTTGTGGGGGAGGTTTTTGACCTTTGTGTGTGGATTCTCTCTTCTCAAGGTCGTTTTGATGTTTGGTCTTTTTACATGTCTTTCGGATACTCTGG
The DNA here is from genome assembly GCF_030987335.1 of Cornus florida. Classification (NCBI taxonomy): domain Eukaryota; kingdom Viridiplantae; phylum Streptophyta; class Magnoliopsida; order Cornales; family Cornaceae; genus Cornus; species Cornus florida. Next base: position 84,617,398 of record NW_026775581.1, on the reverse strand, counting down.
GCACTACCTTCCCATGAAGGGCCATTTGGCTATTGAAAATCCCTCGGAAAGTGGCTTTTTTTGCATAGACGTCCATCTTGGGGAAGATCTTGACTTAGGATAACCTTAAGCGAAGAAAACAGATTTTGGTTAATTGGTGTTGCATGTGCAAGAATGACGTCGAAACGGTTGATCGCTTTCTTTTGTATTGTCCTGTGGCTTTGGATTGTTGCTTTTGTTGTTGGGTTTGTTTGGGGTTTCAGTGGGTTATGCCCAGGTCCTCCAAAGGTTTGGTTGAGGACTGGAGAGGTTGTATAGTGGGGGCCCAATTTCGTGATTTTTGGAGGGTTACGCCTTTATGTGTCTCGTGATGTTTATGGTTTGAAAGAAATAGGAAATCCTTTGAAGGAAAGGAGAATCCTATTGGGATGTTGAAGTTCTCCATTATTAGTACTCTTTTTTGTTGGGTTACAGGGAGAAATTGTAAATCCTTGGAGGAGCTTGTTGATTTTTTGGACTCTTTGAGGGTTTAGACGCCCTATTTGGTCTTGTGTAGCTTTTGAGGGATGTGTTATCCGTTTGAACGCATTTTATACAATCTTTGTTTTTTTTATAAGTGAACACTTTTTATACAATCTTTACTTGTCCAAAAAAAAAAAAGAGTGATTGAAGCCTTGATACAATATTGATAATGCTTTTTATACAATCTTTACTTATCAAAAAAAGAAAAAAAGGAGTGATTGAAGCCTTGATATAATATTGATAGGGGTGATTTATGGCATTGATTATAGGAATCCTCCATCAATATATTTTCCAGATTTTTCACTTGTATTCTTTCACATATAAATAGAGGAGTTCATTGTAAACAAAACTAAGAGAGAATATAATAAGAGCGATATAGCCCTTTGGGCTTTTTATGCTTTTTAGAGTTGCATGGACTGGTTTTGTATATATATGTATGATAATCTTAATCAACACTAACAACTTGATATCAAAATGTATGGCCGCAGTGGATAAATTGAATAAAAGTGTCTAGGAATGGTTTTTTTTATCTTGGTTAATGCATTCTAACAACTTTGGGCTTTATGTTAGAATTATTATACATTTGTCTTCAAAAACAACATTTTTTTTCTAAGTGGATAAAATTATTGGAATCAATTGGAATGGAACACCGACTGGGATTATCCAAAATAGCTAACATGGCTATGTTGGACCTGCAAATATTGAAAAGGGTACACTTATTGTGATTAATTTATCAAACAGAACTATCTTGAACCTGTTAATTCCAACTAGGATAAGTATGATAACTTGAATTATAGTTGTAATTGTTCTGATTTAATTCTCTTAGTAACAACAATATTGTTAATGAACCTGATAACTTGAATTGGGAGATCAATTAGCGGACCATTGATCCAACTAATCAGAACATTGGGCTCAAAGGCTGATTAAAATAGATTGAAGACTAAAAGACAAACCAAACAATTTTAATAGAAGACAACTACAAAATCCGCTATGGGGTAAACAAGACATGGTCTGAAAATTTGATGGTTTCAACCTCAACAAAAGAGTGCTTCCTGAAGAGATTTCCTCCTGGTAAAGGTACCTGGCAGTGCATTATTCATGGTTGAGTCATTCAGCAATTAGCACCAAAAAGCATCAAGGACATTTCAATTATTAGTAAAGGGGAGAAAAAGCATTACTTAATCTCATCCTGCCGTGATACGATCTTCGAGTAAAAAAGACTAACCTTTGATAATTCCCAAAGTGATAGCTCACCGGCACCAGTGGCACGAGCAGCCCCCTCTACAGCATGGGGATAATAGATATTTAAAAAAATAAAAATAAAGAACAAAGGTGTCGGAGATTCCAGGTGATAAGAAATAAGCATAGAAGAGACTTGTTATTGACAAAAATATATTCTCAAAAAGTGCAAAACTATATTATGCAGCGCTTATGGGTTGATTTAGATTATCATTTTTCTAATTAAACCCACAAGTGCAAATTATGGATGTCTTCATTTATTTTATAACTGCAAAAAGTGTATAAAAGGGATATGGAATTATAGTTAGAATTAGAATACCATATACAATGCTCTGGGTGACTAAAGTGGTGGATGATTGTATCCCTCCCTATCCCTATATTCTAGGATACGGTTACAAATCATGATTCTCAAAGTCATGTATTACGACAAAAGCCCAAAGGGCTACATCACTTTTATTATATTTTCTCTTAGTTTTGTTTACAATAAACCCCTCTATTTATAGGCGGAAGAATACAAGGGATAAATATGAAAAATAAATTGACAGAGGATTCCTAAAATCAATGCCATGTATCACCCCTATCAATATTCTATCAAGGCTTAAATCACTCCTAACATGACATTCTCCCCACACCCACTCTCAAGTTCGTACACGGAGATTTTAACTCTACTAGAGTCCAACTTGAAACTAGATACGAAGTTGTCGGGAGTCTGAGACGAGTAGATCCGGAGATCCGAGACAAGTTGATACGGAGATCCAAGACGAGTTGATCCTGAGATGAGTAGATTCGAAGGTTTGAGACGAGTAAATCTTTTCACAAAATTCAAGCGAGGCAGACAAGAGCCGAATGAGTCTTAGAGTAGGGTATGATATACCAGCTTTGATAATATGTTGGTAAAAAAAAATTAGTAACTAAAGAGAAATTAAGAATGAAAGAACACAAGGATATACATGGTTCAGCTACCGCGGCACACAGTCCAAAGGATTCATGGTGGATTGAAAAGAGAAATTAAGAATACATGGTGCGTTGGATCCATATGCTTGCAGCTGTGGTTGTCCTTGTTGTGGACTAGTGTTTCCATTTCAGTCGAACCAATGCTCTTCTTTCCAACTATGAATATCAAGTGTTGCTTTCTTTCTAGCTTCGTTGCTTATGGTTGTCTCTGTTGACAGTTGTTGAATGTAGAATATGGTTTCTCGGTCTACATATGTACACACACACACAGCTCCACACGGGCACACTTATATTTATATACTAGTGTATAATTGTGTATACTTGAGAGCTGTGTCCACCATTCATTGCTCAGTGGTTCTCTCATGCTTGGTTTTAGATTTTGATTGTACAGTAAGGGTATGCGCTTTCTTATGGCCGTGTACCATGTATATATATATTTATATACTTCAAATTTTATAAAATTATAACTAAATTTAGATATTTTATAATATTACAACTAAATTTAGGAAAAAGAAAATTAGTACTGTAATGATCGGACAACTTTTATGACTTTTTTTTTTTTTCTTTTTCAAATTAAGTATACAATATGAGATTTTGTTTAGTTATAATGAACAGGTCCTAGTCCCATCTACTATTATTGAAAATTTTGCAGTTAACTTCAATTTTTCAAACATTGTCCTTGCTATATTAAAAGCATTCAGGTTAGGGAATGGATATGTTTGGTATTTTCATGGAGGGCCTGTGTAGTTAGTGGAATGAGCTAGCAGTGGCATCCTTTTAAGCTTTTCTTTTTTGTTTTTTAGCATTTTAATGTTACCTAAAAATGGTTTTGTTTATTGTCTTCAATTTTTTTAAAACAGTTTAAGATTACAAAACAATGATTCTGTTTATTAACAGCATAAGATGAACAATACTTATGTTTAACATTAAACAATAAACGAAAACGAAAACGGTTATTAAACAGGGCCTTTGTCGTTTTGTTTTCATTTCTTGGGACAGAAAAGGTAAGGGGGTTGTTCAAAGTAGGCTCCCCCTCACCCCCACTAAAGGCAAGTTATTATGTTGTAATTTGTCATGTTCAGTAGATCATCCTAAATTTTAATTCATGATTTGTCTAATTTTCTTATAATTGTTTTGTTTATTGCAGTGGTCCCCAAAAGACTCGCTTTCAGCTGCCATTTCAACTGCAATATACTCATGTGATGGTCTGATGGTGTTTACTGGATTTTGCGATGGTGCTATTGGGATTTTTGATGCTGACAGTTTGAGGCTTCGGTGTCGAATAGCCCCCTCTGCGTACACGGCTTCATCAATTGCTGCCAGGTACAATAAACAAAGAAATTTGCATGAATGTTTAAAATTGCACTGAATATGTGGTGGCTCTTTTTTTCCCCTACTATGATGGTGAGGAAAAGATATGAATATATTGAATGTTACAACAGCCTTTCCTATGCTCAATAGTTCTGTAATTGCATATGTTTTTTTCCTCCACACGCGCGCACACACACACACACATATATATATTAGAGTGAGCTGCTAGTAATTTTATGGCTACATCCCTTTTAATTTTGGTTTCATAACTGAGTGACTGTAGTCAACCCAGACCTAGTCACGCTACTAGGTATAAATAGCAATACTAGGCCACCAAAGTTTTGCTATGTTTTTTTATTCAGTCACTTCCCTTCCCCAACCAGTAATCTGCATCCACGGTATCCAACCATCACATTGTTGTTGTTGTGGTAAGCTTGATCCTTATGAACTGACTTCCCCTGCTATATCCTATCTAGAAAGACTTTGAACAACCTTAGCCCCGTTGAAACTATTTGAAGAGAGAACTCCTCTGTAATAATTAATAAACCAAATAAGAAACTCACAAGACTCCGAAAGCTACAATCTTTTGAATTTTGTACTTTAAGATTCAAATCTTTTAGGCAACTCAGTCGAATTTTGGTCCTAGAAATTCCTATGAGAGGGCGGTTTATAGTTTAGGTTTCCAGGCTTAAATCCCAACACAACCACCTCGCTCACACACACATATTTGAATATTTTAAGTATTTGACAATGATTGTTTTTTTTGCAGTAGCTGTGGTTCGGGCTTTCCTGTGGTGATAGCGGCACATCCATCTGAATCCAACCAACTTGCTCTAGGAATGAGTGATGGTGCAGTCTATGTGATTGAGCCGTCTGATGGAGAGCCAAAATGGGGTGGCTCAGCCCCTCAAGAGAATGGGACTCTAACTTCCGTTCCCTCAAATTCTGCTTTGAATAGTCAGCCATCTGAAACCCCCTCCAGATGACATTATAAAACATGGTTCTTTCTACTGCTATGCCATTCACATACTTTTGCTATAATAATCATCTTATTGTAAATTTAGTCTACTTGAGAGTATGTTCTTTTGTTTTATTATTTTTATTATTTTCTTTTTATAGAAAAATGTCCTGCATAGTTGGTCAACCACATATATATATTTGGGTTGTTTAGGCCATTTTTGCCTTCCATTGTAGAACTTTCATGTTGCTCTTGCTTTCAATTAATTGACAGATGCTCATGATATTTATCTTTTGGGTGAGACTTGATTGTATTAAGTTAGAAGCTTCTCTTTCTCTGTTTCTCACATAAAATGTAGGGTTAATTCCATCTACACTCCCTGAACTTTGCCGATATTTCACACACACCCCCTCTACGTTTACACCCCCTGTCAGTAATCGCTGTTCAGTTTACTAACGGAAATGTGTGATTTTACTAATTTACCCCTGAATTATATATTAAAATTTATAACTTGAAGGAAAAGACCTTAACACCCTTTTTCTCTCTCTACTCACAGACATATATATATATATATATATATATATATATATATATATATATATATATCTTCTTCTTTTTTTCATTTTTCTTCATTATTGCCGGTGACGAAGAAACTATGCCGGCCACCGATAGAATTCACAAACAGCAACCATAGGAAAAGATGGTTCTTATCATAGTTGAGCCGTTCTCCTTAATGCCCGTCGTTCAATTGCAAGGAACTGGACTGAACTTTACCGAAGTAGGGATTGCCAGACTGAACTGGGTGAAGCGATCTCTGGCGAGTTACAAAACAATCTCGCCTTTTCTCCACCTCGACCTACCACCACGACGGCCGACCACCAACCACCACGTACATATACGCAGATATATATATACGGATAGACACGTATACACACAGAACACATCTACATTACACACAGGTCTGACTCCGGCGAACTTCAATCCAGTCTACGTGAGCAGTACAAGTGAACCTCAGATTCGACGGCGTTGAAGTCCGCCTGAGCCTCGGTGAAACCCAATTTAAAACGGCCATAGACACGCCAGAGCTCTGTAAAAGAATTCAGCCAAGCTTTGTAACTTCATCACCATTGCGAAACTACAAGCTTCACTGACCTTGTCACAGTTCGCCTCGTACCGGTCATTTTATTCCTCCAAACATGCAATCTCATTGGCGTCCTCTATTGAAGCATGCCCGCCGTTCACGAAAATCTTATATACGGCGGTGATGGTAGATTCCGGTGGTTTCGATGTCAATAGTAGAAACTCGGCGACTAACAACAAACCTATGCTCTGAAGTCTGATCGGTGACCACGGAAAACCAGATGGCGAGAGACATGCAGAATAAGCAAGGACTGAAAACGCAAAGGCAAATAAAATTTCTCCGGCGGCTGTGGGATATGGCGTTAATGGAGGACCGAATCGGAACAGTGGCCACGATTGAAGGCCATGTTGCCTCGAGACCGGCGAAATCGACTGTAGTAGAGAACTTGATTTGTTGACTGAATCGGAGAGCAAAAAGGACTGCAAGACAGGGACGACGGCGACCGCAATAGTTGTGACGAGGACGACGGCGACCGCAATAGTTGTGACGAGGACGGTGGCGACCTCTGACTGGACTGTTCTTACTGGCTATGCAAGAATGTGTGATGAGGGTCTGTTCTTAGTTACGAGAAGTGGGTCTGGACTGAACGGCAGTGAAGAGGATTGAACGGAGATGCATCATCTCTTACCGACGAGAACATGAGGACGACGGCGACATCGACCTGAAATGGTGGGGTTCTGATCGGCAAGGACAAAATTGGGCATTCCCACCATCCACGGAGATGTATGTGTGCGTGACTCTGTGTGAGACAAAGAGAATCCTCTTTAATTCTAGAGTTGAACTTTGAGCATCCTTCTTCACTACAATTTAGAGCTTGATTAAGGTGGCATTGCCTCCTTATTCTTCACTAATAATTTTAGGATTGATTGGGATTTTGATTTGATTTGATTTATTTCTTTATTGCTATGGATGGATTATTAGGCTTTGTACAGAAGAATAATTCTTTTTTAAAGATCTGTCTTGTTGAAAAATTGAGGGTAATTTTGTAACTTTGCATTGGTCAATGAGGTTAAAAATGTCATTTCAAGTATTATAAGGGCAAAATTGACCTTATACTAGTTTGTTCATGCTGACACCTTCAGTTACTTAACGGCAGGGGTTAATTTGCTACATAAACCAAAACCTCAAGGGAGGTAAGTGGAATTATGAAATGTGGAGGGGGTGTGTGTGGAATATTAATAAACATCGAGGGATGTAGGTGAAATTAACCCTAAAATGTAACTGCATATTTTAATTGGGGTTGGGTTTGAAGATATTTTAAATTATATATATATATGCACATACTGACACTACTATTATAAAAGCCCATAAGAGAATTAGATTTTATGAATACATCAATTTCACAGATGAATAAAGCGGAAAGTTTTCAAACATGAGATTAATACAGTGATGTCTGAGTTTTTTGTTAGGACAGAAAAAGGTCTTTGGAATTGGAACTTTATAAACGAACTAATCTGTTTTAAAAGTCCAAGGTCAATGTTTCAAGCCATAGAAAGTGTCGGAATTAAAATTTTCAAATTTTAGGAAGAGTAGTGCTATTTGACCTGACAAATATTTTACGTATCAATACTTTACAGAGCAGTATAAAAATAGGTAATTTAAAATCAAAATATAAAATGCCTTTCAAAATAAAAACTCTCCAAAAATAAATTAATAAAAATAACTCTCTTTACTTGCTAAAAAAAGAAAAAAAAAAAAAACAAAACAAAAATCAAAGAAAGTAACAATTGAAAATTTAACAAAACAGTAACTATGATTTGAATAAAAAAATAAAAATAAAAAAAATAAAAAAAAACACAAATAAATTAATAAAATAAAAATTCAGATTCTTCAATCATGATATTCAAAACTAATTTCTTATAGAATTCATTCCAATACATTTCAGAGATGCAAACCCAGTTTGTGAAAATGAAAAAATTTATATGGAAAGAGTTTGTTTATGTATTATACTAATTACATTTAAAAAAAAAAATTAAAAAAGTGATGTAAAGAATTATGTAGGATAATAAGGTTATGGAAATAATTGTGTTTGAGTTTGAATGATTTTTAGGAAAGTCAAATTATGGAAAGAACTGTGCTTGGGTAATTAAATTATTTTTCTTTTAGAAATACACACACATATATATATATACACACACATATATATATCGAGAGAGTAATGTTATGGTATGAAAATTATTTCCTTTCCCATTTTTACTTACATTGCATCATGGTGAAAAACAAAGAAATTTTGATTGGAAAGGAAAGAGAATTTTAGTAAGACATTAGTTTGATTGCTCGTAAGTTGGAATGCAAGAATTTCAAAACGTAATTGGATTTGGGTTTTCTTAATTTTGTTTTGAAAATGCCAATAAATGAGGTTTTATTTGAATTTCTTTTTTCTTTTCTTTTTTTGAACGTAATTTTATTTGAAAAATGCATAAGATGAAAGACTGAAGTCGGAAAATAAATTTAGAAGAAGAAGAAAACTAAGCAAGTGAAAAAAGATTTGGGGCTTGTTATTATTGTACATATGATTTTTATTAAATATATGTATATATAAATGTGCTAAACAACTTATTGTTGGAAAATACATTTAAGACATATCTAACCTTATACTAATATGTCATGAGATAATTAATAATATATTAAAAAATAATTAATTAAATATCCAACTCGATATTTAATTAAACATACAAATTAAAGTAATAAAATAATAATAAATAAATGAATAGCTTGGACCCAGGCTAAAATAGGATACGATGTCCTTAAAACAATTTACACCCCGCATAATGCTGATGGACTTTGTGGCGCTTGTCTCCTTAAGATACAACGGTCTATATCCACTAGTATCAGCACTACAAACTCGTAAATACGGCAAACTTTTTTTTTGTGTAATACTCTCTCGGACTTAAAAATGCATCTATACTATATAAATGCTTAATTGGGTGTAATCCCAACCAAATGGTTCAAATCAATTTTAACATGACTTGGTAAAATTAGATTATGGTCTAAGTAGCTCGGACCACCTGACCTATGGCTTAAACCCACTTGGGTTGGGTTCAAGTCTAGAGAGGGAGAGAGAAGAAAATGAATTAAATGAATTGCAAATGGCAGCCCAAGGGGGTATTTATAGAAATAGAATTGTCTTTTCTAATTGGGTATGTCTCTTTAATCATTGGACACAACCATTTATATGTGTTTATTTATCACTGGACACAACCATTTATATGTGTTTCTTCGTTACTGAACACAACCACTCTAATTGATTATAATGGTTCACATGGTGTCTGTTCATCACTAGACACATCCACGCTAAAAGGTTGCAATGGTTCACATGGTAAATGTTCGCTACTAGACACATCCACTCCAATAAGTTATGTCTGTTCTTTTGTATTTTTTCAACCAACACACCCATCACGCATGTGTCGTAATCCAATGCATCCTTACAATTTATTAACTATTTCTAACCAATTCTTAATCATATTAAACATTAAGAATACAGTAAAGAATCAACAGAGGTTATGTTAAATAACGTGAATTTTGGACTTTGTATGCAATCTTTATATTAAGATATTCACATTGTAATCTAATGTGATACATATAAACACCTAATTATTAATTAGTTGCAGACAAATTTTGTTCACACTTAAAACACTAGTTTTCATAACTAGTTTCCGACACTTATTTGATGTCCAATGTTTTTCAATCCCTTTCCTTCCCCAAAAAGTCAAACTCAGCGTCGTTTTCTTCTCTCTTGTCCCCATTTTCTCACTCAACTTTCTCGATATCTTTCATCCCGCTCTTACTGAACCACAACAATAGATTATATCTTGAGTATGTTTTGCATGTCACGTCATTAGTACATTCATCTAAAGAAGATAATATATTATATTTAATTGGGTAAATATATAATGATATGAGACTCGTCCAATATTTACTCCCATTGATGATCCAAGCCACTAACTCCATCAATCTCTAAATTTTTATTTATTTATTTTTATTCTAACCAAATACATGACCGAAAATTAATGGACGGCCAATTTTTAACTTTGCTAAATCTGGTGCCAAATGTGGCACAACAAATAGTTACTGCTATTTAAAAAATAAAAAAGAACGGCTGTACACACGTGTGTGTGTGTATATATATATATAAGATCATAAAAAAATTTACCAAATAGGATTTAGTTTGCAGAACAAGAATTATAGACCTTGATTAGTTGATTTAGAAAAAAAATTAAAACAAAACTCGTGTAAAAATCAATAACAAAACCGTTATAACAATTCACTATAAGAAGTACGTGTAAAAATCATTTTCTTTTTATTTTTCCTTCTAATAAAACGGATGTTTAATCTTGTTTCTTAACATTTCAATAAGTTGTTTTCCTTCTAATAAATTGTAATATGAAAGAAAAACAATTTACATACACATCTATAAAATGTCAAAATGAAATGTAAAAGATTCCAAAATGAAAGGTCATCTATTTATTGTTTCTGAGAACGTTTTTTATTCAGCTTAGTTTTTCAATTTTAATTGAAGAACATTAATTTTCATATGTATTGTTAGTTTTCTTCAATGTATAAAGATGATTATATTTTTCATATATATTATAATATAATAGATATATGGGAAGCAATATTCATACTCCACTTTTTTCGAATTACACTACACTTATTTTTTTCTTTTAAAGAAAGTGACAAGAAGGTACTTCAATTCATTAATATACTATGCCTTATTTTATAATGTCATAACTACCCTTTTTACAACTTAATTTTTTTTTACTTTCCTTGGTTCCTTTACCATTTTTTTTTCCATGTGCTATACTTTGTTTTTGGAGATTCTCTCAAAGAAAATAATTTATATTATACTTATAATTTTATTTTTTGCAGTCAAAAGAGATAATATATTCGTGACTTTTTTTTGGTGCAATCAAAACAAATAATTTATTTAACAAAGTTGACCTTTTTTTTTCAATCCTATCAAAAGAGGTAACTTTTTTTTGTGATTTTTCACGGTCCCATCAAAAGAAATAATTTATTCAATAGAAATATATATATATTGAATAAATTATCTTTTTTATATATAAAATAATATATATATTTTTTAATCCTCTTTTTCCAGTACTTTTGTTTTTGATATTGATAAAAGAAATAATTTCTTCAATAAATATTTTTTTTTTTGGTTTTTTTATTTGGTCGGGTCAAAAGAAACAATTTAAATTTTATTGTCCTGGAAACAAAATATTATTCAATTTTTTTTTTTTTTATCTTACCAAAAGAAACTTAAAATATTAAAAATTAGAGATAAAGAGAGAAAATCTAAAAGGATAGTTGTGTCATTTAAAAAGTAATAATCATCTATTTGTAAAGTTAAAGTTATAATTCACGTAGAAAAGTAAAGTACGGATAGTGCCTCCCTAGATATATTATAGTATCAAATATTCTTTTACCATCCAGATATGGTAAAAGAATTCCTTTTCTTCATACTTCAATAGAAAAATGCCTTTTCTATTCTAAGTCATATATATATATTTCTTTTTCTTAATGGATTAGGAAGGAAAGAGAATTTTAGTAAAAATTAATTTTGATTGTGTAAGTTGGAATGCAGTAATTTCAAAACGTAATTGAATTAGTTTCCCTTAATTTTATTTTGAAATCACTAATAAATGATTTGGGTTTATTTGAATTTCATTCAGCTTATATTATTTTTATTAAAAGAAACATATTGCTGTAAAAATATTTATATTCTATAAGAACTATGTGCCAAACAGCTTATTTGATGTCAACTTCTTTCAATTCCTTTCCTTCTTGTAATTCCTTCCCCTTTCGAATTTGATTCCAAACAGTACTCAAAACACCGGCGTCGTTTCTTTCTCTCTCTTCCTCACACACTCTCTCTCCTCTTTTCCATTCTCCCTCCCTCATCCCTGTGCCTCTCTGCCGAACCACCACCGAACCACCGTGTCTTAGCTCCGTCAACGGCCCCAACCACCAGGAGCCACAAAATTCTATCGAACTAGTCTCGTTCTGTAATTTTCTTCGATACCCTAGGGCACCGAACCACTCTCTCTTTATCTGCGATCACTGATCTACCTCCTCTTCTTTTTCGTATCCCATCTTCAGGATATCGAAAATCCAGGTATGATAAAATCTTTAGCTTTCTCGTTGCTTAAATTTATGGAACCCTAATTTTAATTTTATTTTTTTGTTGATAAAATTGCAGATTTTGGTGTCTTTTTGTTCTGTTGGAAAATTAATTATGAATTTGACTCAGCATCTGGTTTGAATAGACCACCATGGCCTATGAGCTTTCTGATAGTAGTGGTGAGTATATCAAAGTTGGTATCCTTAACTGTATATGTATACAAATATCTGTTCTTTTTTAGGGTTTATAAGAGCTTTTTATGTGAATTATGTTATAATCGCCATGAGTTTGTCATTTATTTGATGAGCTTCTTTGTCAGACATTTTGCAACAGTGAAACTAGGGTTTAGGGCTTGATTTGATGATAATTGGTTTTATGGTTTACTTAGACCTTATTTTCATTTATAGTCGAACTCAAGATGAATTTAAACATATGTTTGCTCTTTCAGAAAATGATTTTTGTGGTCTCAAAAGTTAAGTTGCTTTGAAAATTGCTTGGAACTCATAATACAGTTGTGGATTATTAAAAAGGTTCCTTAGATGTATTAAAATTGCATTGCCTCCCAACATTTGCCTGTCTCCACTGTATCAATTGTCTCCGTTGTCAATCACGGTTTAGTATATGTCTCGATTTGATATCATAGCTCAATTCCCAGAGGTTGTATAATCCAATTAATGGTCGTGGATCTCTTTAGATTTGGAAACCAGGGGATTTGAAGGTTCTCATTTTGTTTATTTATTTATTATTATTTTTCTTCCCTTAGGATTATGCTTGACAATATTTAAGTTTATGGGCTGAAGCCAATTCCTCACACTCTCTCCGATTTGGAAGTTTTGCTGAATTCTGGATTCCAATGCAGACCCAGGCTTGGCATGGATAAGAAATTTATCATATGTTAGAAATAGACAGTTATGAACAATTGTATGTGTTTTGAAATGCACCAAGTTTTGCACCATCTATCATTAGGCTATTTTGCTTTGAAGCTATGGTTAAGTATATTGCTTCTTGTTGTTCCTTCAGGATGCGCTCCCCTCTTGAGCGCTTTTTTATACAATTCTTACTTATCAAAAAAAAAAAGAAGCTATGGTTAAGTATATTCATTTTAATCTCACCATGATACCTGCAATGAATGCCTACTTTAGTTTTGCATATTACTGCATAAAGCGTGTCTGTTTTTCCTTCTCGTCTTTTTATACACTTGGCGATATTTTTTAGACAATGCAAAGGACCAAAAGTTAACAGTACTCTTAATAGTCTTCTGAAATATATAATTTTTCAAGAGACAAATTTTATTGTCTACTTATTGTGAGGTATATAAACAATGAGCGACATGCTGAATAAACTTTCCAGTGAAGAAGTTGTTCTTGTTGATGCTACTTTTTTTTTTTTTTGTTTTCACTCTCTCTCCCTCTCTCTCCAGGGGCAGCTCAACTATAAGGCAATTAAGGCGGTCGCCTAAGGCCCCCAATAGGAGAAGAGGCCCCATATATCATTATATTAGTTTTATATTTCTTTTAATGAATTATTTATGCTTCATGTATTGTATTAATTACAAAATAAATACAACTGCTCTTTTTTTGGTCGATACAAGCTTCTTTTAGTTTTATCTTGTCATTACTTCATTTTTTATCTCAACAATTTCACACCTTTTGGACTTCTAATTTTTAAATTCTCTTGCCTATTAATACTTGTTCAAAATTATATTTCTTTTGTACTTAGTAATTTATGGACTCTCTTACACGTAATTTCCAGCACAATTAAATGACTATCTATTAAGTTAAAAATTGTAAATAGTGTTTTTATATTTCATTAAGTTATTGCAAGTTAAGTAGAGAGAATAAATTTAAAAATTATTAGTATTGTATTAGTATAATTAATGTTAGAAGCCCTGGTTTAGCGATTTCGCATTAGGCCTCAAACTGCATCAAGTCGGCCCTCTCTCTCTCTCTCTTTCACACACACACACACACACACACAATTGCAGATAGCAACTCTACTATTGCTGACCTACAAAAAAGGAAAATTATACTTGCTGCTTATATAAGTCATGTCCTTGCAATTGTTAATTGATGAACCATGTATGTCATTTCTATGCTATTGCAGATAAATCTTTTTCCCCTCCGCACATATCTCAAATTTCCCACCATATTCAAGGAATTTATTTGTTAAGGTTTTCCTTGATTTAATTGCAGGCACAGATGATGACCTTCCTCCTCCACATCGAAATAGATTTGCAAGTGGGGGCCATGCTGCTGGAAATGGAAGATCTGCAGTTGTAGGAACTGCTCCTTTCCCTCGGATGCATAGTGATATGGAGAGCCAGATCCACCACATAGAGCAAGAAGCATATAGCTCCGTCCTCCGGGCCTTTAAAGCTCAATCTGATGCCATTACTTGGGTATATGGTTACTCTTTTGCATGGTTTATCAAAATAAATTTTTATAAATTATTTTAATTTCGTTTCAAATCCTTTTGTGCCGTGTTTTCTTTAGGAGAAGGAAAGTTTAATAACTGAATTGAGAAAAGAGCTGAGGGTATCAGACGAGGAACACAGAGAACTTTTATCCAGGGTTAATGCCGATGACATCATTAGGAGGATAAGGTCTGATAATATCATGACATCCTTTTGCTGAGAATGATTTATAATGTATCTCAGTATATTTTTTGGGTGCTCATTTTGATGGGAGTTTTTTAAATATTGTCATTAGGGAGTGGAGGAAAGCAAGAGGCCTCCAACCCGGCATGCTCAGTAGTAGCCAACCTGTTCATGATCCCGTGCCTAGTCCTACTGTTTCTGCATCACTCAAGAAGCAGAAGACATCTCAATCAATAGCTTCCTTAACCCTAAGTGCACCATCTCCTGCGTTGCATCCATCTGTGCAGCCATCTTCATCGGCATTGAAACGAGGCCCTGCCTCAGGAGCAAGGGGCAAGAAGCCAAAATCAGTAAGTTGATTTTTTTTTCCCCTGCAAAGATGATAAATTGGTGTCCATTTAGCTTTCATCATCATCTCTCATTAGTTTAATTGAGTCAAACATTGCCTATTGCATCCTCAATTGGGTCCATGCAGTTCCCTTCTGCAGGTTTCACTGGAAGGGCCCAAGTTCCATACCATGGTTCTTCAGGTGCCTTTGCGGTAAACGAACCTGCTGAAGCAGCAAACTTTGATCCACTAATCGGAAGGAAAGTTTGGACAAGGTGGCCCGAAGACAATAACTTCTATGAGGCTGTTATAACTGACTATAATCCTGTTGAGGTATGTCTCACTGTTGACTACACAACATTCCAGTATATATTGGCGCTTGGCTTAACCTTTTTTGCAAACATTGCTAGGGCCGGCATGCTCTGGTTTATGATATTAATACGGCAGATGAAACATGGGAATGGGTCAATCTCAAAGAGGTAAAAATGGATCTATATTCTAGTAGGTCCTGTAATTATATATGGTCTACTTCCTTCTTGTTCTATCATGAACATATTTTAGTTCATCAAAAAACTTTTGATAGTATAGAAATGTTCGAAAGTCATAGAATATCGAAAATGGGTGTATCTTCAGCTTTTAGTTTGTGTTGACTTATTGTGGTCTCTTGTTTCGATAGCTTTTTTGGATGCTAGTTTACTGTTTGTTTGTTTTTTTTATTGTTTTTCTAGAATTGCTATTTTGTGCCTTATTAGTTGCTTTTATGTACTTTACCTAAATCATACATTATTTAGTTTAGGATGCAATGATGCATTGTCTGGTTGATAAAATCTACAAGATAATAAGGCTATTATTTAGCTTTTCATATGCAAGATAGCCATCTCTTCCTGTTGATTATGTTTCTTACAATTTTTTTTGTTAACGAAGGAATGCCACTAACTGTTTTATTGGTTTTAATTTGAGTTTTAAGTTATAATTTTCAACTGTGTTCTCATCAGATTTCCATGTCAAGTTGTCATTCTTACCATCTCGGTATTCACATATATTCATCATCATACAATTGGCATAGTTTTTGTCAATTCATCTTCATTGGCCTCACTATACCATTACATTACCATATTGTACTACACCATTTCATCCTAGTTGGTATGATTGTTACATCTTAACTATTATCTTAATAACCGTAGCCCTCATATTCCTTTAGTAGTCATCATGACAACTGTCTTGTTAGTATCATTACCTCATATAAAAAACTATTATTATTATTACCAATTTTTTTTTTTTTTCATTGTCTAGTTACGTCTTCAGTTTTCTTCCTTTAATTTATTTATTTTTTTAAATTTTATTTTGTGGAATGAATAGGTTGCTAATCTTTATATTGCATCATTCTTGAGTACTAAATAGTGGTTTCCAAGTTGCTTCAGATTTAGTTGCTATGAATGATTCCATTTGATAAACGAATATCAAATAACTTAAAAGAAAACTTTAGATGACTGTAGGTTAGTTATCTTATACGGAGTAGGATGTTGAGTGTTAAAAAACAAATGGGAGCAATGTGTAATTGTAATTGAAATGAGAGTGTTAAGATGGATGATAGGATTGACTAGAAGAGATAGGGTAAATGATCAACGATTTTTTGGTTCTACCCAGTTTACTCCTTTCAGCACCTAGTGCTTGTGGGACCAACACTAAATAATGGCTTTCTGGGGACATAGTTCAAAGTCATGTTCTTGATTGTTAACTTGGAAACCCCCGAGATGACTCAATGCTACAGGGCGTTACATAACTTTACACTAGATATGTGATCAGAAACCCCCTTGATGATATTATTGCTGGAGAAGAAAGGGTTATTTGTGACTTAGTATTTTTCCATACTAGATGAGTTATAGTTGTTGGGTTGGGGGTGTCATTTAATTTCTTACACCTCTTTTATTCATGTACCTGGAAAAAGACAGATTTTGAGCTATTTTTACCTTCATCGTCATCATCATCCTTGCCTTTAGCTGTACGAAGGGGTTCAGCCACATAAATTCTCTTTTTCCAATCTTTTCTATCATAAACCATGTGTCCTATTAGCTATTTTTGCCTTTTTCTAGTCTATAATTGTTGTTCAAATGTTAATGATGTTTTACATTTTTTACTCTTAGAAATTAAGCCAAACTCCTGACCTATGAGCTTTAAATGGTATTTGAATTCATACACAATTACAGAGAGCATTTGAGTTGTAGTATTATTCCACTATGTATTAAGCTGTGATGATACCTGTGATTTATCATTAATACCCTTTTTTCTCTTTTTTTGCATGTTTATTATCAAGTGATATTTGTTAGTATTAGTTTTTAGTGAAAAGTATAGATTTGCGCCTTTCATGAAGTGGCTGCCCTTTCAAACATTCATATCCACTGAATAATGACTAAAACCTATTGCAAGATTTTGGCATCCATACTTGAGCATTTACACTTTTCATCAAGCATATGCATTTGTTTTACAATTGTGCAAATTGTCATGAAAAAGTAAGTACGTCATAGTAGTTATTTACTTCAATATGTACATTTGATGTTTGGGATTTTTTTTACATGCTTACGTGCTATTCCTAGTTTAGTACTTAGTTTGTAATAATGACTAACTCTTATCACTGTTTTTTTCTGGAATAAGTAATGTGTGCCTCCCTTATATGATATATCGCTCCACCTTCAGTGGATTTCCTTAATGGAATAAATTCAGTATCTTACTTTCCAGAGGCACCCAAATAGCTAGCTGTCATTGATTACAAATATAATAGCATATTAACATGTGGTCAAATATTACAATTTTCTATGATGTACTCCCTGTCAACTTTGCTAAAGTGTAGGGTGCAGGAATGCTCTTTATAGCTAGTCTTTCTTGATTGCTTGTAGTGGCAAAACGTAAAAGCAATAGTTGTCTGATGGTGTGAATGATTTTTAAGATAAAACATTTGTTTTTTTTACTATTGTTGTTAGTGGTTACTCACATGATGAGACATTTTGTTTCCTTTCTTTTCTCGACGCTATAATTTTCAAACACAGTAAGAGGATTAGTGGGGGGCTTTCCTTTCCTCCTTTGCTTACCTAGTGATCCAAACCGGACACGGTAAAACTGTCCTTTCCTTACCTTTAAACAAACTCATTGCAAGACTTATCTCAGTTCAAGCTAGTTATGGCAGATTTCGGAGAGTTAATTCATCTCGTTTTTTCTTTTTCGTTTTTTTTCTTTACTCCCAAGTAGTTTGAGAAGGATTGTCAGTCGATGATCAAGACTGTACTCTGAACCTGGAATGTTATCCTGGGTTTGGCTGTGGTTGATGGTTCATTCTTCAGATGGATAATTTCCTCTCTCTAGAACTAGAGAGACACATGCAATGACATGTTACTCAGCTTCTTACAATTATCTTCAAAGGCCTTGCTTCCGAACAAATTCGATTGTGGCACACTGTTTTTATGTTGATTAAAAGGAAATAGATAAAAGCACAAAATTTAACAGAACCTCACAGCACTCCATAATTAGGCAAAACAATAATCTCTTTATCAAATAGTCTTACAAAAACCTCAAAACTCAACCAAGCAAGATCCAGTTGATTTTTTCCGTTCCTGTGGCTTTACAACTTATTTTCAAAGTGCATTTGAGTATCTAGAGTTTGCTTGTTACTGATTATCGTTTCTATATATGTTAGATATCTTCTGAAGATATTCGGTGGGAAAGTGGGGATCCTGGAGTTTCTCGTAGAAGTGGCCGTGGTGGACTAGGCCGTGGAGTTAAGAAGTCCATGGCCCGTGGTGGCGCTGTTGGTGTTGGAAGAGGTAGAGGGATATCTAAGGGCCCTTCCAAGAAGGATTTCCCAACATCAGAAAATGGCATTGGGAAGAAGGCTTTGGGTGATATTGAAATATTTCACACTGATACTCTAATCAAGGAGGTATGTTCCCAAGTCGACCTCCATGCAGCTTACAGCAAAAGTAGTAATATTTTTTAATCTACTATGATGAATTTAAATAGGTGGAGAAAGTTTTTAGTGCAAGCCAGCCGGATCCCTTGGAGATTGAGAAAGCAAAGAAATTGCTAAGAGTAAGAACACAAGTATCTTGTAATATATTTTCATCATATATTTTGTTATAGCAATTGTGATGTGTCTTTGCAAATGCAGGAGCATGAACGGTCCTTAGTTGATGCGATTGCGAGGCTTGAAGATGCATCTGATGGTGAAAGTGGTAATAACTGACTACATATAACCATATTATATGACAGTATAGTTAATCACACTGTCAAGTCTTGTATCTTGCATTTTTTTTGGGTCCCTTTGGATTTTTTAGATGTGACAGATAACAGCTCTGTAAAAACTGTAAATTCAATTATTTTAAGTTCTACACTGAAAGAGTGAGCTCAAAATGGTTCCCATCATCTTACTTTTTTATTTGGATGACCAGTAAGAATTGGACCTCATTGTCTCATCATGATAGGAGGATGTCATTGGCATTTGGAGTTTTCTATAATTTTAAAGAGTGGTCCCATTTATTGGTCAGTCAGTGGAATCATGCACGTATGTCACTTCACTTATATTCATGACAACTTGGTATGCCCAAGTCATACCCCAGTTAAATAACTTTGCCCTTTCTTTTTCAAAAGTTGTTAGAACACGTTATATTCATCTTTTAAGTTTTGATAGATGAATGTGTCATCCAATAATAGTTATATGGAAATCCTTCAAAAGGTTATCTGGTTTTATTGGTCACGAGTACCTATTCTCTTCCCTTTTTCCTTTATCCAATTTGAAGCAGATGGTGGAGAGCATCAACTCTCACAGGGGCAGTCACTGGACCGAGAACGAGGTGAGAGAAAACGGCAATATGATGAAATGGGTGGAGAAGGTACAGCTGAAGGTTCCGATGGCAATAAAATGGTTAGAGAAGGAAGAGCTGGATCTGATGCCCAGCAAGATGAGGGCGATGGCATGTGATTATTGTAGGTGTATAGGAGTGGGCAAACCCAAATTGTATCATGCCCTTTTCTAATTTTATTATGAGAAGCTAGATGGATATTTATTTTTGGTTGTAGTTGGGGGGAGATTTGCGTAAAATTTTACTTTACTGTAACATAGATGGGGACTAGAAATATGCTTTATGTAAAATTATGCAGTGATGAATAAACCGTGACCCTGTAAAGATTGTTTTATGATGCTTGCCTTCGATTAGCACCTCTCTCTCTCTCTCTCTCCACTGTTTATTTAGTGATTGCATTATATGGTTGACTACAACCAATTTCAATGTCACTAATTTCTAAGCATCCCCTTGACAGAATTTTATTCCTAAAATCATATTCACAATATGAAAATCATAACCAGACCCTCCCCTATTGGCAGTGGCTTACACTCCCAGAATGGTGTGTTTCAACACAAGCTACTGCAGAACTCGGATCGTTCTTCAGCTTTCCGCGCCCCCACCCTGGCAAGCTGTGTTTGGTGTGTCATTTAAAGAAAATTGAGGCAAGTATGCCAAAAAGTTGGCAAGAACTCACATAGCCTACTGTTTTTGACATGATCATCTGCAAAGCAATTGAGGCAAGTATTCCATAGAATCACCAAAAACTCACAAGCAAACCATTTTGACATGAACATCTGCAGAGTCTGGATTAGGTGCAAACCAAGCAATCTGTAACAAAGAAGTTCTGAACATAGTAAGATATCTCGAATTGAATGAGAAAATATTAGTATTTAAATAAATTTTATTGCTCCATCCTTGAAACGAAAAAATAATACTGGAACTGCTATACCAACGGCGCAATGCTACACAATTGATGGCGTGCAATTGTGTACTGTAGCTAAAAATTCCAAAGGGGGGCAAAATAGCAACATAAAAAAGTAATCAGTTTCTTCGTTTAGGAATGACAGAAGTTATCATCCAGGAAAAAGGAAAATAAAATGATTCTGTAGAAGTTATCCGCAGGAAGGAACAATTTATTTGAGATCCAACCAAGAACTAATGGCAGTTGCCTGAAAAAAACTGCACGACAATAATCTCATATGGAGATAAAAGAAAAGTGATTAAAAAAAGATGCAATCTACAACAGAAGGAATTGGTAAACATGAAATCAACTTAATGCACACTTAATTTTAATTACAAAAACATCAAAACACTCCTTCCATTTGTGTATCTACTAGTTCTTAAGTGAAGAATAACATAAAAAAATAAATAAATAAATAAAGGTTCTTCAGTGAGCAATTACCAAAAGAGTAATAATAAATAATAAAAAGGATATTTTTAGTGATAACATAAAAGGTCCTGAAAAATTATACATAAAGCAGTAAAGCACCACCTAACTAAACAAAATTAATAGGTTTGCCTTCTCCAATACCATGTGTAAAGAAGTCAACAAAACAAACTTACCTAAGAATGGTGGCAACCAAGAAAGCAGTAGGTTTGATGTGGAATTAAGAGGCAAGTATAACTACATAATCCAGATAAAATATTTATGTAAAACAACCCAGTTTTATATACTAAATTCTGGTATTTTTTTTATTGTTACCAATTTCTTCTTCTCCTTTGACCAAATCTTTCTGAATAATTCCAGAACTTAAAATTATCTCAAGTTCCAAAAGATAATAAAATTCCAATTTGTCTTCATGTCATGAGTTAAACGTCTACTGTTGAAAGCCAGTAGCCTGCTGTTGAGAAGCCTGGAATCTGGCCCTGGCGACTTTCCAGGCTTCTCATTCTGTAGTGAGAAATATTTTTATTATTGTTTCTCAATCTTTCAGTGGCAGTAAAACTATCTTTACATGCATCCAGAGTCCCTGGAGAGTGGTAGTCTGCCGGAGCTCCATTGAGCCATGATTACTTGCAGAAACGATTTAACTCCATATTTCATAGTACATTCTCAGCTTGTTTTCTGCCAAGTCCATGTAGAAACTAATCACGTCCCAATTTCTTGTGACTTTCTTATATCTATATCTATATCTATATATATATATATATTTTTTTTTTTTTTTGGGTGGGGGGTAAGTAACTTGTATCTAATATTTCAGGATATTGATGATAGAAACATTTATAGTGAGACCCCTGAAGTAAATATCTGACTACTTGACTAGTATGAATAATTTCTGTCAACACAGATATAAAACAATCAATGTCACCCATCTTCTGCATTCTACAAAACCTATCAGCAGAAGAGTATTGTAACCATTTTTTTTTGTGTTTGCTCGTCTGGTATAATGCCATATGCAATATGGTGGACAATAACATTGGATCCACACTCGAAGACTAAAATTTCATAAACCATCAAATTCTCCACATATCAAGTAAAACCTATGTAAAAAGAACAAAATTTCATAGTCTTTCAATTTTCTGCAGATTTCATAAAAGCTCAGCTCAAGACATTAAACCTACTACCATTTTTCCCAAAAATCATTGGTATTTCAATTAACTGAGAAATCTGGTATAAACCTGATAGATGACTCTTCAAACATAAGTGAAGTACAAAAGAGAACCAAGAATATGTATAAACATCAAAAGTGAGTGAAGAAATCAAATTTGCTTCAGCTCTGACAAATCATCCTAACGTCATGTATCAGATCATTTGACATGAAGCAAATTGGGTAGCTTTAGTACATCAAGAGAAGTAAATTCTGGAAGTAAATTACATGTTACTATGAAACACATGCACGTATAAAACATTAATGCTGGCATATGGCTGGAGAAGTAAATTCTGGACATAAATTACATGTTACTATGAAACACATGCACATATAAAACATTAATGCTGGCATATGGCTGGAAAAAAAGGAACCCGTGTGAAACAAAGGAACTAATATGAAGGGGTACATGATCCTCTCGGAATGTTAATTAAAATAATCCAAGCAATTTAATATGGGAGAAGTTCAGTGTCCAGAACATAAACTGATTTCTCAACCCAACCAACACAACATCTACAGAAAAATAAGCAATTCCATAAGTAGAATATATCAAGGAATTTTCAATAGAAATATGAAGATCAGTCTCCTTGACATCACTAGTGCAATTGAGACTAACATCAGATTCCCTTCATTAAGGTTAATTCGGTCCTATGAAATTGAGGCAATAATCAACATTCTAAAAGTCACTGCACACCCCTAGCCCAATATGATCATCCCAACTTCAATTTCTATCAAGCGTATTCATGTTATGTTTTTACAGTTTTAAAGTTTTTTTAAGTACCTTTCCCAGAAAAAGACAGTTGTAGGTTCTATTGATGTTTAGAGGAGTTCGAGAATGCAGATTCCTTGATTCCTTGCCAATCCATCCTGATTTCACAATTTGCTATGAAGTCCACTGTTGTTCCAAAAAGAACAAGAAACCCAAAATTTCTTTTCAAGTGTATCTTTATTTTTCCTTTATGCAAGCCATACCTAATAAAAAGGGGCAACTGTACTACATTAATACGCCAACAAAGATAGGAAATCAGTATTGTTTTATGCCCTTAAATTATAAATTCATATTAATTGTTTTTCTAAAAGAGCATAAATATTTTGCATCAGATAATTATTTAAATTACACCATGTAAAGTTCTCTTTCACTTTCAGTGTAAAGGAAAGTAAAATTACTAATGTCCGTGTTTAATCAATGGATAATCCAGTTGCAATAGCACTAATATAAATAAATTATCAAAAATGTTGGAACACATGATCCACTCCATATCATACTGGATTATTTATATGATACCATAATGATTAACCAATCCACCTGTGACGAATTTAATGAATTAGCAACATCAATTCCAACTAGCAATTTTTTTCTAGCCAAGCAACAATGCGATAAACTTTAGCAGTAGCTACCACTGCCTTTTGCTGAGTAATCTCAAGCTTTGACTCCTTTGAGTTTACAGCTAATGGTTTCATAAGTCATAAATGACCCCAAAACAATTTTCCTCAAGTCCACTAGCATTTTCACATTTATCATCAATTCCTAAAACAAATTATAAATTTGAAACATCTGAATAGAGGTCTGCTGGAGGTTTTCAGACACCGGGAAGAAAAGAAAAAAAGGAAAGGAACTAGGACAACTGCGCATTTATTTCAAGTTTAGAGCTTTGCTAGAAGAACATTGGCACCAGAAATTTACCCAAACTTGAAAGATCGAATCATTAGATCAAAACCTCAAACTTGGAATTCTTTTTCTTTCTTAAAACATTAGATTAAAAATAAGATGTTCATGCTATCCATTTTAATATCTTATGTATCAGATTCACATATGTATTAGGTAGTAACAGATAAAGATCTAGCTAACCAAACTGGTATTAATATTATGGGTAGTACACCAAAGACCTGGGATTCCGCCTTCATCCACATTGGATGGTTTATGTGTGGGACAAGGACTACCCATATTGTGTAGCCCAATTCCTAAGCTGAAACAAAAAAGAAAAAGGGAAAAATATATATATAGTAACATGTCATAAAGGTCATTACTGCATTGTACCCAAATATGGCTACGAATTAATCACACCCATACCAAGTAGTACATTCAAGAGATTACAAGGTAGAGCTGCAAAAGGTTAGCAGTTGACTTCTAAACCATGGTCACAGTTGGAACATTCAAGAGATTCTAATAGGTGCAGACTCCTGGCCTCTCCACAAGGCTCTTTAATATTCTAGAATCTTTTTTATTATTATTATTTCATATTCTAGATTCTGAGTCCCCTAACCGCTCTCGCGTCCCTGTGAGAGTGAAACCTCCCTCAAATTTGGCGGTGCGTGACACTTAGTCTCTTCCCATACAACTCATACACATTATTTACACTTCACTGTAAGTGTTAAATGTAGTTCCTATACATTACAAGTTTTTAGTTTGTTAGTCTTCAGAGGGCAAGAATATATTTGTACAGAGACATGACCCTATCAGTTAGTTATGTTGTCAATGCGGGAAATCAAGGATAATCTGGCTGCAATGACCATAGTACCGTACATGAAAATATATTATCATATTTGTAAGAGCACATGGTCCACACAAAGTTGTAATGTTTTTGAATTGTAGTTGACCTTAAAGAAAAGACAATCATATTCCAGAGAATTTAATATCCTCAGGAATATCAACCAAATCTTCCAACTCTGAACATGCATTTTCAATAGAGTTATGCTATTTAGGCCCAGAATTTCAGCCGAAATGCTGGGCCTAACACGTCCCATCCGTGGGATGCAAAATTTTCAAAAGTACCAAAACCCCCCTATTATGATGTCAATTTGAGAACCAATATGACTACTATTACCAGAATCCCCTTCTTCCCTTCAAAATCTCTAGGCTTAGGGTTTACAGTTTAGGACTTCATAGTACATCAAAGCCTCCAAGACAATTTACCCGAGAGTCAAGAACTGTAATATTCCCATATTTTCATCTAAGTCCTAAAGCAATTGCTAAACCACTCTCTGGAAACATCTTTATACGGATATCTTCTCAACTAGGATAATGGTATGTTAATTGCTACCTTAGAACTAGAGTTATGCGGTACACTAACACCACATACTTTAACAAACATCTAGTGATCATTTGATCAAGAAATTAAACTCAGCTCGGCATCTTAACTTTAATATAAGAGGTTCTTGTTCTCAATTTCACTATCATCAAATATGATAAAGCAGGCAGAACACGAGTCTATAATAAGAAAAAGGGAAACTTTGACCTGGTCAATGAAAACCAAAAGCTTCCCGAGCTTCATAATTTTTTTATTCATATCACCAAACCCCCCCCCAAAAAAAAAAAAAAAAAAAAAAAAAAAAAAAAAAAGCCATTTTGACAAACTCAAATCATAAAATAAGAGAGAACCATTATTGCAATTCGTGATAAAATTTCTCTAACAAATAAATACCACCTCCCAAAAATACAAACAAACAAAAAAGGAAAGGAAACACATTGACACACTCAATCAAACTTTATAACGTGATGCAAAACAACATTGCCTATTAGAAACCCCATAATCCTTCATTCAAATTCAATCAAACAATAAATTTAATTATTAACAGTTAACAGTTAGTTGATCATATCATCATGCTCTCACCAAATAACTCTGATCCATAAAAAAATATAGACAGAATATGCTAGAAAATGATACCTGAAGAAGAACCCAAAATCAAAAATCTTATCAATAGCAAGATTCAAAGAGACCCATTTGCAAAGAGCTATCACATCTTTGATTTATTGAACCCAGTAAGAGAAACCCTTTCTGTTGATCATCCAACCACTCTCATGTCAAAGGGTTAGTCATCTGACCCTTATTTGCCAAACCCAATTGCAATCCCATTCAACAGCCCTTTACAACCCACCTACAACAACAGATGCACTAACACAGCAATCAAATTGTCTTTATACTTTTCTTTAGGCTTAAAAATTGTCATGTGAAGTTGGACTCGGTCACTGGTTTCAACTGTGAACGACACAGAAAGAGGAGGAGGAGGAGGAGGAGGAGGAGGAAAATTAATGTTGGTTGGACAAAACAGATTAAAGTGATAAAGGAAGATGTGGGTCATGAAATTGAGAAATAGGGGAGAAGTAGTGTTTCCTTATTGGCCCTAAAACATAGACCATTTTGGAGGTTTCAATGATATTCACCATCATTATCGCCCACAAATATGTTTATAAAATTTATATGGAATAAAGTGGTAAGAGAGAACAAAAGGAATAAAAAGTTAAGGAATTAAAACCATTTAGTTATTTACCATAATATGAGTAATGATCATGGTAGATAAAAGAAGGATGGAGAAGAAAATTTATAATTTTAAAACGGAAATGGATTTGCCTTTCACCAAATAAATTGAGTCACAATTGTTTTACACAAAAAATAAATAAATAAATAAATAAAATTTGAATTAAGTAAAGTTTTTTTTTTTACAATTTTCTATTATCATTGTTCTGAGAGAGTAGATTAACGTAGCTTTTTTTTTTTAAAAAAAAAAAATATATGTTTTCCATAAAATTGAGTCAAGCAAACCCTTCATTTCTTTAAGCTCGAAAACAGAATTTCATTTAATTGAACCCAAGTACAAGGCTGAAAAAAATACATGTAATGTGCTAAAAATGGATTGTGTATTTGTGTGTGTGCTCAAGAGAGAAAAAGCTGAAAAAAATACATGTAATGTGCTAAAAATGAATTGTGTATTTGTGTGTGTGTTCAAGAGAGAAAAAGCCTTCCATCTTCCATTTATATTAATTTGGATTGGCAGTTGTTTTCTGCCCTAACCCTAGGTAATTATTTTCTGCCATAACCGATTGATAATCTTCTTCCATAACTTTAGGACTAACCCGGTAATTGTTAAAAAGATAGGTCATTCGTCACATGTTACTTATTCATTGGCCAACATTTTGATCAAAAAGACAATTTGAACGTGACCTAATATAGAAGAAAATGATATTCGCGTTCCAAGAAAAACGACACTAAACCTCTACTTTTTTACTTGAAATGACAAATATAACCCTAAAATTTTCATTTAACATAAAACTATGTCATTTTGAATAATTAAAATAGTTTTATGAATAATAAACTACTAAATATAATATTACAAGCCCTTTAATTTTCTATTAGCCTTTGTATCTCCCCGTGTTCTAATTGAGATGATGCTGATATTTTTTTGGTTTAATTCAATGTCAATTTTTGATGGGAGATAAAGGTGATCCAATGGAAGAGTGTATGAAAGTGGGTAGAAAGAAAGGAGCAGAAAAGGGAGGAGAGACAGTGTAGTTGAAGGCTATTTTTGTCATTTCATTTATTAATAAATATGAGCGAAGAGCTGGAGGTGCTTTTTGTAACGCAAATAATACCTTACATGGGAAGAATTTTGCTCAGTCTCTTATATGCAAACAATTCCTTGAGAGTGTGTGATGTATATAATAACTCTACGACTCACCAAATGGACCATTTGTTGTGACCCTATCATACATATACTAGGATAGACTGGACAGTGAATTGTTGGGAGGAAAAAAATGGAGTATCGTACATATATATATATATATATTTAATCCAAAGCTTTACCACTGCAACAATTAATAGCTCTCAAATTAGAAAAAAATAATATTAGCTATTTTATTTTCCAAACCTCAAGTGACCTCAATCTAAATTTATCAAATTTGTGTAGATAGAAAATAAATATATAAAAAGAGGAAATAAAGTGGTCAAGATGGGGGAACAAACTCCCAAAACAAAGCAACAGCCCTGCAAGGCCTAGAGGGCAAACAGGCCCAAAGGCCAAGCAACAAATACTAAGAACAAAAAGGCCCAAATAAGCCTTGCCACCAACCCAAAAAACAAATGAATTGAAAATTAAAAAAACTAGCCGTTAAGTCTAGGAAGAGCAAATCTATGAGAGTACAAACAAATGCAAGCTAAAGAACCCCAACAGCTAGACCAACTCTAGAATCAATCTACCAATTGGATCAGCAGAAGTGATCATAACATCCCAAGGTCTATGTCAAAAATCAATCTTTGGATCTCAGAAGTGAGCATCATCAAAGGTTCTTTTTTTCTTTTTTCTTTTTTCTTTTTTCTTTTTCTTTAATATCACGTTGTTAATTTTAGTATTTTTCATGGCTCTGGCTTGACATTGCTGCTGCATAATTCGTAGATTTCCATAGGGAATTAGGTGACATCAAATCTATATATCACCTAACTGAAAACTTGATTAAAGTAACAAAATAGATTGAAAAAAAATATATATTATCATTCAATATATATATGCATTTGAGTTTGCACGTCAAAATTCATTCCAAATACAGAGTACATAAAACATATACATAACAAGTAGAATGCATCCTAATCTCGAAGATGATAAGCCATGTCGGTCTTTATACTTTAATTCATTGCACCATCATGCTCAGTTGGGACCTTAACAAGCGCAAAGCAAAGTTCCGATTCCGGTGATCGGAATGACCAAACCTGCACAACTTCATCTTCAACAAAGTTATTCACTTTGACAATTACTTTCCAAGGCTTAACCAACGCAAACGTTGGTCTAGACATATCCCACCTCTTCAACCTTGTTCTATATAAATTCAATTCTGGATCAACCAATAAAGCATCTACTCCCAACCATTTCTTTCCTTGTTTCATCTCCAACCGTGCCTTCTCATCCTCAGTCAGAAATTCGCACCTCACATTGCTTACGGGTATCGACAAACGATTGTGAAGCTCGCTGAGATCAGTTGCAAACAAGCGTTTTTGTATCACCAGCTTGATATCAGAACCACCCATCTCACCGATCCTATTTCTCATCCATATAGGTATGTTTGGTTCCTGTGGTGGGTTCGGACCATTACCCATCAATTTCATGCCCTTCTTCTTCTGACCATTCTTCTTTCTCTTGGAGACGGGGACCAAGTTTTGACCACCGGCAAACCTTTCATTATTGGGTATATCAAGAAACTGATTAATGGGTTTTGATCTTTGTTTCTTCATCGGCCTCTGTTCTTGTGGTCGGAGCAGAGAAAGCCGGCGTTTCTTGATGGGTTTTTCTCGATCACTGATCAACCTTTGATTCTGGGTTATTTCAAGAAACGGATTAATGGGGTTCTTGTTGAGAGAAGACCTTGGTTTCTTCATCGGAGTATTGGGTATGTGAAGAAACAGATTAACGGGATTCGTGTTGAGAGACGGTCTCTGTTTCCTCATTGGAGTTTGCTGGGGTCGAAGGAGCAGAGAACGACGCTTCTTGAGGGGTTTTTGATTGTCGAGAAACTGATGATGATTCTTGATCCGCCATTGTTGTGGACGTCGAAGAGAGATGCGTTTCTTGAGGGGTCTTTCTGCGTCATATTTGTCGACCGCAACCCTCACTACTTCAGTCAAGTAGTCCATAGGAGTCAATCTCTTCTTCTTCGCCTTGCTATCGACCACATCTTCAAGGCATATGTCTCTCAACATGATTCGTTGTGTGCGGTGCAAAGGGAATTGATTAAACTAGTGAAGAACGATATATGAGTAATAATGGATAAAAGGGAACTAAACCAGTGAAGAACGAACAATCAGTAACAACAAATGGATCAGAGAAGAGAATTAAACTAGGGTTTTAGATGGTGTAAGTGGACTTATGTGTAATGTGTCTATATATATAGAGTCTTAGTTATCTTGATTGAGAAAGCAATTAAACAGGGGAAAGGGTGGGTCGGTTCCTAATTTACTTGTAAACCAAGTTTTCAGAAGAAGGAGGGGGTTAGTGTATGTTTGGATAAAGGGTCATGGTTTTGGTGGAAAAGCAAAAAAATAAAAAAATTCTCCAATATAAACTTGTTGAATTGGATAAAAAGTGATAACCTTGGCTAGATACAAAACAATAATACCCAATCACCTAATAGAAAATTATAACTTTAATAGAGGGACAATACAATGTAATATCCTTCAACTGAAATTTTTTCTCTCTTTCTGTAAACTGCAATTTGTTTGTGATGCTTTTGTTCTTATACTTTAATTCATTCATTCTCGTTAATGGTCTGTATTTATTATATCAATTAGGAATAAATAAATAAATAAATCCCTATAAAAAGAAAAAATTTCACCTTGAAAATGTAATTAGTTTTACCACTTCAAGCTTTTACCATAATATCAAAAAGTGGCTACCATGTAGAATGTCATTGCTTGATACTTAATTTGTAGAGAGACTTTTGACAAGATATAGGGATGTATAATTATGATCAGTGATTATTAGTATTTTCAAATGAGGGTTTAGATTTGGATAAAAAGTGTCTTGTGGCAGCTCTTTGCACTCTTTACATAATTGGAGCCGCAGGAAGTAAAACTGTAACTAGAAGTATCACAGAAGGTGGTATTAGTATTTCCAGGAGACTGCAAGCACATTCAGAGGGAGAGCAGTCAGACTTGAGTTGCATCTTAATATTGTTGCGGCAACTTGGAAATGCAATGAACAATGGGCCATTAGTCCAACGGTACAACCTCCCTGCGAATCCCGAAGTAGGCAATGTGTGTGTGAGTACTTGATAAAAATAAATAAATAATTTTTTTAAAAAAACTTGGAAATGCAATGCTAACGGCTGTTCAACAATTGATCAATGAAAGGAAACTCTGGAACTTAGTTTATCATGTCATACACGTATGCTAAATGCAGGAGCATTGAGATGACTGCACACTCCATATGGAATGCCAATTATGCCAGAGAGAGAACTGGTGTCTCTGGATGCAGTGTTCTTTGTTGGATATGCTTCTCGTGAGCATGCTGAGAAGGCCATCATTCCTTTTCGAGCAAAAAAAAAAAAAGAAGAAAAAAGAAAAAAGAAATTCAAGCCAATGATATCACATTTGTAACTGTGCTATCAGCTTGCAGTCATGGTGGATTAGTCATCTGAGGCGTGAAACATTTCAGAAACATGAAAAGTGCTTACGGGATGGAGCCAGAAGTGGAGGATTATGCCCGCATCATTTGTGAGAAGATAATCAACATTGCATATAGAACCAAAATGAGGCTGCTTGGATGCCCTCCTTAATAATGCTTGTAGGATGCATGAGAACGTTGAGCAGGGTAAGCTTGTCAGTGAAAAACTTCTGTACTTGGATCTAAAGGTAGTGGCAAACTTAATGTGCTCCTTGCAAGTATCTAGGTTAAAAAGAGATGGGTTGATCCAAAAACTTGTACTGAAGTGTTGAATTAAAATAATCTTGCTGTTAAAGTTGGATGACTATGCACCGGACCCTCCCAGTTGATTACAAATGAACACTTGGACTGAAGAAAAGGAGCACCTGATGCTTGGGGTTGAATCAGCCTTTCATCATATAAGATCAAAACCTCCAAAAAAAACTGAGATGGAAAACAAATCACACAACAACATCCATGCTAGCAGCGAACTGAGAAAGAATATATCTAGTTAAATAATGGACACACCATAAGACTCTTTTTTATAAATACCAAACAAATACTCTAAAAAGAGCCATCACATGAAATTCCTCCACTCCAAGATCCCTGTTTAATGGCAAATAAATGCTATCAGAAGATTTATTTAAGTGTCTATCCCCTACTACCTGCCTAATCTGCTGAAAGCAATTAGCAAAAAGCCATCAGCTTCATTTTCCATAATTGCAGATTGCAATTGACAATAAAACACATTAGATTTATATAGATTGACATGACTTGCATGAATATAACTTGCGTGACAATTCCCAAGCAGATGTTCCACTGAGAATGCACAATGGAAGGACTCACTTTAACAAAGCCCCAATAGTTGGGACTAGATTGCATTAGAATTCAAAGCCAGAACCCAGCATTGAAGCTGTTTTGTAGTTCACCAAGTTGGATTGTGGCAAAGTTACAAAAGTGATTTAATTACATGTAATGATTACATTGAAAACTATGTTGGGTATCTTTCTATATTTCAATGAGCTACAACTCCAGGATTTGTTGCTCAAGATTGTTGCCCAGCAATTGCCCCTAGTAACTTGCTGAGTATTAGTTTCACAGGGACTTCTGTTACAGTAGAAAGACTGTCTTTTGGTTTCAGTGGCCTGTCTGTCATGCAGATCTGCCTAGCAGATTGAGGACCGCCCCCTTTTCCACCAGGTATCTCTTCAGTGGCAAATGAAGCGCGTGTTTTCATTTTCTGGTTAGACATGCCAATCATCTTCATCGGCTTCCTTGGGAACTCCTGTGCTCGGGATAAACTTTTTTCCATTACTTTAGAACTTGAATGGCCGGAATCCAGACAAGCTTTTGCAAATTTATCATCCTCAAAAGTGGAAGGATGAGGATGTGGGGCATAACAGACAGGAGTCCTTTTAGAAGTTTTCCATACTTGTGGAAGCATTGTAGTCCTGTCATTGTCAAACTTGTGGCCAATATCATCATCTTTAGGTAGTAGAATCTCTGAAGCACCGTCTTCTGATGCTTCTATATTGATTGGGTGCCCTATTATTGCATTTCCATTTAATCTACTAACTAGAGAAACCAGAGGGGCATTCTCTCCTCCATAGCTTGGTTGGACTGTCAAATCCACATCTATCAATGTTGTATCCAAACTGTTATGATGACCAATATAGACTGGATCAGAGCATTTATTGCCATGGTCTTCCAAGTAACCAACTCTGGGAGCTGACTGAGACAGTGAATTGGCTGACCCAATCATGCTTTTCTCTGATTTGGTGTCAAATGCAGTTCCATTTCTGAACTCGACATAACTCTTTCCATCAACCACATCTCCAAGCCTTTTGGGTAGACTGCAGCTGTTTAATGTGTGTTTGAGCTTCCAATTCTGAATGCCAACATCAGCTATGTCCTGGTCGTTATGAGAAAAGTCAAACAAGTATTTGACTTCATAATGCTTGTTGCAGTTCATGTTTTTAGGTTGCCCATCATAATCATCTGAAATTTTCAGTTTAGTTGCTCTTAGTATAGCAGGATCAATATGATCAAACAGCATGTACAATTATAACTCCTGTGAAGGTCAAAACTATTCAAAAACTCCACATGATTATAAGAAAATTTGACAGCCAAAGAACGCAAAGAATTCATTGTCTAATTCTGTGATGTGTACTAATTGATGATAAAAGAATTGTTACATATCCAACAGAACAGAAAAGTTGGTGATATAAATTGTATAGAGACAATATGCGGCAATTACTATGGTTCAGTTTAGCATTGTGGCAGTACCAGTTAGGACTTCCCAACAGCAATTGCCAGATGTGCTTATGCACAGCTCCAAGTTTATTTTTTTCCTCTTTAATCTTTTTAGTCCAGTTCTGTAGCTGCCTTCCTGGATAAACAGCAGTCTGCCTGTGAAACAAGCAACTTGACTCTGAAGCTTCCACAGCAAGTTATTTTGGACTACAATCCTAGAAGAATATGTAATTGAAGTGCCCTTACCAATGCCAAAGCCCTTATTTGTGTCACAGACATGATATTACTCAAGGATATGATGTGAATTAACTGAGGTTATGGCTCTGCATAGAGCTGAAGGGTGAAATAAGATCTATGTAGCCTACCTCAAATAGTTGGAAAAAGGCTTTGTTTAGATGAATTGAGTAGAGGGATGATATTACTCAAAATTATACTTGAAAATGCAGACTTTGAACTGCAAAATGCAAACCATGTGCAAATATTCTAAATAGAGTTGAACTTGAGATCATCAGCACAACAGAACATAAGAATCTAAGATGTAACATGCAAAAATCAGCTGAAGTACACATGGTACTGAGTATTATTTTTTTGCAGTTGTATTCAAATATATATTAGGGACAACTACATAATTTCTATATAACAACTCCCTCTATCTAGAGCTATGGCTGTCTCCTGAAATAGAACAGAAGTTATTGACATTGTGGAACTTAAAAACTTCCATCCTTTTTCTACAAAATGTTCATAAAGAATCACAAAAAACAATGAGCAAAGAAGATAAGACGAGAAAACAACAAAAGGAAAAGGTGACCTTGCTTATTAGGCCATGCGCATCTGCACTCTATGAAAGTGGCATGTTTTTGCCCCAGGTACCTATTACTAATGCAGTATCTTCGCCAAGAAACAAGCGAAAGGCAAGTTACCTGCCCAGTGTTACTGTAAAATAGGCCATCAGTAATACATATAATTGTTCTTTTCTTTCCTGAAAATTAGGCCATCAATGATATGGCAACAGTTCGAGTTAAATCTTTTTTATGGATATAGAACTCATAAAACAAGTATACGACTAAATTGATTGCAATACTGTATAGAATTTTGGATGCACAACCTCATCTAGAATGATAGTAATGCCCCAACATGCAGCAGAAACCTAATTTTGAAATTCTACTATCAGCTAAGGTGCACAAACCTGGCTTCCTCAAGAAAATGGAAGTACTAGATTAATGTGATGTTAATACATAATACGAGATTGTTAACCTGAAAGTCGTGTCACCCCTTTGTTTCCCTCTGCATCTTGATAATCACTCCCAGAAGAATCAGACTCTGCTGAACTGGAAGAAGTGTTTTCTTCAGCTTGATCAGAATGAAGAGAAAAGCTGCCCATTTCATACTGGGAGGATGAAACCTGTAGAGGTTCAGGAACTATCTGCTTTACGTAATTTTTTGATTCAGCTGGCAAGTAAACACATCTGCTTCTCTTCGCTCGGAAAATAGTTTCAGCCCACTCCTCTCCTGATGTAAATATAGAAACATCAGTACCAAGAGACTTAAGAAACTGGTAAATGTTTGCTACTCCATAATACTTGAAAAGGAAAATGGCATTTTCAGATAGTAAGATCTCCAGAAACACTCAGAAGCAACAACAGATAACTTTGGTTCTTAAATAGCAATCCTGGGCCCATAATCTTGCAAACCCCCAATCTGAGGCTTGACTTTAGAATTATCATCCTTCTGGCTCAGTTGCTTTCCCTGTTTTGCTTTTGCCATATGTGAAGGGCAGCCTGCCCTTATCCTCGATGGAGAAATATAATGTTTGACAAAATATATAAATAATGCTTTGTCAAGCAAAAAATTTCCACTACCATTTCACAAACAAAGATATGGTCCATCTATTTTCTCAAACAACAAAGAAACTCATTGGCAGAACACTTAGAAGAAATACCTGGTTCTTTACGCTTCTTCCATGGTTCTTGCTTCTCAAGCTCAAGAGCATGAAGAATAGCATCTTCTAGAAGTGCATATTGCATAATTTTCTTTGAAGAGTTGGCCTGGGAGGATTCAGCCTTTTCAATACAAGCATCAAACTCACCACAACGAAATGCTTTTACACGCTTAGATTGCTCTAGATTGTACCAATCCCTAAAATGTTGATGATAACCATATTATTATTTTAAATTTTGAAAGAGAGAATTTATATAAAAAGGAAACAGAAAATGTGGGGTTTTATGGCAGGAAAGATTTGCTCAAGTGTAACAAGCCTAAAGGAAACAGAACCCCTTGATAATATTCTGAAGCAACTATATTACAAGAATATCAAGCACCTTTTAAATGGTATTTATCTCTGTAAACACATCTCATTAACAGAGAATTCTTAATGTGCCTCCTGATCCCGAAGCAAATTAATTACTTCCACAACATGAGGTCATGCATTGAGGTTTCCAATAACATTTCTAAAACCCAGTCCCTTTTTCAATCCCTACCTCAAATCAAGCTTGGGAAGAATAAAATTAAAGAGTTCCACAATAGCAGCAAGATTTGATACTGATTCAGCACATGGATTCACATTTGTGGCAACAGATGTATGTCTTTTCTTTTGCTTATGATTCTTATTGGGAGGCTGGCAGCAAGAGTGATCGGTGCATCATTTCAAATAACAAAAATGTCCACCTCTTGGTATCGGATACAAAGCATTCAATTCAATGATGATTTCATCTACATATCTTTCCAAATTCCTATGCTATGAGGATCCTTGGCCAATGACACAATGATATGTGCACATGAAATCACATACCCATCTTTCTTGTACGAAGAAAAAAGTCAAACATCCATTAGCCATGTGAGTTTCTATCAGGAAGGTGCCTAATCAAATCACGCAAGGAACAATTGTCAAACAATGAGGCTTTCATATTCCCTATCATTTTGTTGGGGAGGAAGTAGTTGCAACCTCTAAGGTGGGATTTCTAAAATTCCTGCCAGGTTCAGCTAAGTCTTTTTACCAATAAGATTAAAGAAGATTTATAATTCCTAATTGCACTGGAAAATGATTAAATGAATGGGAAATAAAAGACTGTAGAGGACTAAAGGAGCAAGGTCCAAACCTGTGACCATCTGATAAAATCATCCAAATAATTAACTGACAAACTCAAGGATTTTCACTTTATCTTCTCTGAACATGTTATAAGACACATGTGCACTCACTGGATAGCAGCACCAAGAATTGCTCCACTGATTCTAACATCAGAGTTGAAGGTTTTTGAGTTAAACAAACGGTTTGTCATTTTCTCGTTCACTTTCTCTTGCATGGGGAGTTCCTTATAACATTTTCAAGAACCATTATGATTCCGACAATAATTTATTAATTGAGATTTCAAAAGGAACTCCCAACCAAAACAAAAACTCAAAATTCATCGTTTTGGGCTCTCAATGGTGTTTCGATGTACCAACAGAGGTTTCAAAGAAAGGCAACTTTCAATGAGAGTGTGCTAGGTGAAACATGGGCTGAAAAGTTGCACAAAGATGGTGTTAAAGAAGTTGTTACCATGGACAATGACTCGTTTGTCTTACACTTTTAAGAATGACTTTTAGTTAGAGAATATTATCGATGATGGGTCATCTTATGTATCAAAAAAATGTTACCTAGGTGTCAAATTAATGATCACCATGAAACCTGCTAAACTATTATTTACATCACTTGAGATTGTCTGTTACATTATTAATTATTCCCAATGCCTAATAAGATGACAATTCTGTTTTCAGCTTTTGATATTGCCCTATTTGCCAACAACAACAAAAACAGTTTAAAAACTAAAGGAAATGTTAGTATACAAATTGACAAAAACCAAAAGAAACATTCACAGATCAGTAGACCAAAAACAAGGCATAATTTCATATGATATTACCACCGCTAAAACAATAACAAAATAATAATAATAAACGAGCATCTAATAAAATCATAAAAGCATGTGAATATATCAAGATAGATGCACATGCAAGCCAGCTAACTTCACAGCTCAATACAACAACACTATAAAAAATGACAGAAAAAAGGATAAAAAAACTAATAATATAAATACACAAAAGCCAGAAACTGTAATTCTCTGTTTGGTTGTGAAGAAAATATCACAAAACAATGAAAAAATCAATTTCAATCCCCCCGCCCCCCGAAGAAAAAAAAAAAAAAAAAAATCCCATTTTCTAAAGCCCAAAAACAATCCAGAACAAGATAAGGCTTATATCTCCATAACATACCCTTTCCAAAACATCAAACAAGATAAGGCTTATATCTCCATAACATACCCTTTCCAAAACATCAACCAGACAGAGATTTAACCAATACACGCATATAGACACA
This sequence comes from Cornus florida, assembly GCF_030987335.1. NCBI lineage: Eukaryota > Viridiplantae > Streptophyta > Magnoliopsida > Cornales > Cornaceae > Cornus > Cornus florida. The sequence goes on along the minus strand of NW_026775581.1, from coordinate 84,579,321 downwards.
TACCTCATACATATATATATATATATATATAATCCTACACACACATATATGTATACCATACATCTTTAGTTTATGCCTTTTCCACTGTTTTTTCAGCAACCAAATAGATATTTAACAAATACAAGCACATATACACATATCTTATATAAAGTAAATAGACAACAACTTACAAATTGGCATAGCCTCTCCCGAGAAGTCTGATTGGAGTTCCGACTCTGGAGTGAACAAAATGAAAAGATGAAAGCTCATTGGGACCCACAACTCTCCCTGGCCACCAGGACCCGTTCTTCCTCTGAACCCACACAATCGTCCCTACACTACAATCGACCTCCGATATCCCCATGAACCCCATATATATCTCACTCTCTCTCTAAAATGCAAATTGAAGGTGGCTGTTATGAGGAATCACTGGGAAAACTCAGCTTCAGACGAAACAGGGAGAGAAACCGCCATTAGGGTTTCGATTGCTAGGGTTTTAGCTGTTGGGGGGTTCGTGGTGTGCTCTGTGCTCTTTTTTTGATTTTTTTTTCCTTGTGTGCTCTGTACTGGGGTATATGCAGACAGAGCCATCCTGGCGCTTCATTATCTGATTTTTGAATGGTACGACCGTTTGCTTTTTGTTTTCTTCTGTGATATATATTGGGTCGTGTCAGATTCGAAATGTAAACCCAATCTTTATCGGCCTGCAAAGTGTTACATCGGCAACACTCTACTCAACACTTATATTAGGCCGCGTTACAGCAACTAGTTTGGGCTGATATGGGCTCCAATTCAGGCCCAATACCACCCAGCAACTTTTGAGCTCGAGCTAGACCCGTCTGGTATGAGCCTAAATCCCTATAACCCTATCAAGGGCCCAAGCTTTTTGGGGCATCCTTGGAATTTGATGATTGGTGGATTGGAGCACTCAATTTGACTGTAAATTCATTTCGACATATCCTATCTTCCTCAAATTTATTTATTTTTTTTTTTAAAAAAATTTCTTTGTTTTTTTTCCACTCACATTATCCGGCTAGCTCCTCAAAAGGGCCTCAAAGGGATTGTATTCACATCCGAATCCCCTCTCCCTAATTTGCTATTCCCTCTTTTTTTTTTCAAACCTTCCCAGATTTACATTTTACTATTAAAAATGCGTCTCAATATAACATGAGAAGCCGTTATTTATAGGGCTTCGGGGGAGCCTTGGATTCCTTTAGGATAAGGAAAGAGCAAGTTGCTGCTGAAAACCATGTGCAATGACTGAATTGAAGTGATTGAAAGATGGCTGTTGACATCCATATATTCTGAGAGTAGAACTGCAATTTGCCATGCGTATTTAAAGATATATATATATTAATTTAAAGTTTGCAAACAAAACACATAGCCTAACTAGCATTGAATTAATTTTTAAGATTTATTCCACAAAACTTTCCGAAATGATAAAAAATATGTATTACCCTCAAATAAGGGTGTACAGGTATTTGGTTCAAATCGTGATTCAATTCATCTATACAAATTCGTTCAGTTTTAAAGTCAAATCGATTAGAATTAATTTTGAATGAACCGGTTCAATTACTATTAGAAAAAACCCAAAAAAAAAAAAATCAACCAGAAACCGATTCTGCATAGTGCATGCATATATTTACTAGCCTTTGTATGATTGGTACGCTGCTGTATACTTACTATACTATATCTACTCTTCTTCTTTGAAAAAAATAAAAATAAAATCTTTAGTCTAATAAGTGAAGCCATTCTTCTCTTTATTTCCCTGATCTTAACAAGAAATAACCTAATTTAGATTCCAACCTTATTGTTTTGGATTTGTTATTTTACTGCACGGTTAGTTGGTAAAAAAAAGTTAACATACGGCTCGTATTTATGGTCGTATTTACTGATTCGTAGGAAAAAAATTTAATTACGACTCGTAATTAAATAGCTAAAACTATGTATGTTAAGCCAAAGCCAATATACTGTGTGTACGTGTGAAATTTATCGATTCCATTTCAACTGCAACCGATCCTCGTAATAAACCCTTTTACATTCCGTTTCCCCCTGGCAAGTCTTTCTCTCCCCTCGTTGTCTCCAAACGCTTTCTATGCATGTAATTTGTTTCTATTGCAACACTCTATTTTCTACGAAATCCCTCTGTTTTTTCTCAGCATAAAATTTCAGAGAATTCCTTTTCCTCCATCAACGGAAATTTAATTTCCACTTTGATTACTCCGGAAAACTAACAGATCAAACTTTCGTACACAAGGTAAGCAATCACATCTTCTCTGGATTGCGAATGATCTTTTTCCAGAAGAAAATCCGATTCTAGGTTGGAAAAATGTAGATACTTTGTTATTGTTCTTATTTTATTTCCGATTATATGACACAGGATCAAATTGGTTCATTCCGCTCTAGTCATGCAAATGTATACATATACATAAATATATGTATGTGTGATATGTTACAAATATTATAAAAACTGCTACATTTAATGGTTTTTTTGTATTCATTTCATACTTTTTTTTCTTTCTTTCTTTTTTTTCAGCTAGAAAATATATTATATAGCTATGCTTTAGCTGTTGATTCATGCTTGTGATTGCCCAATTAGAATTGGGTTTATGCTAATTTGCCTCGCCAATAGCATTGGTGGGTTTAAGTCTGTCTTTAGCATTTGAAAATGTATAAAATGCATCCAGTATATTTTTGATAAATGGTTGTAGAGTACTTATTCGGTAGGGAAATAGTAAGTCTGTACACATCATATCATGATTCATGGTAGCCCAGAAAATTTATGTTTATTTGCTCAGATTTTCCCTACCAATTTTACTAATTTTATAAAACTTTTGGTCTAAATTTATAACCAAATAACTAAAAAAATAGTAGGACATCCATCTCTTTGGAATTTTTTCCTGAAAGGGATAAAAAGCGTCGTAGAGTGGCTGATATTTTAGCCATTATGTATCATGGGTTTGATTATTGTCAATTGTGGATTAAATTGTTTGCTAGAACCATTGGTGGAATTGTTTTAAAGGTTCAATTAGCCAAAAAAAAGTTATAAAGGATATAACTTAGAAGAGGTGTATCTCTTATTGCACTTCAAGCTATTTTCAACGGAGTTTATTTCCTTTGCCCACAAAAAGTGAGAATATGTGATGATAAAAAGCTATAAAAACGGAAACTTGATGAACTATTTTGATTTGAGCATATTTGCACCACAAACTACACACACCCCCAAATAAGTTACTTAATTTTTCTCAGAACTCTTGAATCATCTAAATATTTTATGTGCTGTGATTGTTATTTACATAAAAATGAGAAGTAATTATTATCAGCTACTTTACCTTCCTTGCTTGAGCAAACACATGAATTTGTGTTACATATGTAGATTGATTCGATTGCTGCAGTTGATTAATAGCTGCGCATTTTCAACTTTCCCCGTGTTATATTCTTATAATTAATTTACAATTAAATGACAGGACTTTTCAACTGTTGAAGGCATGGATAACCAAGGCTATTCTAGTGGTGATCGTCCGAGGACTACTTGGACGGTAGCAATGGACAGTTACTTTGTTGACATTATGCTTGAACAAGTACATAAGGGGTTTAAACATCGCAGCTCATTTACCAGGAATGCTTGGGATGATATGGTCTCCTTGATAAATAAGAAATTTGGGTTACAACTTGAGAAGGAGATTTTGCAGAATCGATCAAAAAAATTTAAGCAGCAGTACAATACTAGTAAGGTTCTTCTTCAGCATGATGGGTTTAATTGGGATGAAACAAGACAAATGATAGTTGCTGATGATAATATATGGGATGATTATCTTAAGGTGAACTTAGGGGTTCCATTTCCCAGTACTATATTGTTTTCACTTAGTTTTATCTGTTATGTATTATATAAGCTTCATATGTACATTTTCTGAGTGTGATGTTAAAAGATGTGGACCTTAATCAATGGGTTTATTCTGGTTTTAAACATATTATATCAATCGATAAATGCCAACAGCTTACATATCTAATGTGTAGGCACACCCTGAAGCGAAATCAATCAGGACTAGAAGTATTCCACATTACAATAATTTCTGTGTGATATATGGAGAAGAACCTGTTGGTCAAGTTGTACAGTTTTCCAATGACACAACAGTCCTATCTCTTGATGACAAGGATCCATGTGGGGTAAGGTATAGCAAACTGAAATCCTTGTAAATTTCATAATGTAAGTAGATCATTTATAGAAGATGTCATTTTTCATGTTTCCTAGCATTTGAAATGAATCTATTTGTATTTCTGAGAAGGAAGAAAATTTCATGTGACTGCTTTATTTGAAAGCAGCTTTTAATGAGCTATCCCAAAGTTCAACAATTAAAGGTAGACGCCTCATTCAGTGCATTCTTTTTCCTTGAAGTGTAAACTCTCCATTCAATTTCAGATAAAGATTACGGTGCACACACTCCCATTTTGTTGAACATTTGGACTGCACACTGATCTCTTCTTCTCTTTACCACCATATTATAGATAACTTTACCATTATATCTAAGTAAGGTCCAACTATCTTGTCCTTTCCTGAAGCCATTTCTTCTTATTATAATTTTGTTGCTCCTGATGTTTTTGAGAGTTAGGATGGTTTTTATTGATGGAAAGAATCTGGAAATAGACAGAGATTAAATTTTATTCTCACTTAGGGGTTCTTGGATTCTTTTTTTAATTTATTTTTTGTTACTGATACTGTCACTCTAACTTACTTTCTTATTTTTTAATCCAAACTTTTAGCTATAAAATCTTTTTAATGTATTTCATCATCATCATCCTTGCCTTTATCCCACATGGATGGGATCGGCCACAAGAATTCTCTTTTTCCATTCTTTTTTGTTATACATCATGTCTTCTGTTTGATTTAATTTTTTAAAATTGTTTTCAATTACTTCATTCCACGTAAGCTTTGGTTGGCCTCTTTGTCCCTTACCATCTGTTAACAACCATCTACTCTAAATGCTTAAGTTTTTAGAGAGGGTGTAACTTTAATATTTAAATCCTTCAACACGCCCCCTCACATGTGTTGTCTTTTGGTTCAACACATGTTTTAATTTTAATTAACAAGGTGATGGTGAGGTTTAAACACTGGACATTTCCTGCTCTAATACCACGTTAATCACCATCTACTCTTAAAGCTTAAGCTGTAAGAGTGGATGTAACTTTAATATTTAAATCGTTAAACACCATTTAGGCAAACAACTCTTCCTCTTTTAATTGGCGTATCATCGGATTGAATATGGCCATACCACCTAATTTTACTTTATCTAAATTTTATCATTTATAGGCTCCATACCTAATGTTCCCCACGTTCATTATTTATCTTATCTCTTCTATTTACTCCCATCATCCAACATAGCTACCTCATTTTTATTACATGAGTGCATTATACTTGTGTCTTTTTCAACATGCAACACTTTGCGCCACACAATATTGTTGGCCTAATAACCATTCTAAAGAATTTTTCTTTTAATTTATTGTTATTTGTTTGTCACAAAGGATACCATTGGCTTGCCTCCATTTTGTCCACCCTGCTCCAATCCTACTTACTACATCACCATCTATTTCCCCATCTTTTTGTAACATTGATCCTAGGTAATGAAAATAGTTATTTGAGTAACTCTTTGGTCTTGACTTGTAACATTTTCATCATCATCGTTTGCTACTTTATCAAATTTATATTCAATATATTAGGTTTTAGCTTTACTAATTTTTAGGCTTCTTGTTTCTAATACCTTCCTCCATATTTCTAATTTCGATGCTAAGGCTTCCTTAGAAGTATCTATTAATGCTATGTCAACCTCAAATAACATACACTATGGAAAGAAATTGTTCATCCTTTTAGACATTCGGTAAGGGCCATAATCTCCCATGTCCTATTTCAGTGGTTCATCCTTTAGTGTACTCTACTATTAGGGATATTAACTCCCTCCAACCCACTCAATGGTTGGCTATTGTTGAGAGTTAAATCCCTCTGTCATCACACACAGTGGAAGCGTTATCACATCACATCACATCAACACGAACATATATAGAGATGACAATTATACACATCCACATACAACACAATATTTTACATAGTTCACCCAACTCTAAGGCTATGTCCATGGAGAGAAAGATTTCACTATTTTGTCTCAAGGAAGAAAATATACTACCAGATGTCAAAACCCCACTCACTAACTCATCATCTCTTTTGAGGCTCGAGAATTACATATACTCTCCCCTCTTCTCACAACACTAACCCTTAAACCCTTTACATCTTTACTCTCTTCTGTCTCTCAATCTCTACCTCTCAACCCATCTCTGTCTTCCAACCCGATTCCTTGTTGAACAAGAATTCCCCAACTTGCCTACAAGGAGTTACCATATCAATCTTCAACTCTAAAATAGCAGCCTAATATGCTGCAACTTTCTTCCCAAATCTTCAGCCTTGCTCCTCAACTCTTCGTGCTTCTAAAACGAAAAAGGAAACGGTCTCCCACACATGGCAAGTGCAACCGGATCCACTTCTTTGAATCATTGTTTTGACCATTCTGCCCAAGTGCAACCGGTTCCATTAAATGGTTCACCCAACTCTAGAGCTACTCCATAGAGAGAGAGATTTCACATTATGTATCAAGGAAGAGAATACACAGCCAAATGTCCCACTCACTTACTCATTGTTTCTTTTGAGGCTACATTTATGCACTCGGGAATTACATATGTTCTTCCCTCTCTTCACAACACTAACCCTTAAACCCTTTACATCTTTACTCTCTTCTCTCTCTCAATTTCTACCTCTCAACCCATCTCTATTTATAAAGTCTTCAAACCCAATTCCTTGTTGGACTCAATTTCCATAACTTGCCTATTAGGAGTCACCGTATAAATATTCAACTCTAAAATAGCATCCTAATATTCTGCAACTTCCTTCCCAAATCTTCAGCTTTGCTCCTCAAGTCTTCGGTCTTCTAAAACGGAAAAGGAAACGGTCTCGCACACATATCTGTGGAAAAATACGAGTTAGTATCCTTGATTAGTGGTAGGTTAGCACTAGAATTGTATAAATATTTGTTTCCTAGAGTTTAGGGATTTGTGTAAATATTTGTTTCCTAAAGTTTAGAGATTTGATTGATAGAGAATCAGGGATTCCTGATTATAGGGTTTTCAAAATTTAGTTAGTTACTGATTTTTCTCTCTGTAATTTCTTATATATAGCCCAACAGAGGCTCTTGTAAAAATTATCAGATTCAATATAATTGAATTCATTTCACGACATGGTATTAGAGCCGTAAGGCTTGGATTTCCTGGGAAAAAAAAAAATTCAGCGGTTCTTTTTTTTTTTTTTTTTGTTCAAGCCTTCATAGCCAATTTTCTCTGTGACTCGCCTTCATCGCAGCCATTTTCTGGCAATTTCTTTTGCCAATTTTCGCATAACTCTTTTGTCCGGCCTTCATAGCCGATTGTTGAAGAATGTCAGAAACTATGGTTCAACCTTCCCAATCACCCGAGGAAGAGCAGGTTCAGCGCTCCACAAGTGAACTGCAGAATATTCAACTGGCGTACCGACTTAATGGAAGAAACTACTTGAAATGGTCTCAATTGTTTCGAACTTTTCTGAAAGGAAAAGGGAAATTAAGTCACTTGCTGGGAATGGACCAAAGAAAGGTGATGCAGGTTTTGAAGCGTGGGACGAGGAGTACTCAATGGTTATGTCCTAGTTGTGGAATTCCATGACACCCGAAATCAGCGATAAATGCATGTTCCTACCAACTGCGAAGGCCATCTAGGACGCTCTCAACCAGACTTACTCCAAGGTTTGTGATGTGGCACAAGTATACGAGATCAAGACAAAGACAGCGTCTACAAAACAGGGGAACAAGTCCGTGACTGAGTATGCCAATTTTCTGCAAAACCAGTGGCAAGAACTAGATTACTACCGGGTGATTGATTTGAAGTGCAGCGAATGCGCTGTAATTATCAAAAATTTCATTGAAAAAGATGAGTTTATGATTTTCTCGCTGGCCTAAACTCTGAATTTGATCAAGTTAGAATTCAAATTTTGGGCAAGGAGGAAGTACCATCTCTTAATGAGGTGATTTCATTGATTCGGGCTGAAGAGAGTCGAAGAGGAATCATGCTTGAACCTCAGTTGATTGATAGCTCAGCACTCGTAGTCTCTGGTGACAACAAGCGGGGTTTCACTCTAGAACAACCGCAAAATGCTGAACATGGAAAGGTGGAATTATCAAAGGGGGCAAACCGAGATAATCTCTGGTATACATACTGTAAAAAGTCGCGACATACCAGGGATCGTTGCTGGAAATTACACGGGAGACCACCCACATCCAACCGAGAATGGGAAAACAAAGGAGGACAGCAGCAACGACAACAAGGAGAAGCCCATATGACCTCACAGGTGGGTCAAGACCAAGCAAAAGAATATGGAGGATTCGACGGTGAAGAAATAGAGAAGTTAAGAAACCTGCTGGGAACCCTTGAGAAACCATCTTCTGGTGCTTGTTCTTTAGCCCTCTCAGGTGAGTCTTTATTCTCCCTTGGATTAAATGTTTCTTATAAATTGTTTGTGGATTCGTGGATCATAGACTCGGGAGCCACAGACCACATGACACATGCCTCAAACCAGTTCAACACTTATACCCCATGTCCTAGCAATAGAGAAATCACTGTTGCTGATGGAAACACAACCACGGTTGCTGGTGTTAGAGATATCCATATCACCCCTAGTCTTGTTCTTAAAAAATGTTCTACATGTTCCTAAATTGTCCGCTAACCTTGTTTCCATTCAAAAGCTTACTAGAGACTTACATTGTCATGTTACGTTTTATCCCTCTTACTGTGAATTTCAGGACCAGGATTCGGGGAGGAGGATTGGACGTGCTAAGGAAAAGGAAGGACTCTACTACCTTGAGACACCGAGCCTTCCAAGTATGATCAGGACAAATTTATCCTCTTCGTTTCTCGCTTCTTCCAATAAAGATGTCATATGGTTGCATCATTTTCGTCTCGGACATCTTTCTTTTGCAATTCTAAAAATCATGTTTCCTTCTTTGTTTAAGGGATTAAATATTGGGACATTTCATTGTGATATTTGTGAGTATGCAAAACACACTCGTGCAGCTTTTCCCATTAGCAATAAAAGAAGTTCCTCCCCTTTCTATTTAATTCACAGTGATATATGGGGACCCTCCACAGTCCCAAATGTTTCTGGTTCACGGTGGTTTGTGTCCTTTATCGATGATTGCACTAGAGTCTTTTGGATATTTTTACTCAAAAACAAATCAGATGTGAGTAATATCTTTCTCAATTTCCATACAATGATCCGCAATCAGTTTGGTACCAAAATAAAGAGGTTTAGGTCTGATAATGCGAGGGATTACTTCAATCAAGTCTTGTCACCCTTCTTTCAAAAGGAAGGAATTATTCATGAGTCATCTTGCATTAATACTCCACAACAAAACGGAGTAGCCGAAAGGAAAAAACGGTCATCTTCTAAACACTACTAGAGCACTCTTATTTCATCAAAATGTACCAAAACACTATTGGGGGGAAGCAGTGCTTACATCTGCCTACATCATAAACAGACTTCCTTCACGGGTTTTAGGGTCAAGAAGTCCAATGGAAGCCCTTTCTAAATTCTACCCCGACCTTAGTGCCACAAACAACCTTACCCCTAGGATATTTGGGTGCACTTCGTTTGTTCATGTCCATAGCAACAACCGGGGCAAATTAGATCCTAGAGCCATTAAGTGTGTGTTTGTAGGATATTCGTCCACACAAAAAGGTTACAAATGTTTTCATCCTCCTACCAGGAAACTTTATATCTCAGCTGATGTCACATTTGCAGAAGGGAAACCGTATTTTATTGAACCTTATCTTCAGGGGGAGTCATCTATCATGGAAGATAAGGATTTTTTCCAGCTCGCTTTACCGTCTTTGCCTCGTTTACCATCTCTCTTACCTGTATCAAACACTCTAATCCAACTCAGTACCTGAGCCCGAATCTCCTGTTTTGTCACCTATGTCTCCTGTGAAGGATAATATGACTCTTGATCACGTATGGTATGGGAAAGGGAGGGTGTACTCGAGGAAGCAAGGTCCAACTCCTGATCTGGTGCAGGCCCAAACCTCCAACCTGACTCCTAAGAATGAGGTAACGGTATTTGAACCTACTCCACTTATAGAACACCAGCTTTCTGGACCTCAAATAACTGACCAAGATTTGCCCATAGCCGTGAGGAAAGGAACTCGAGAGTGTACCAAACAACCATTATGCCCTCTATCTCATTATGTATCCTTAAAGAAATTCTCACCAGCCTATAGGAGTTTTCTCACGAGTCTAAATGAAATCTCTATTCCAAACACTTTATCTTCTTTTTTTTTTATAAGTACTATTCCAAACACTTTATCTGAAGCATTATCCAATGAAGAATGGAGGAAAGCAATGAGAGTTGAGATGGACGCATTGGAAAAAAATGGGACGTGGAAGGTGGTTGATCTACCAAAAGAAAAGAAGGCAGTAGGGTGTAAGTGGGTTTTTACCTTGCAATATAAGGCTGATGGATCATTAGAGTGCTACAAAGCAAGGCTAGTTGCTAAGGGGTACACTCAGACATATGGAGTTGATTACCAAGAGACCTTTGCTCCAGTTGCAAAAATGAACACTGCGAGGATCTTGTTGTCATTAGCAGCCAATTTTAATTGGGAATTATAGCAATACAATGTGAAGAACGCCTTTCTACATGGTGACCTGGAAGACGAAATCTATATGAGCATCCCGCCAAGATTTGGAGGAGTTGAAGAGAACAAGGTATGCAAGTTAAGGAAGGCCTTATACGGTTTAAAACAATCGCCCCGTGCCTGGTTTGGGAGATTTACTTAGGTGATGTTAGCTACAGGATACAAGCAGAGTCAGGGAGATCACACTCTTTTCATCAAACACTCAGTTTCAAGGAAAGTCACGGCCTTAATAGTCTATGTGGACGACATAATTATGACTGGAATGATGAGAAGGAGAAGCAAGCCTTGAAACAATGTTTGATCAAAGAATTCGAGATAAAAGATTTGGGGAGATTGAAGTATTTTCTAGGGATAGAAGTGGCTCATTCTAGACAAGGTATCTTCATCTCGTAGCAAAAGTATGTCACCGATCTTCTTAAGGAAACAGGAATGCTCGCAAGCAAACCAGCTGCAACACCTATAGAGCCGAACCATAGAATTGGAGAAGCTATTGGAGATCAAGCAGTAGATAGAGAGATATACCAGAGATTAGTTGGAAAACTCATTTATCTTGCCCACACCCGGCCGGACATAGCATATTCTGTTAGCGTCATCAGCCAATTCATGCATGACCCCAAGGAGATTCATCTTCAAGCTGCCTACTGTATGCTTCATTATTTGAAAGCTAATCCTGGGAAGGGGATAATGTTCAAGAGAAACTCTACGCTTATCCTTGAAGCCTACACAGATGCAGATTACGCAGGGTCCCCTATGGATCGGAGGTCTACTTCAGGTTATTGTACATTCCTTGGAGGCAATTTGGTAACATGGCGAAGCAAGAAGCAAAATGTTGTAGCCCGGTCAAGTGCAAAATCCGAGTTTAGAGCAATGGCACAAGGTGTCTGTGAGTTGTTATGGCTGAAGATTATACTGGAAGTCTTGAAGATTAAATGGAGTGGGCCAATGAGACTCTACTGTGACAATAAATCAGCAATCAACATTGCGCATAATCCAGTGCAACACGACCGAACTAAGCACATCGAGATAGACAGGCATTTTATCAAGGAAAAACTAGAAAGCGGATTAATTTGCACACTATACGTTCCCACGGGAGGTCAAATGGCAGATGTTCTTACAAAGGGGCTCAACCATGTTATCTTCCAAGAAATTATTTCCAAGCTAGGAATGGTTGACACCTATTCACCAGCTTAAGGGGGAGTGTGGAAAAATACGAGTTAGTCTCCTTGATTAGTGGTAGGTTAGCACTAGAATTGTGTAAATATTTGTTTCCTAGAGTTTAGGGATTTGATTGATAGAGAATCAGGGATTCCTGATTATAGGGTTTTCAAAATTTAGTTAGTTGATGATTTTTCTCTCTGTAATTTCTTATATATAGCCCAACAGAGGCTCTTGTAAAAATTAACAGATTCAATATAATTGAATTCATTTCACCACAATATCATATAAGTGCAACCGGTTCCACTTCTTTGAATCATTGTTCCGACCATTCTGCCCAAGCGCAACCGGTTCCATTTAAGCGGAACCAGCTCCACTTTTCCAGAATGGGATTCTTCACCAGAATTTGAGCCACAACTCTAACATCTACCACGGAAAGCAAAATAGTGCGTAGAGTAAATAGCATTTCTCCAGCCTTAAACCTAAGCAGCTGTCAAAAAGGTGGCAGCTACATGTAATTCCATATGTTTCTCATAAAATGAGGCAGCATCGTAATTTTCCCTATTTAAATTAATGATACTTTACGGTATTGGTATATAACCTCTGTCCTGTCTTTGTTCTTATAATTTTTTCTAACATAAATCAGTTTTAACTATTTGTCTGGTTACTTATTTTACAGAATAAGCTTGTTCTTTCAAGTGCACTGAAAATAGAAATTAAAATATCCTTTTTTCTGAACATCAGGAAAAATCAATTATTTTCCATTTGTCTTCAGATTCCTCAGAAATACACATCAGGAACAAGTGCATAAATTATTTATTTGTTCCCACAGGCCGTCACAAGTTGTAGAATGGATGGAGAAACAAGGCCCAAATAGCAGTGATCGCTTGCGCACTACTTGGACACCAACAATGGATCGATATTTCATTGAGATTATGATAGAACAGGTCCAGAAAGGTCACAAGAATAATACTATATTTCGGAAAAAAGCATGGAAGAATATGGTTACTTTGTTCAATATGGAATTTGAATTAGGTGTGGAGAAGGATGTTCTGAAGAACCGCCTGAAGAAACTAAGGACGAGGTATTTTACTCTGAAGTCTCTTCTTGAACATGGTGAATTTTGCTGGGATGAGACCAGGCAAATGGTGACGGCAGATGATCAAGTCTGGGATGATTATATCAAGGTGAATTTACTCTAAAAAAATACTAATTATTAGTCTGTTGATTTTACACGTTGCCATTAGCTAACATCTATTATGTTAAGGCCCATCCTGAAGCACGAGCTTACAGAACCACAACTGTCCCTGATTTTGCAAATCTTTCCATTATATTTGGAAATGAAAATTCGAAAGGAAGAAATAATGGCTTAGATCACACTGTTGAATTTACTAATGGAATGCATGAAGGAAAGATTGGTGGAGAGTCTGGAGGTTCACAATCTGCAACCATATCTGCTGCTCATGGAGATCAATGTGGGGTAAGGTGATAAAACCCAATATTTTGTGTCATTATCAAAAAAAAATAAAAAAATAAAAAAAATCAGTGATTCCATTATAATGGCATTCAAAGTGCATTGCTTTCCGCACACTGAAATTCGTTCTCAGCTTCTCTGAATGATGTCCTTGATTCTTGAATTTTTTTAGTTCATTGTGAAGTTTGGCATCCTATCTTTTTACATGATATTATCTTAATTGAACCTTGGATTTTGAAATATTTATCACACCAAATTATTCTTGAAGCAATAAAGTGTTCATTATGAAGCCTATTAAGAGCAGTAAGATTTTTTGTGCTATTTAGTTACTGATTATATCCATTGGCAGTCTTCTCAACTTGTGGAGGGAGTGGATAACAGAGAAACCCCTACTACTGAACGTTCAAAGACTAACTGGAAACCTCCTATGGATCGCTATTTCATTGAGATCATGTTAGAGGAAATTCATCGAGGTAATACTAGTGGAACTTCATTTCGGAAAGAAGCATGGACACATATGCTTGACTTGTTAAATTCAAAATTCGGGTTACAATTGGACAAGGAAACTTTGAGAGTTCGGTTCAGAAAATTGAGGATGCAGTACAATGCTGTGAAGATTCTATTAGACCATGGTGGATTTCACTGGGATGAAACACGACAAATGGTGGTGGCAAGTGACATTGTATGGGATAACTATCTCAAGGTACTCTTTATAATCGTTTCATTTGTACTTCATACAGAAAATTATTTCGCCACCAAATGCCCCTCTAAGTGAAAGACAGTGTTGTCCCAGCTGAACCCTGTTATTTTTACTCAAGTTAAAGAGGTTTTTTCATCTTCTTTTTGGTGGGGGTTTCGGGGTTGGGGGATTTTGATTACTACAAGAGTATTATTTTTAGAACAATACTTAAGTCCTCACTAGTGAGGATCTACACCATCCTCACTAGTGATGTGGACTAATAATAAATCACCATCTATGTGATGTGGTAAGTGGGTATTTACCCATCATATTAAATTTAGAAATTAAAGATGATATGTATATTTATTATTGGTTCACATCATTAGTGAGGATGGTGTAGATCCTCACTAGTGAGGACCTAAGCATTGCTCTTATTTTTATCCAGAAAAGGTTCCCGAATTGTTAACCATTACTTTCCTGATCCTTTACAAACTTACTTGCAGGCACATCCTGAAGCACAGGCTTATAGAACTAAAACATTGCCATGCTATAATGATATGAGTGTGATATTTAGGAACTCTAGTGCTGATGGAGGACATAGCTTTTCAGGTCATAATTTGGACTTCAATGACACATCAGGAAAGAAAATTGTTGCATTTGGTGATCCTGTTGATATCCAAGAATCATCATCCCATTCAGGTGGAGGTGTAGATACTTCTAATCAACTTGGAAAACGGCCTTTTGTCGATCCATCAAATTCCCATGATTCTAGGAAAGCACGAAGGAGCACTGACGAGCGTATGGTGGATGCTCTTCGCCAGATGGCTTTTGCAGTCACGTCATTGGCAAATAATAAGAAAGAGAATCAGAGCTCTATTTCTTTTGAACAAGTCGTCAATGCGCTCAAAGCTGTACCAGATATAGATGAAGATCTATTTCTGGATGCTTGTGATCTTTTGGAGGATGAACAGAAGGCAAAGATGTTTTTGGCTTTGGATGTTACCATCCGAAAGAAATGGTTAATGAGAAAGCTTCGTCCACAATAGGATCAATGTGTAATCCCTCTCTATTAATGGTGGATCGGTATTCTCTTAGCCACCACAATCTGATACTTGAATATCTATACTAATGGAAGTTATTTGATCCTCAAGCTTTCTATATCATGCATGTTGCTACTTACTGAACTTTGTGTGATGCATTCTGGCGCGTTTTACCATCTATTTTATTTATTTATTTGTGGCACAAATTTTTACTGATCCAGAAAAGAACTCAGATTTATTGAAGCTGGAACTCAGATTTTTACTGATCTATTTTTTTACAATTTTAGAGGTTGAGATCCTTAACAAGAGAATACTCCTTATCAGCTTCTTACTCTCAACCAAGTTTGTGCTTGGAAATACACCCTTTTTTTTATTTTTTATCAAAACCCCAGATATAAACATTCCTGGTTCATATGGTTTTCAAAGAACCGTTTCTTTCAGGAAATTCCTGCATGGTTCCTTGATTGGTGGGCACAATTTGATCCTGAACCAGCAATTTTACCTTACCCTCTCAGAAGAGCTCACAAAGCTTACGAGCATCTTCTCGATAATAGCTGTTCTCAATATGATGATTCTTTTATGAAATTTATGGCAAAATTTGCTATTCTATGGATAATAGCTTGGCAATATGTGGTTGACGATTCAAATAATTATGCTCCAATTTTGTGTAGGCAAATGGCCTCAAAATGGTGGTCAAGATTTGACTTCTCCAATATATCTGTAGAAGAAATTCAGAAAATGGTTGATTTTCACATTCCTGCCAAGTCTGAATCAGAATCTGGATAAATTATCCTCTTTAAAGAAAAATATTTCAAAAGAACTGAAAAGGCAAATTGCTATTGAATTAATTGCTGTTCTTTCTTACTTAGAATCTGAGGATAATACCGAATCTGATAAAGTTAAGTCTATGAGTTATGGGATCTCACTATAACTTTTCTCAGCACATGAGTCCTAACCGACTTCATCCTTATCTTGGATACGATGACCCACATTGGAGACTTTCTATGCTAATAGCATGTGATGTTTGCTTTAATAAAGTGACTTGGATCAAAGTTGTAATATTGATTTCTTGCTATTTGTAAAGGAGATTCTTTCTTATCTATTTTATCTTTTATGCGTAATTTCAAGATCGGGCTCGAGACTCTTGATCTATATAAGGAACTAGTCTCTTTAGAATTAGGCATTGGGTGTTTTTTTTTCAAAAGTTTGTTTCTATATTGTAAGTTCGAGAGTGAAGTCTGCAGTGTGATAGTTTGGTGTTTAGAGAGCTTTCTATCAAGCTTTCTTTTGTAAGTTTTCTGTTCTGTCAAGCTTTCTTTTTAATTCTGTTTGTACGAGTATGTGTATAAGTTTGTTTAAATGATATGAAATGAGTTTGTTTAAAATGCAATAAATAAGTTTGTTTAAATGTATAAGTTTCTTTAAAATGATAAACCGAGTTTGTGAGTGTTCAATCAATTCACTCACTTTAAAGAACCAACGTACCTTGGATTGCTAATTTGGAACTTCCATATGGTATACGGACATGCCTGGTAGGGGGTGACGTACCATTATCAGACACTTATTTGATATGGACACATGTGTTTCGGCCTCGAACACGTGTCCAACACCCTTTTATCCGTGTCTTATTTTTTTATTTATTTTTTTAAGTCGGACACGCCATAAAATACGGCAGGGACACACCGGAGGACACTGCAGTTCAGATTCTTAATTAAAAGAAAGAGAGGATGAAGGGATATGTGTGTTTTTTTGTGTGGACCGAACGAATACAATAAACCAAAAGCAACTCTAAATAAAAAAATTGAGGGGATGACGGAGAAATTGGAAGAGAGAGGGGAAATCAACAAAGAAATGATGTGTGGATCAATCGAAGACAGAATGAAAGAAGAAAACGTGATAAGACCGAGGAGAAAGAAGATAGAAAGTTAAGACGACCTCTCTCTAGAGGAGAGAAAATATGATCAGTAAAATGTGGAAAAGCCGAGAAGATGAGATTGTTCAGTGTGTTTGATTACAGAGTTAAAATTATTCTAGTATTGATACAAATTCTAGTAATGGATATAAAGATATACTACATATTAATAGAATTTGGATTGGACTTTATTTAAATGGATCATGTCTATTAATGTAAATTAAAAATTAAGAGAAATTAAAATTTTATATATAATAAAAATATATATTATTATTTTATTGCCGTGCCCGTATTCTATTTTTTTGAAATTTACCGTATCGCCTTGTCCGTATCACATCGTACCCGTATCCTGTGTTGGTGTATGTATATATCTTTTGATAATGATGACATGAATTCACGTAATTTGTCTATTCTTGTCACCAGCACGTGAAATCACAAGTTATTGTAAAATACAAATCCAAATTAACTTGTGCGTATAAATTTTAAAAAATATATAAAAAGATTTATATGAATGTATTTTATTAGTATGTTTAATTAATGCGTGATATCAAATTATCATTACAATCAGGATAGCTAAAAAAATTTCTCTATCAAGTGTATTGTTATATTTGACACTAATAAATTCTCCCGACAACTCATAAAATGTGATCTTTATAATATATCGAGGTTTATACATGCTCATGTAAGTGGTTAGCGTCTTGCTCCTATGGGCTTCACAATACAGCGAGGTTTACTCGCGTTTATTTTTTCTATTAATCTCAATCAAGTAGCAGTGAATTGTTAAATAAAATATTTTTAATTGATTATTCAATAAAAGTCCAATAAAAACAGTGCCAGCCGTTTGATTTCGTGCCATACGCATGTCCCAAAACAGTGCATGGAATTGTCGGCCTGTTTTGGGTGCGAGTTGGAAGCTGGTTGTTTCACTTTTTAAAGCATTTTCCTTATATTATGGAGAAAAAAACAGTTAGAAACATAATTATGACGGGACTGTTTTCAAAACAGATTGTTCAAATTTGTGTGTTACTCACACAAGCCGAAAGAGTAAACAAACTCAACTTGAGATTTAAATTTCTTTAATAACAGTGATAGAGAAACCGGAGCTTTCTATTGAAAAAACACCAAACTTATCACGTCAAACTCATTAGAGGTGAAATAATTCCTTATCATTTATTTTACGTTTTTCTCCCCATGTTCCCTTTCTCTCTCTATCTCTTTGTTTCTCTCTCCTCTCTCTATCTGGATCATCTGATTGTTAGTCTGTTTCATTAATTCTTCTCACAATTCATCTCTCTCAAAATCTAGTGGTCATGCACAAGAGTTTTCATTACAAGAGATATTTATTCTCTTACAGAATGAAAATATACTTGGAAAGAAAACCAATTTGTTTTATATTTTTAAAAAAAACTACCCAAAATAAGAGAAACGGATGAATTTTCTTAAAATTTTCCTTTGATTTGTTTGGATACAAAATCCAAAAGAAAGAAACAACAGTTGCAGCCAAAAAAATTTTCCCTTTTGTTCTATTTTTTTCTTCTTCTTTTCTTTTCTCTTCTTTTCTTTCTGTCTTCTTCCTTTTTTTTTCTTCTTTTTTTTTTTGCAGGTTGTTTTGGAAGAAATTTTGATGGTTTTATTTTTTTACCTTCAATTTTGAGAAATTTCTCTTCTGAAGCAGTCTCTTCTTCGCCAGGAAGCAATTGAATAAGGAGGAGAGATCCCCCTGGCCTACGCCATTATAATGCTCGTCGTTGGTCCTTCCCTTTGATGCTTCTTCTTGCGGACGTGTTATTGACGAATATGAAACCAAACCACAAATTGTGTATGTATAGGGCTTATTTGGAATCAATTCTAACATTTTCCTTATCTGCGGTTAGACTAGCTCTTCAAGGTGAACCAGAAGAGAGGGAAGAGCCAAGAAGGGGAACAAGAAAAGAGGAGAGAGAAAGGAAGAGTAATAGAGGAGATAGAAACAAAGAGGTATCATCTCACGTGCGGTACAATATTAGAAAATATAACCTGACGTGGATAAGCCTCATTAGATTCGGTCTATAATTCGGGTGTGTGGTTCGGTTCTTTTATCATTTTCCTTTCTTTAATCCCGAGCTCCAATATGACAATTTGTGTGGACAATTGTACCTTGAACTTATCATTCTAACCTAGGGATGGCAATAAGGTGGGGTGAGGCGAGGATTCCATTTCTCATTCCCATTCTCGATGCATTTTTCATTCCACCTTCCCGTCCCCATCCCCGCTTAAAATTTTGCCAGAATCCCCATATCCACCCCCGCCCTCGACACCTTATTCCCGCCCCTACCCCCGACCTCATAATTTTTTTTATTAAAAAAAAAAAACACATTTTTTTTCTTATTGTCATATATATAATAAATCTAATTTAGTAATAAATTATTATATGTAAAGGTATATTAGTAACTCCATGCTTAATCGGGACGGGGCGAGGCAGGGCGAGTTTACCTCATCTCCGCCCCTGCCCTCGGCCCCAGTCCCAGCGGGGATTCATAATTTGTCTCCATCCCCATCCCCGTTTAGCTAAAAGGATCACCATCCTTGATATAAATGGGGCGGGGTCCCGGCGGGAATGGGGAATTTGTCATCCCTATTCTGACCACAGTTTACACTTGTGTAAGATCAAGGTTGGTCAAGTTCGGTTTGAATTAATCAAGTTTATGATTATGAGACGATGACCATTATAAAATACAGTACTAAGCTTGACCATTTTTTGACCCAAAAAAAAAACCTCTTTTATTGAAAATGTTATGCATAAATTGAGTAATTATTAACTCCTACTATTGCCCTGAATTTGAGTAAAATGAGTAATAAGCAACCTATGTACAGAAATTAACAATAACAATCCAAATTAATCTAAAAATATTTCAAGCAAATGAAAAAAAAAAAAAAAAATTAGAAAAGAAAAAAAGTGTCTTGTTTCTTTTTTATCAACACAAATAAACAAACAGGGACAATCATAATGTGTTTGGATGGGATGATTTGAAGAGACAAGGAGAGGAAAAAAAAAACGAAAAAAAATGATAGAGGTCAAATATATTTGGGTGAGTTAAATGGAGAGAAAAGAGAAAAGAGGGAGAGAAAGTAGTATGGTTTAGTGGTATTTTGATAATATCAAAATTATCTTTCATATATTCATAAAATGATCAGACAGTAATTTGGTTATTATCATTTCTTTTTTCTTCTCTTTTCTATTTTATTCAAATAAGAATGATTTGTTTTCTTTTCTCTTTTTTATCTTATCTAAATAAAAATGACTATTATTTATTTAATTTTATTTTCTCCCATATTTATTCAAACATAAATAAAAATTATTACTATTTTTTCTCTTTCTTTTTTTTTTCTTAACTAATACTATTATTTTTTTTTTCTTTTCTACCTGTGTCTAAACCACACTTAGATATTTTACCCAAAATTTAAAAAAGAATAAAAAAAAATAAAAAATTTGAAGGCGTTTGATCTCACGGTCAGGGTGGAAGTGGGGTATCGATAAACGTAACTCCGCTGGAAAAAGCTGTTTTTGAAGTGTGACCACACCCTGCTTCTTTGTTTCTTATATAAAGAACCACAACAAGACAAAACATGACCATCAATACCTTTCAAATAATGTACTGTAGTAAATCTATAATTGTACTGCATTGCTACTCCTACATACATCACGAAAATAGACACACGTGTGCCAGCAAGGATGTGATTGGGAAATATATATATATAAAAAAAAATTTCAAAAGTGAAATGCAAAATTGAAGAGTAACCCATGTCATTTTATTTTTTAAAATAAAAATATACAAATCAAATTGTGAATGTCATTTTACATAAATTTTAAAACATTCCGTGTAGTATTTGTCTTTTGCAACTTATGTTTTAACTAAATTTCATTATAAATTACTCTTTATGTATTTATTTACTCGTATTAAATTTTTTTTTTTTGACACCTTTATGTATTTATAAGTTAGAATGAATTCTCATATTTTCTTCACAACTTTAAGAAAACATTATTTACGGTTGCATTTAAGAGTGATATTTTAAAAGAGCCTGGACGGATAACATGTGAACTTCTTGCTTTGAACTGCTTCTCCACTTTTACGGGTATTCCAAGACTTGTTCTCTTTCTCATGTGATTAACTAATAAGGTGATATTTATTTGTACGTTTTGACAATTATAATCGTTCGGGAAAGGATGCTCTCCAAAGAAAATTTTCTCCAACTATTTCTAAGTATTTAATCTTAAAGTTGTTATATCATATCACTAACTTATCATTTCATCATTAATTTATTAAATTTAATTAATTAACTAATAAATATACTATCTTTTGAACTAAAATTTCCAAAGATAATAATTAAGGCGATTTTCCATCGTGCTAAAACTTTCATTTTATTTTTTGACAAATTCAATTTTAAAAGGAAAAGAAATTTTTATTTTTTTATTTTTTTGTCATAGTTGTCTGATGCAGCGAAATCTATATTCTTATTCACAAATTCTAAAATAAAAAAAAATTATACCCAAATTTTTCAAATTTTTACTCACACCCTTAATTAAATTATTTTCAACTGTAAATTTCGGAACTAATCCAATTGTAGCAAGTAACTAATTGAATGAGTAAGAACAATGACATTTTTAGTCCAAACAATACCATATTTATTAATCAAGAAAAAATTGAGAAATCTTTGTTGCACTATAAAACTCTGAAAGGTAGAAGAAATCCAGATGAGCTTTGAGTTATCTGATGTACCAAGATCTTAAAATACTTTATTAACCCAGAAAAAACTGTTAAATCTTCCAAACCCTAAATTGTAACGAATAAAGATTGATGATAGTAGAGGGAAATCGAAAGAAGGAAGTTTAATTGTAATTGTTATCTTGGAAATTTTAAAAACAAAAAGTAAACTGAAAGTTTTAGCGAAATTGTAATTGTTATATTGGAAATTTTAGTCCAAAATATACTATATTTATAAGTTAATTAATTAAGTTTGGTAAATTAATGATAGAATGGTAAGTTGATGATGTGGCGCTATAACATCCGTAAGATTAAATACTTGAAAATGATAGGAAATAAATTTTCTTAAAGAGAATCCGTTCCCCTAATCCTTCGTATCACAATTCTTTAAATTTTTACCATCCCACTAATCACAAATTAAAAATATGTAAGTATTATAACTCTATTAGGGTAGTTTAAATGATACAAACTCTCATCATTTGTGAAGAAATTAAGTATTGAAATTTGGTAAGGATAAAAAATATACAATGAGTGTCTATTTCCTTCAACTTTCAAAGTAAAAAAAAAAAAAATGGTTAAGTGCAAAAAAAACCACTGATATATATAGAGTTTGTGCAAAACTAGTCTCAGTTTTTTAAAAATGTGCATGTTAGTCTATAAAATTAAAAAAAGAGGCAAATAAGCCCATCTAACTATTTTTTTTTGACAAAAACTAAATATGAGAACCCTATTTTACCCTTTTGATTCCTATTTTGCCCCTCACCCATATGTGCATATAACCCCTTATATGGCTCGGCTTGTTGGTACTGGTTGAATGGCTCGGCTCGGCTCGTTGGTACTGGTTGAATGGCTCGGCTCGCCAGAGATGTGATCGGATTATCGCCAGAAAATTCGTTGGAATCGGATTTTTGTCTGAGAAGACGCGTGGGGCGCGTGACAGTGCGCGAGATCTACGCGCAGAACTTCAGGTGGCACGTGTAGGCGCGTGTAACATCTGTCTGTGGCTTTTATTTGCAGCGTTGTGTTCATTGACCAGAACCGAATATTTTGTTGTGGATTCGATCTCTCCGACTTCTTCGACCATGAATCTTCATTATTTCAAGGTACAGACTCTTATATTCTCTCTCTACAAACAATCAATCAATGGAAAATCGGTTGGGTCTTCTTCGAATTTGTTTAGAAAAAGCCTAGAAATTGCACCCGTAGGACGAAAGCTGAGATGGGTTAAGTTATGGAGCGACGCTGCCGTGGAGCGACGACAGAGAAACTCAAACTCCTCGTTTTCTTCATGTTCGTGGCCGGAACGGTTCTTTGACATACCCAGGTTTGAAATGCCAAATTGGGTTGAAGAATAAATGCAACATATAGGGTCAGTTCTCAGAGATGGCGAACGGGAAGAATCGGACATTGTTGAGATCGTACACGTATCAGCATCCGGGTTCTTCGAAGACGAGATGGTTTTGTTAGATAATGATGAAAGAGATGGTTATGGGTAGTCGGCGGCAGCTATAGTGGGGAGGAGGGGGCGGCCATGATGGGGAGGAGGTGGCATGGGCAGTGGGAAGAGGCAACGAGCATGGTTAAGAGGAAGTGGGGGAAAACGGCACATGGGGAGGAATAGTACTACAGTGTGTGTGTTTGGTTTATGTTTTTATTATATCTTATTTTAGGTTTCTTTGGTTTAATTTATCCCAATTTTATATAAATTGAGATTTATCTTATTCTTATCCCAAACAAACACAATTTTATATAAATTTAGACAAAATCATCATTTTACATAGCTAGTATTTATAATAATTAATTTATTTAACTGAAGTGCGGGTATTATTATCATTTTACACAACACAGAAATTTATTTACACCAAATTAATAGTATAAAAAAATTATTTATGACGTAGGAATCGATATAAACTATGTCGATAGTAGGTGATGAAATTTTTACGCTTAACCCAAAAAAAAAAACAAAAATCACCAAATACATTTTTATTTTATTTTATGTACTTTGTAGTCAACTTATTTTCCTGTTGATAAAAAATACTGCTCTAAGTATTAATTTGTACTGAATAGTCCATGCATCACACACATAAACCGTCAGTAAATATTCAATCACACTCGTCACTCGTGACCTCGTCTCCTTCACCATGTGTCAGTAACAGTCGATCTCTCTCCTTGTCATCCACACCCATCACCTAGTGCTCTGAGATCCACTACACTAATTTCTTCCACAGTCCTCTAACTTCAAGAAAATTACATGTTTAACTCCACTAACAACTCTAAACCCTACTCCAATTCACAGTCAAAGATTCAGGGGTTCATTGTCCATCCTCTATTCCTCTGAAGCTCTAGCTTCAACCACAATGGCAGGAAAAACTCAAAAGTTCTCCGCCAAAACCCACTCAACAACCAAGTCTCCGACCGAGAAGAATGTGAGAAGATCTCCAAGACGGTCATCAAGTCCGTCCAAGATAGAAGACTCTGCCGTCAAACCTTGTGGGAAGAATCGGAAGTCGAAATCGGAAGAACTAGCTCTGTCGTTGTACGTGATAGAAGACGAAGATGGCGAGGTGTTTGTGCCGTTGAAAATCTTCGATCCGAATCTCTCCGGAGAGAAATTCCGGCGAAGATCGCCTAGATTTACAGGAAATGAGTGTACGAGTGTTGGTAAGCAAAATGCTGATTCAATTGACTTAATTCCAGCTTTATATGAGCAGAAATGCCTACGAAGATCGCCGAGATTTACAGGAAATGAGTGTACGAGTGTTAAGCAAATTGCTGACTCGGCTTCAGCCGAGCACAAGTGCATGCGAAGATCGCCGAGATTTACAGGAAATGAGTGTACGAGTGTTAAGCAAATTGCTGATTCGGCTTCAGCCGAGCACAAGTGCAAGCGAAGATCGCCGAGATTTACAAAAAATGAGTCAATTGACGTACATTCATCTTCAGCTAAGCACGAGTGCTTGCCCAGATTTACTAAAAATGAGTGTAGAAGCGTTAGTAAGCAAATTGTTGATTCAGTTGACCTAAAATCGCCTCTCACAGCTGAGCACAATTGCGTGCGAAGATCGCCGAGACTATCGTCGGCTTTGGTAGTGAGCCAAAGTGATGCTAGAGATGTCAAATTGGTCAAATCTGAGTTGGCTTTGATAGAGTGGTCGGATTTGTCAGATAAAAGGCAGAGCTCGAAAAAGAAGAGTCCGAGCTCTATGGGGGAAACTGGTGCGACGGTGGTCGGCGAGAAGCGTTTGAGATCACGGATGATACCGGGGAGTGTTATTGGGGCTGCATGGTGTGATTCGGAGGATGAGCGGTCTTCGAAGAAGGTGAAGACGACACCGGGTAAGTCTGATGTAGAAAGGAAGCATGAGAAGTGTTTGAGGAAGTCGCCAAGACATTCATCGTCTTCAGTTGGGGCTAAAAATGCAACTATGAAGTCCGATTTGTTGGCATTGTCTGAGCCAAAATCGGAGAAAATCAATAGGAATACATTTGGTGAAAGAAGCTTGAGATCTCGGAAAGTACCTTTTTGTTTAGTTGGGACGAAAAATGAGGAAGTGAAGTCTGCTTTGAAAGAATTGCCTGAAGCTTTAGTGGATAATGGGGCACCAGAAATTATTAAAAATGATTCGGAAAGCTGTGATTTTGATGTGTTGGGTGAGAAGTGCTTAAAATTTCAAACACCACCGTCGCCCTCTGAGACCAAAAAAGAAGTTGTTTCAATGGATGATGAGGCGCCTGAGAAGATTAATACCACATTTGGAAGCCGTGATTTGGATACGTCTGGTGAAAAGTGCTTGAGATCTCGAAAAATACCATTTCGCCTGGTTGGGACTGAAAATGTAGAAGGAAAGTTGGAATTGATTGCATCGCCTGAGGAAAAACAGAAAGAACAGAAAAATAAAGCTTCCTTCATTGGAGAGCCGGTGCCTAAGGAGGAAGCTCGAGAAAGGTGGCGTTGGCGTTATGAATTGAAGGTGCATGTCTAACTCTTGCATTTTATTTACTTGAACTGCATTTTGCATATTCATAGATTTCTTTTTTCTTTTTTCTTTTTTTATTCTTGATGAACGCAATTATGGTTTGCTTTTTTGGTTTTTGCTCAATTGATGGGCTCTATCTATTTATGTTATGGGAATGACACTCAACTTATGGAATTATATTTGAGTGTAATTCAATTCGCCATTCCATTAGTTGTCAAAACATAACAATTTTTGGACCAGTGGTAAGCTCTCAGCCTTTCAGGCATATGAGTTTGCTTCCGTGTTCTTTGTTCTGTTATTGATCAAATCAGATGTGCATGACAAAGTTCAATAAGTGTAGAAAATTTATTAAGAGAGATTTTGTAGCTGTATGTCAATTATTAGTATTATTATTTTTTAATTATTTTCCCAAGCCAAGAAGGCAGGTTAAATGGCCAATGGAGTAGTAGATGGTCTTCTACCTGCATAAGCTATGCACAAAAACTGGGAGAGACTGGATATTCAGCTTCCTATGAGTCTTATCAAAAGGGAGAGAGCTCTTTTCATTTCATGTAGGAAATTGAAATGATCCTCTAACCAGTCATTGCATGCCTTCGTGGTCACCTAATTACTTGCCAGAGAGACTTGGCTAATTGACTTGTATTTTACTGTACAGTTCTTCTTCTTCTTTTCTTTTGCCACTACATTGCTCATTTGCTATTATATTTGTTACATACTTACATGTTATTACATCTTCAGTTTTGTTCACTACTTATTTGCAATTCAATATCTCAATTCTGAGCACGAACTTGTTAGGGTTTGCAAAGCCAACAATCTAAGGGTCAAAGCTGGAAATTGAAGTGAGTGATAGTCTACGAACTTGTCTCTTTGGTAGTTACCCTTGTGGCCTCTTTCCAATTCCTAGTTTAGAAGTGTGTTACATTTTTTTAATCTCTCTTTTACCCTTTAATGTTGTGAATTCTTGTTGTTTTAGTGCTGATGAAGAGGATGAAATAATTTTGAATGTGGAATGCCATTTTACTCAAGCTAAAGTTGATGGCTGCATTTACAATCTT
Source organism: Cornus florida (assembly GCF_030987335.1). NCBI lineage: Eukaryota > Viridiplantae > Streptophyta > Magnoliopsida > Cornales > Cornaceae > Cornus > Cornus florida. The sequence continues at coordinate 84,552,547 of NW_026775581.1, read as the reverse complement.
GGAGATTGTGCATATATAAAGGTAATCCCACCTTTTCGTTGATTATTTATTGAAATTGTTGCCTTGCTTCCTCTCTCTCTCTCTCTCTCTCTCTATATATATATATATATATATATATACCTAGCTATCTACCTTTTGTTGTTAAATTTTGACTTTATATCTTCCAAAGTCTTGTCTTTTGAAAAACATTTAGGTAGTTCTGGGTGATGCTATCCCACAGTTAAGATGCTTGCATGATTGATCCATTTATTCTATTTTAAATATTTTGATCAACTGTGGAATCCTATAATTTCTCATTAGATTTTTATTTATTTATTTATTTATTATTATTATTTTTTGGGGGTGGGGAGGTTCTATTTCTCCTAACACTGGCTTTCATGTTTATGTAACTGTCACATTGAAGCTTCATCTTTATCAAAACATATTTTGAGGAGAAAATGAAGGATACGGGATAAATTGTTAGCATTTCTTTGGTTATCAAAATACCGGAATGATCAAGACGAATGGGACTAAGCTCATCAGCCATTCATTTTATTCACACACACACACACACACACACACATATTTGGTAGGCAGTTAAGCATTTGTCAAATTCAGTTTTGCTTAAATTTAGTAGATCGCATGCTTTTCATGAGTGGAGATGTACAGTAACCATTTGTACTTTTTTAGCCCAGAGATTTAAAACCAAATTGCCATAGTCTGGTTGAGTAAAGGTGGTATATTTCATGCTCTGGGACCTGAAGTGCGTGGGATTTGAGTTTGATACTTTTGTGCCATTACCAATGAGTTAATACTTGAAAATATGTCTACCAGGATAAGGCAATTGTGACTTGTTATACATTGCTCCACCAATTCCAATATTATAGAATCAAACCTATTGAGGTGGGAATTTCATCAAGAAAAATCTCAATTTGGATAGATTTTCACTCTTTTTAGTGAAGAATGGAGAGAAGGCCAACATCCTTACCAAGGGATCCATTTCTTCTCATGTTGGGTGAGTTGAGCATCCGTGACATGCATGCTCTACTGCCATGAGTTTATTTTACCTTTGTGGATAATCATCTTATTTTCTTATAATTCCACAAATCACAACCTCCCCCAAGTGACGTGTCAAGACAACTATTGTGAGAGTGTCTGTATGGCTCGCATGTGGCTTAAGGTGGGGCCGTATGCCTACATTATCAGACTTTTGCTGTTGTTTCAGCTCTTGGCATTGAAAATAATGTCAAGATTGTTGTCTATGATGGAAAGGGAATTTCCACTGCAGCTTGTTTTGGGTGGTGAGTTGTGGGCATGATGTTTACATATGATGTGCTTTGGATATGTTGCATGTATTGGTTAACTAATTCATTTGTTGAATGAGCAGGATGCTATTAGTTTTTGGGTGTGATAAAGTTGGGGTGCCGATTGAGAAGGACATGGTCATATTGTAAATTATGTTCTTTTGTTTGGAAAAAAATTTATGGCACAAATGTTGGGCAACTAGTTGAAGGAAAGTTCTATTGAACTGCAATTAGACCAGCCATGCTTAATGGTACAAAATGTTGGGCAACTAGGAAACAACATATGCACAAAGTGAATGTGGCGGAAATGTGAATGTGAGATGGATATGTGGTAAGACTAGAAAGGATAGAATTGGAATTGTTTAGATTCATGAGAGATAGGGAGAGAAAGAGAGAGAGAGAGAGAGAGAGAGAGATAGAGAGAAAAATGTATCCTTGTGTATCTTGTCTATCTGCAGGCCTCTAAATAAGGCTTATATAAGAACAAGGGTTAGACACCCTAATTACATAATTACACAATAACCCTAACTACTATGGGTAATTACATAATGACCCAACATTATAAAGAATATACATTCTAACACTCCCCCTCAAGCTGGAGAATATATATCAAATAATCCCAGCTTGGAATAGATAGTCCTTAACCGATTATGACCCAGTGCTTTGGTAAACATATCAGCTAGTTGATCTTCAGACTTCACAAATGGAGTAGAGATACTACCACTTAATATTTTTTCCCGAGTAAAATGACAATCAACCTCAATATGTTTGGTTCTCTCGTGAAACACAGGATTCGATGCAATGTGAACTACTGCTTGGTTATCACAGAACAATGGAGTAGGAGTTTCAACTGTCAACTCAAGTTCTTTTAGAAGATTTTGTATCCATGTCAACTCACTAGTGGTATGTGCCATTGTCCTGTACTCAGCTTCAGCACTAGATCGAGCTACCACCGTTTGCTTTTTACTTTTCCACGTAACAAGATTTCCTCCTACAAATGTACAGTAGCCTGTAGTAGATCTCCTATTTGAATAAGAACCAGCCCAGTCAGCATCTGTAAAACCTTCCACCCTGAGATGACCATTTGAATGGTATAGTAACCCAAAACCTGGAGCTTGCTTGAGATATCGGATAATCCGAAGAACAGCAATCCAATGTGGCATTCTAGGAGCTCCCATAAACTGACTTACAACGCTAACTGCATATGAAATATCAGGTCGAGTGATAGTGAGGTAAATTAATTTCCCAACAAGGCGACGAAATCTGCCTGGGTCATTAAATAGATCACCCTTATCAGACACAAGTTTTGTATTTGAATCCATAGGAGCATCAACTGGACGACCACCTAACATACCCGTTTCTTCTAGCAAATCCAACACATATTTTCGTTGAAATAAACTTATACCTTCCTTGGATCTAGCAACTTCAATACCCAAGAAGTATCTAAGTTTACCCAAGTCTTTAGTGTGGAACCGATTTTGCAGAAACAACTTCAACTTAGCAATGCCTGCAGAATCATCACCTGTGATCACAATATCATCTACATACACCACAAGAAAGATGAAGCCAGCTTTAGTGCGCAGGTGAAATACCGAATGATCGGTCTGGCATCTGTTAAGACCAAATTCTAATGCCGCCTCAGAGAATTTCCCAAACCAAGCCCGTGGAGATTGTTTCAATCCATACAAGGCCTTTTTAAGGCGACAAATAGTGTGACGATACTCTCCCTGAGCAACAAACCCAGGTAGTTGCTCCATATAAACTTCTTCAACCAAGTCACCATGTAAGAAGGCATTTTTGACATCCAATTGGAACAACGGCCAGTTACAATTGGCAGCAACGGAAATAAGAATCTGAATAGAAGAAATCTTAGCAACAAGAGAAAAAGTCTCATCATAGTCAACACCATAAGTCTGAGTGTACCCCTTTGCCACTAGACGAGCCTTCAACCGCTCAATAGATCCATCTTGAAGGTATTTAACTGTGTAGACCCACTTACAACCAACCGGTTTGGAGCCCGGAGGTAAGGGAACAAGATCCCATGTTCCATTACGATGAAGGGCATCCATTTCATCTACCATGGCTTGCCGCCAACCCAAATCAGAGAGAGCATCCTGCAATGTCTTTGGAACAAAAGTAGCAGATACTTTGGATAACAAACAAGATAAAGAGGATGAAATATGACGATAGGAGACAAAGTTAGAAATGGGATGTGCAGTAACACACGACCGAATACCTTTATGAAGGGCAATAGGCAAATCATCAGGTAAAGGCGTCGGATCCGAAGACTCTGAAAGAGATGGAGGGAGCGAAGTAGGCGGTCGAGGTCGTCGAGTATAAACCTACAATGGAACAGCAGACTGAGGAGGTGCAGAAACAGGAAACTGAGAAGGAACCGATGGCAGAGGTGGCTCAGAAGTAATATCGAGAGGACTAGTAGAATCAGAAAAATATGGGATAGACTCAGAAAATGTTACATCAGCACTAGTGAAATAGCGTTGGAAATGAGGACTGTAACAACGATAGCCCTTCTGAGTGCGTGAATACCCAAGAAAAACACATTTAGTTGCACGAGGGTCGAGTTTATCAAGACCAGGTCCAAGGTTATGGACAAAACACACACAGCCAAAGACCCGAGGAGTTAGATTAAACGATACGGAGTCGGGAAATAGAACAGAGTGAGGAGATTTACCATGTAGCACTGACGAGGGCATCCTATTAATAAGATGACATGCCGTAAGAACAGCATCACTCCAAAAACGTTTGGGAACATGCATATAAAATAAAAGGGCATGACAGACTTCTAGAAGATGACGATTTTTACGCTCAGCTACTCCGTTTTGTTGCGAAGTATAAGTACAAGAGGATTGATGAATGATACCTTTAGCATGAAAATAAGTCTCAAAAGGGTCCGAGAAATATTCTTTGGCATTGTCAGAACGTAAAACTTTAATGGAACACCCAAATTGAGTTTTGATTTATTTGTGAAATATTTGAAAAATAGAAAACAACTCAAAACTATTTTTCATTAAAAACAACCAAGTCATCCGAGAATGATCATCCACAAACGTCACAAAATAACGAAATCCATTAATAGAAATATGTTTTATTGGTCCCCATACATCTGAATGAACTAATTGGAAAGGACTAGCCACACAATTATTAGCTCTTGGCTTAAAAGATACACAACAGTGCTTACTAAGTTGACATGTTTCACAAGACAGAGACTTAACATGACTAAAACCGGGAACTTGACGCTGCAGAACTGATAGTGAGGGATGGCCGAGACGACAGTGCCACTGGAAAGAAGACAAAGATGATTGAAGAGCCGTGGGAGATGGTGCAAGATCGAAGTAATACAAGCCACCTACTTCATGTCCCATACCAACCCTCTTCTTCGTCTTGAGATCCTGAAAAAGACAACATGTGGGATAAAATGTTACAGAACAGTTAAGAGATTTAGTAATTTTGCTAATGGACAACAAATTGAAAGGGAATTGAGGAACATATAATACAAAGGAAAGGGACATAGAAGGGGTAAGATGAACAGTTCCCAAACCCAAGACTTTAGTTGACGATCCATTAGCAAGAGTAACACTTTGAGAGGAAGGAACAGACTGAAAATCAGATAGGAGATGAGAACTACCAGTCATGTGATCGGATGCGCCAGAGTCAAGAATCCAGGGACTCTGACTAGAGGACAAAAGACATGCAGGGGCATTACCTGATTGAGCCAAGGACCCCATGGAAGATGAGGTGGAAGTCCGTTGTTGAGACAAAAATTGAGCATACTCATCACGGGGAATCGTGACCATAGCAGTCTCAACAGCCACATGTGGAGCAGTGGATGTGGCAAAGAGAAGAATCCCCATCACTCGCAGTCACTTGATGTGCATAGAAAGAAGATGGCGGTTTCCCGTGAAGATCCCAACAGTAATTGACCGTGTGATTAGTAAGACTGTAGTGAGTGCAAATTTTTGAGTCTCTGCCTTTGCATCGACCACGGCCACGGCCACGGCCGAAACGACCACCACCACCACCTCCACGAGAAGACTGAAAGCCACCCTGGTTCACAACTAAGGCAGAACGTTCACTGTTAGAAGGAGCAGTGACACCACTGGAAGTACTGCCTGAAGAGCCATTAGATAAAGTGGCACGCTAGAGTCTGGATAACATATCAGGTAGAGAGGGAAGTGTAGGGCTACCCAAAATCTGTGCATGAACAAGTTCATACTCTTGTGACAATCCTGTGAGAACCCGAACAACATTAAAATCCTCACGTTGCTGCTGCATGCTTTTCACATCAGAGGTGATGGGTTGATACATATTCATTTCTTCACACAGTCCCATTGCCCGTGAGAGGTATTCTTCTAAACTGTGAGTCCCTTGCTGGAGATCAAAAAATTGTCTACACACCTCATAAACTCTGGTTATATTACCAGCACCAGAATATAACTGTTGGAGTCGGGTCCATATCTCCTTGGTAGTGTCCAGATATAACAGGTTGGAGCTAATATGAGGTTCAATACAATTCAGCATTAAGGAGATGATATGAGCATCCCTTTGTTCCCATGAACAATTAGCATCACTGCTTTTGGGTTTATCTTGAACCAAATGATCGCCAAAGCCTTTGGCTTTCAGGAAAATGGCCACTGACTTGGCCCATAAAATGTAATTTTTTCCATTAAGCTTGACTGAAGTCATGGGAGGATTAAGGGATGCAGGAGATAGGAGATCTGAACTGGAAGCCATGGAGAAGATTTAAAAAAAATGAACCTGGGGAAAATGCAGAATTGGAACCGGGTCGGATCTGGAACCGGGCCGGATCTGGTTCGGATCCGGAGCGGGGTCGGATCTAGAACCGGATCGGATCTGGGTAACTGGATTGGATCAAAACAAGTCTTTGTTATCCCGGTTTTAGTAAACCAGGATTGGAATAGTGTAGCTGCGCAACCAAACAGGGCTATTCTTCTTCACAACCCCACCAACAGACTCCGGCGAGCACACAGCGGTGACACCACACAACCTCCGCAACTTCCGACTAAGAAAAAAAAGGGCGAATCGATGAAGCTTCACCTTTGCCAACAACGACGATGGGTGTCGGCGAGCCTGCTGACGATCGATGCGGCAACAACACAAGCGGCCAAGGGGCTTCAGATCTGACGGCAACGAAGGAGGCTGCAGATCTGACGACGACGACTACGGGCTTCAGATCTGACGGCGACTAAGGACGATGGCGATTATAGGTGATGTTCTCAACCTACCGGCGACACGAACTTCCGACAAAGACATTGACGACATACTCACGATTCCAGTCACTCTCATACAAGGGCAACACACTTGTTGTTTCCCACACCCATGAATTTATACCGCTCTGATACCATGTTCAGATTCATGAGAGAGAGAGAGAGAGAGAGAGAGAGAGATAGAGAGAAAAATGTATCCTCGTGTATCTTGTCTATCTGCAGCCCTCTAAATAAGGCTTATATAAGAACAAGGGTTAGACACCCTAATTACATAATTACACAATAACCCTAACTATTATGGGTAATTACATAATGACCCAACACTATAAAGAATATACATTCTAATAGAAATGACCACATTCGGGAGATGGTTGGAGTAGCACAAATTAGAGATAAAATGTGACATCCCACATCACCTGGGGGAGAGGTTTGATGAAACTTATATGCGTGGACATCCTTTAACCGTGTAGATGCATTTTGAGGAAAATCGTGAGCATGGAGAATGTGGAAAGCAAACATTATGTACACAGTGCGAGGCAAGTAGTGACAAATGGTATTAGAGCCATTACAAGCTGAAAATGGGGGAGCGTGCACTCAGGCGAGCGAGGATGCTGGTTCCAAGGGGGTGATTGTGATTTTCTGACTTCCACTTCCATATCACCCCGGGGGGTGGGGGGGAGTTTTGATGACACTTATATGTGTGGATATCCCTTAACTGTGTAGACGTGTTTTGAGGAGCACGAAGAGTTTGAAAAGCACACAATATCTAAACGGTGTGGGGCGGGTTGCGATGTAAAATGAGAGAAAAAGGGTTAAGGTTGTTTGGGCATGTGCAAACAAGACCTTTAAATGCGTCGGTTAGGAAGAGTGACATAGTCCACAGTGAGGGTAATACCAGGGAAAGAGGAATACCAAAGTTAATGTGGGTGGAGTTAGTAAAGTAGGATATGATAGCATGTGATTTGACTGAGGCTATGGCCTTAGATAGAGCGGAATGGAAACATAGTATTCATGTAGCCGACCCCAAGTAGTTGGGAAAAAGGCTTGTTGTTGTTGTTGTTGTTTGGAAAAGATTTGGTCGAACTACGTTATGCATGGACTCTTTTAGATACATATAACTACCCATGTTAGTCATAGGACACTAGCATACAGGTGGGATGTGTGTCACTCATGTTTGGTTGGAATTAAATTAAGGTATAACTGAAAAGTCAAATGTATTATTGAACATGAATACTCTCGTGTCGTGTTCCCTTTGTTGCATTATTGTTTCAAAACAAGTTGAAGTGCGGATTTTGAACACTACATAAAACACCATTTTACCCTAGAAAAATAAAATAAGCGTATTAAGAATATGAATATATAGCTGTGTTATTGCATCTGATGTTTAAACTTATATCCGCATCCAATGTACCTAAGCCTGCATAACACAGGTTGTTGTCAATATACAGTTGAATCTGTAGTCTATACTTCCCTTTTTTAATGGGTTTCTATTCTTACCATTTTAAGGTGGTTAAATAAATAATTATATGATGTCTGGGATTCAGTTATTCCTTATCAGCTGTTGTTTAAGGGGTTCTCTATTTATTGTAAGGTTGGTTGGCCTCCAGGGGGTTAAAACGCCCCTCCACCTTCCAATCAACATATTCTCCTATTAATACAGAATTTTCTTCTTATGTAAAGAATATAAAATCTGAAAGTTTATATATTAAATGCTAATTTGGATGAATCCAGTCAATTTGACTGAGATTTCAGATGATGTCCAAAACATATAACTTGCAACCATTCCTCCCTATTATTTTATAAGTTCTTTAATTCTGGCATTTTCAAATTGTAATTATTTTTTTTTTTGTTTTACATGCTGTATAATATTGTAAAAGGATGCTAGTTGTATTTGCAGATGAAAAATGGAATAGATTTTAAATTATTTGAATCAACTCTTAACTCTTTAATAGGGCTTCTCTTATTTAGACTGGTGCATTGTATTCGAATTTCTATATCAGCTATTTCAATTGTAAGAATCAATCATCTGACTATGTCCTTATGACAAGGTAAAATTTACAATTTAAGCAATTCCTTCAGGGTGATGGACGACAAAAATATGTGGGCAGGATCATAGAGTTTTTCAAAACAGTAGAAGGAGATGATTATTTTAGGGTCCAGTGGTTTTATAGAGCTCAGGATACGGTATGTAGATTCTCAAATCTTCTAATATTCTTTAATGACATATTATTTTACCAAGTATTTGGTGCTTCCTTTTTTTTTCTCCTTCCTTTCAGGTTATGAAAGAAGCAGCTGCTTTCCATGACAAGAGGCGTTTATTTTATTCCACTGTAATGAATGATAATTTATTAGATTGCATTATTTCAAAAGTTGGCGTCAAACAAATTAGACCCACGGTATGCTTCAGTCTTAAATTCTAACTCTTAAATAAATTATTATTATTATCATCATTATAATTATTTTGCTTTTTTCCATTTTATCATACCCCAAATTCCATTTGGCGCAACTTATAAGTGCACATACTGATTGCAAAGCACACTCTCATTGTCCATATGAGCTTTATAGCAATTTATGGTACAATAGATGTCTTCCGAATAAAATTCCATATCATTGGAACACCAACAAACAACTATACATAAACGAAGTGTGTGAAAACTTCCCTGAAACCCATGTAACAACTACTATCTCACTGTAAAATAAGTTGGAGATCTCATGGATACATAAAAATGTTGTGCATTAAATAGTACAAATTCCCACAATACAAATCCAGAAATTTCGATGCTATTTCAATTCTTTCTTCCCTCAGCTTGAAATGTTAGAAATAGAATGGAATGAGCTCAACAACTTAGTAAGCAGATATACTTACCCTTAACCTAGGATGTTATTCAGCTAATTCATCCCAATATGATAATCAATTGAAAGTTTATTTAGTTTACTCTTAACCTAGAATAGAAATATTGTTTCACAAAATTAAATCCTAGGGTAAAAGGAAGTATATCTACTCACCTTGTTGTTCCCAAAAATCAGTGGCCTTCTCTGACCTCCTCTATTCTTTGATTCTCTCTTTTACCCTCCCTTTTATTTTATTTATTTTATCTACCATTAGGCTTGTCTTAAACCTAAAAGGGAATATGTGTACTATGATTTTTATGATTTTATGTGTTGGGTTGCACTTTTTGGTGTATTCACCAATGAAAAATAAGTATATAAATTAAGCATATTAAATTTTGGGTTATTACATTTCTCTTTGCTGGTTTCCTGTTTTCAAATTCTGTAGAAGGCTTGCAGAGCATTCACTTTATCTTTTTCCTGTTTTGTTAATGTTGCATCTGATATTGTTGAGTTGATTGTTTTCGTAATTGTTGCAGCTAGGTTTAAACTTAAACTCTATTCCACCATCTGACTTTTATTATGATATGGAGTATTGCGTGGAATATTCTACATTCCGCACCTTGCTAAACGGTAAGAATGTTGATATTGGTCATGGTTTTAGGTTGTTAGTTCCTAGTAGCACTGAAAAAAGAAAAAAGAAAAAAAGAAAAAGGAACATGACCTTAGTGCCATCAAAAATATTGGGATAACTCCTGGCATTATTTATTTATTTTTTAGTGTTATGCATTTAGTAGAGCCGCTCACAAGATAATTAATCCTATTTATGCCATTTATCCAAATTTGCATGTCAAATAATCACAACAACTTATAGTCAGTTAAAACATTACAGAAATTTAAATACCAACAACACATATATGCATAAATAAGAAGTACTTGGACTACTTATACAACATGCTATTTATGCGATGCATGTGTTTTTATAACACATCAACCTACGCCAATAAATTTGTGATATGATTACTATATGGTTGCACTCAGTATTTAATAATACACACTTCTATAAAGCTATGGCATGGGATTTTTAGATTTCCTATTATACGTTAAAGTTTCTGTATAAAATTAAAATTCATAATTTGGATCATACCGGTGGTTCATTTTATTGAGTATTTTGCATGCCTTAGTCGGCTGGCCCTCCTTTTGAATATAGGCTACATTATATGATGCAACTTGGTATGTATTACACTTGAAAGTTCATTACCAAACAGCAATTGATAGTGGTCAAACAAGATAGTGGAGGCAGTGCTTTTGCAGTCAACATAAATAGGATGACAGACTGTAGACATGCTGAGACAGAGAAAAAGAATTAGGAGGCAGCTGCATATGAACTTTCTCATGAATTCTTCGGGAGAATTTGCATTTTTTGTATCAAGCCGATATGGCAACTATGAATGTACACTACAAGTTCAAGGTCAGGCAATCAATATTATACAACTGGGGACACCATGGCTGCAATTGACCTTTATAATTCTTCAGAACCATTTGTTCGAGACTTCAAAATAATAAGAATTCCATATTCGGAACAAAATTCTGGGCATGAGTGCTAATTAAGACATACTAAATTCCATATGATTATTGTTTAACTCTTAGGGCTAAATGGCTGCAAGGAAACACCAATATAATAAAACTAGTATTACACATAGTACTTTTGAGTAACATGACAACATAATTTTGAATCCCAGTACCGGTTTATATTTGTGGGAGTAGTGGTTGAACTCTAATCCAGATTGGTTATCAATGCCATGTTTTTTTTTAAAAATCACTACCATTCCACTAACGAGTCAATTATATGTTTATTTATTTATTTATTATTATTATTATTTTAAAATTTAACTTCTTGGATTTGTGTGTTGTTCCTTGTCAATTATATGACACTTAAGATGAAGTGTTTCTTGTTACATTGGACTTAATATTTGTTTGAAGTAAAACTAAAAACGAATTATCATCTATTGTGAAGAACATTGCACTGGCTAACAGGTTATATCTGCAGCTACAAATCATATACTTTTTTTTTGCGGGGAAAAAAATGCAAAATATTTTATACCTCATTAATTCATGACTCAGCCACCAAAAAGAATTAAGGTTTTTAATAATCTTTATTATTGCCGCATCGTTATCATTATATGAAGCCTTATGTGGTCCTTGTTCGAAATCATTGGAAGATCTTGTCTCCACAGTATTACCACTGCTCACTTTTGCTTCTACTAAATTCTTCTTGTTCTTGCTCATGATAACCACAAGGCACAAACATTTGAACATTACCATATCCATAGATCTTCGGAGGAAGTGAAAGTTCGCTGTCACTACCCATAATGTGGTCAAAAGAATGAGGTTGAGAGAGTGCTACATGAGGTGGTAGATAGTGGAATTATTGTGGTTGGTTATCGTACAAGAGCTACGTGGGTTGTGAGTAATTAGGAGGACCCCCATGGTGCCCTTGTCCCAACCCGGCTCTCCAATATAGTGCACTGTATAATATTCATCGCTACTATTGTTTGATGAGTGACATTTAAATTTTCTTGACCCACCCATATTATGGAGCTGTGGTGCTATGGTGGAATTTCTTCAATTTCATCATCATTATAAAAACCATGAAGTCCATGCTCCACTAGGCAAGGTGAAGCATTAGGATCAACTTGTCCAGATATCCAGCTTTGTACTATCCGATTTGGCCTTGCTCCTCGGCCATGCCTGCCCCTGCCCTGCCAGAATGTCCTCCAGTGGCAGAATCTTCAATAGTGTTTGGGATTTTATCACTCCCACTCCTACCCACAACCACTAGGTAGATTTATTCCTTACTAACTCTACTCATGTTAAATTTGTCCTTCCTCTTCCCTTAACCAATTTTCTTTCATTTTATCTCCAATTAATGTTACTCCAACCATCTCACGAATGTGATCATTTCTAATTCTATCCTTTCTACTCTTATTGCACATTCATCTCGACATTCACATTTCCACCATGCTCACTTTATGCATTTGTTAGTGAACTTATTTCCTAGTTGCTCAACATTCTGTCCCATAAAATACGGCTGGTGTAATTACTGTTCTATAGAACTTCTCTTTCAATCTTAACAGGATACACCGATCACTTATACTAGGAGCACTTCTTCATTTATGCCATTTTGCCTTGGTTTTATGATTAACATCATCTCCAATTACTCCTTCATTATGAATAATTGAGCCTATTTGAGATACTGGACTAATTGTATTGTTTTGACAATCATCAAGTAATATATGGAGATTATTCATTATAAATTTCCCTTGGTTGGTAAAGAATTTTTTAAACTCAAATCCTTTTGTTTTCCTCATGAATCATTTGTACTTATTATATTTTCTGTGTTTTTACTAGGGTCTATCTATTCATCCAGTTATGTATATATATATATACACTTTTTTTTTGTTAGTATCAAGAGAATAATTATTTCCAATAAATAATAAACTTGATTTGTCTTCTTTTTCCTTAATATTTTCATTATTTCCTATGCTTTGAATTTCCACAAAATATGAATACTTCTTCAAATGACTGAAGTTCATATAAATACCTATTTTAAATCCTTGACTTGACTTTATAAGATTTCTACATTGCTTCAGATAATTCTGTAGAGAGCCATGATTCAGCCTCACCAAATTATGTTGAAACTTCCCATACAACGATCAATACGACCTCTTTGGAGGATACACCCAGTTGTGAACTTTATAAAGCGGAGCTGGGGTTATTAGATCTTTATTCTGGTTGTGGTGGAATGTCAACTGGATTGTGTCTCGGTGCCAAACTTTCCCATGTTAATCTTGTAACGGTAATTTTTCAATTCACTAAATTTCATTTTTGTGAAGATGATTTATCTTTAAGTTGTTTGATTTGTCCTTATATTGTTCAATTTTATTCCCTTTACTTTAGCGATGGGCAGTTGACTATGATAGCTTTGCATGTGACAGTTTGAAACTGAATCATCCAGAAACACAGGTGAGTGCTCCTTGTCTTCTATAATTCTACACCCAATCTCATGGTGTCCACAAATCTTTGGAGGTGATATGAAATGCTTTTATGCTTCATTTCTTTAGGTTAGGAATGAAAGCGCCGAGGATTTTCTAGAACTGTTGAAGGGATGGAAAAAGCTGTGCAACCAGTATGTGTTCAATGATTTAGAAAGAGCACTCCAGTCTGGGGCAACTGACACGAGAGAGGCCAAAGATGAGACAAATCGTCCATCAGATCTTAAGATTCCTGCAGGAGAATATGAAGTTTCATGCGTAGTTGATATTTGTTATGGTGATCCCAGCAATTCAGGAAAGCGTGGGTTAAAATTTAAGGTACTCAATAAATATACTCGTGTTTACCTGTGTTAGTTTATTTTTGAAGAGCTTATTGAATTATATCATTCTTTTAGTGAATGAACTTATTGAATAGCTAAGATGCATGATATGGGATGGGATACAGATGTGATACAAGGATATGTTCATGCAATAAATTTCTAAAATGCTGGAAATGGGCATGTAAATAAAATATATATATTAAAAAAATTATATTATGTACGGTAAATAAACATTTTGTGGCAGTACCATGAAATATGTAATCTATAATTTATACATTTGTAATATTCTGTCTCATAGAGAAAGACATAACGACAATAAATTGGGGTAGGTCGCTAGTAAAAGTTCACTATCAACAAGTCACGACATGTGTGTGTGCACATGCATTTCTGTATATATATATATATATATATATATAGATATGTATATAGATGCACATAATTATTTGATGACTTCTCCTACTACTACGTGTCTATGTCCACTACTTCAATCTTTATATTAACTTTGTCAAAACCTTCAATTTTGTTTCTCTTACAATTATAGTTTGTTTTCATGTTAAAAAGAAAATCTTATTTGATGTTCAAGCTTCATTTATCACATATTACCCTATATTTATTAATTGTCAGATAAGTGACTGAAATTAAGAGTTCTACTCTAGATTATGGACGTGTACAAGATGTGTTGATCACTGGATCATGTGTACGAGTGTCCGGGAAGTGTTGGTACTCGACACGGATATGGTTCCTTCTGCTTCTTAGTTGAACAGTGACATAGTCATATATAAACTGATTGGTTTTGTAATTTGAAGTCTTTTTGTTATTAGCATCTGCAGATTGAGCTTAAATTAAGTAGATAGTAGATGCAAGGCAAAATATGGATTCTTCTTCAATAAGGCAGACGAATGATCTTTAATATCATACATGAAATTTTAAGGGTAAAGTACACTCACATCCCTTGAGGTTTTGTCAAATTACACGTGGGTGGAGTGTTTGTAGTTTATTGTTTGACCTCCCCTGAGACTGTTAATTGGCTGAAGGATGTTAAATGTTTGGTTGAAAAGTCAATTATATTTGTAATATTATTATAATGTAAAATATTCATTTTCCTCTCTCCTCTCTCTTCTTCCCCTTTCCACCTCCAGTCCTCATCCCACCACAGCCACCTTGTCCAACACTGTTAAACCACCTCTCTATCAACAACAAATCATATATACACACACACATAATATATATGGTTCTTGATATAAGTTATATATTCAAAATACACATAATCTCTCACTTTAGAAAAACCCATTTTGGGTTTGTTCAAAAGCATCTACTGTGGAGGTGTCAACCACCACATCCTGCTGCCTCCACCAATGGTGGGGCTTGGGCTTACCAGTAGTGGGTTTCAACCATTGATTGGCTCTCTCTCTAAATATATATATATATTCTCTCTCTATATATGCACACAAATTACATAAATATATATATATATGGGTCTCTCATGGATCGACCACACTCACCATAAAGCATTAGGTAATAGAGCGGGGAATGGGTCGCCCGACCGGAAACGATAGCAATGGTTTTGGATCTGGGTCTATGCAGAGTGCCAAACATATGTGTGTGTGTGTGTGTGTATATATATATATATATATAATGATGTATTTTGATCCAATTGCTGCCAGAAAACAGCGGTTATTACGTGATTCTCTCAAACATTCTCTCGAACATATATTCTCGTGCTAATCAGTGGGAAAATGCAACAATAATGAGGCAAATGATGAAAGAAAAAGGAGTTAAGAAACCGCCTAGTTACAACCTGATTGAGATAAATGGAAAAATCCATAATTTTATGGCTGGTGGACTTGAATCGACTCTCAATAGTCCGGTTCGAATAGTTTAATCTTTTTCTTGAATATATAAGCATATGCGTAATATACATATATATATACACGTGTATGTATATAAAATGATGCAATATGGTCTAATGAGGAACTGAAGATATGACTTGGAAGAATTAATTGATTTGTTCTGGTTTAGTAATTGATAGAAAACCGAGAAGATTTGGCAACAATTGAGAATGTTCGAGAGAAGCACATGGCTTAGGCCTTCATTTTCGGTCATACGGGCAAAGTAATAGGACTATTTCTGTCTTTTCAGACAAAACAAGGGTAATTTAGTCATTTTTGAATTTTTGCTAATGTTTGTGACAGACGGATAATGGGAGGGAGGTCGTTGAGCACTTGCGTCAAACCTCAGGGGAGGTCAAAATATTAAACCCTCAACACTCTATCGATCTGTAATTTGACAAAACCTTAAGGATGTACTTTACCCAAATTTTAACTACATTTAAGGGATGGATATGAAATTAATATCATAAATTGCAGGTCAAAATTAAAGAAGAGCTTATAATTTAAAGGTTTACCTATTGTAATGATAAACTTTTTTGGTGTCTGATAATCCTTGCTAAGTATTACCATATGATTTCTTATGATTTATGTGAATTACTTCTTGTGGCAATACTATGTCCCACATGCTATCATTGTATCAGTCCTTCAAGATCTCATGCTTTCTATCTGCCATTAGTGCAGCATATTATATTCTTAAAAGCAAATGAGTACAAGGCTGTCAACTAGCTATTTTTATTTTATTGTATGCTGATCCCATTAACTTCCCAAGTACCATCAACTGTTCGGTATCATAACCTTTGTGGATTATTTGCCTATAATTGAAGTAATTAGGCTACTATTACATGTACAGTAAGTCTGCTCTGTCAGAAATGAGCATCCAGGTTGAACTAACTTCAAAGATATGTAATTATTCTTTGCCAAATGTGGCATTTAGCAAAGTCTTGCCAGACACAGTAAAGTATTGTGATTCATCCTCCTTAAGTAAATTTTAGTGTCCTATTTAATTTTTCATGTAGTATGTTGATTTCTATTCATGTTCATCAAATCCCGTTTGCAAATTCTCTGTGAACATATCCGTTACTTATTACTATTTTATTAGGTACGTTGGAAGGGATATAGTTCGAGTGAAGATACGTGGGAACCAGTTCAATCATTGAGGTTGTAATTTCTGTCTATTATAAAATAATTACGCCTTCTATATTTATATATTTTTTGGGATTTTGTGCATATTACTTGTCCTTGTGTATTTTCCTCAGCAATTGTGAAGAACGAGTACGAGATTTTGTAAGAAGTGGATTCCAATCTAAACTCTTACCACTTCCAGTAAGTTGCTTTTACTAATTTGTACGATCTATATGCTTCGTACAATTGAAGTATTTACTTTACTGTTATTCTTTTATTTAATTTCCCAAACTCTACAATTTTTATATTACAGGGTGGTGTTGATGTTATATGTGGTGGTCCTCCATGTCAAGGGATTAGTGGATATAATCGCTTTAGAAATGTTGATGCCCCATTGGATGATGAAAGAAATCGTCAAATAATTGTCTTCATGGACATAGTAAAATTCTTAAAGCCCAAGTATGTATTGATGGAAAATGTGTCCGACATCTTAAGGTTCAATAAAGCCTCTCTTGGAAGATATGCATTAAGTCGTTTAGTGCATATGAAATACCAAGCAAGGCTTGGAACTATTGCTGCTGGCTGTTATGGTCTTCCACAATTTCGGTTGCGCGTTTTCCTCTGGGGTGCTCTTCCCAGTGAGGTGAATGTCTTCTTATTGTGTTGATCAGAAATTATTTTTCAAGATAAATTTTAAAATAAATAATAATTTCAAGATATACTTAATGGTCACATAAAGTTAGTGAAGGTGGAGGTTATTGTGCTTAAAATAAAATTTTAACTTATCAAAAAAAAAAAATAAATAAATGAAGTATTTGTTGGGGCTGTTTGAGATTGTCATCACTAGAACTGTTGATGATTAAAATATGTTTTCCTCATTGGATGAGTGATAGTTATAACAAACTTGTTTTAATTGGGATGAAAAATAACAGCGTTTTAAATGCTTGAAGTGTAGCATTGGATGATTGCAATTCCAAACGGTGTCCATTCAAAAGGCTACAAAAAAATTAGACTTAACTTAAAATTCTGTATAAGGCAGATTGTTTCCATGTGGTGTCCAAGCAATCATGCTATGAATGTTCTTTTGCTTGCAGAAACTACCCCAATTTCCACTTCCAACACATGATGTTGTTGTTAGATATTGGCCTCCACCTGAGTTTGAGGTACTACTTCAATTGTCTGTGAGTTCAATTGGTAAGTGAAATTCCCTAGTCACTGTATTTCTTATTATCTTCCTTAATGTTGTAGCGAAATACTGTTGCTTATGATGAAGACCAACCTCGACAACTTGAAGAAGCCGTCATTCTTCGTGATGCTATATCTGATCTTCCAGCTGTATTCTTATCATATTTATTTTGGTTGGTTTGCTGCTTTAATACAATTTGTCTGTATTCTCATAGAAATTATTACTATAGGTGACGAGCCATGAAACCCGTGAGGAGATGACATACCAAATGCCTCCGGAAACCGAATTTCAAAAATATATAAGGTTAACTAAATATGGTAATGATATTATCTTTGGTAGCATAACGTGGAAGTAATGTCTATATCATACCTATTATTTATCTATCTTGCTTCTGCTGCAGATATTCTTGAATCTGGACATTTACTTTTCCCTTGCTAGTTACTTTGTTTCCTAACTAATAACAATATCAATTATGTAACCCGTCTCATTAGATAATTAGTTGGTCTCATTGAGTTTTTGCATTGCAATAGTTCTGCTTTCCATTGATGTTATGTACTGTGTAATTCAATTATGAGGCTCTCTATGCACTTCTTTGTTTGAATTGATTGTTGCAGGTTTGAGTTGTTACAAGTTTTCAGGTATAGATTGGAGCCTTTGTTTTCTTGATTCTGTTTTGCTTTTGAACCATCTTATGCAGAACAGTTTTTTGTATGTAATGACTGCATGCACGATACAGTTGGGCTTAAAAGCTATGTAAATTATTACCGGTTTAACTGAAAAATTACAAGTATCAATTGAAAGAAACCATTATTGGTTATATATCAGAGTAAGATAACAGGAAAGTAGTGCAACTAGTCCCAAACTATGTAGTCACATTGGCGCAATGTTCTGAAAAATGCCAGCAAGGAGCAACTGCTGTCTTAGTGCCGTCTCTACCTAAACTGGGTCATGGAAGCAGTCCTAGTGGCCTACAGCTGTCTCTATCTAAACTGGGTCATGGAAGCTTACTCGTGTAATGATCAAATAATGGCAATAATTGAGAATAAATAATCAAGCACTCTTCAAACAATATTTAACTTAGTTCAGAAAACCTATACCTTCTTCCATGGTTGAGAAGACTCTTCTATTTTTTTTGGCAAGTAAGAGAGTATTTTTTTCTTTTTTTTCTTTTTTTTTTTTTTTTGGTATATATCAACAAACCGGAGGCATGTACAAAGGGGCATACCCCAGGGTTGTACAAGGGCTGATAAAAAAATCCCCAGTTCCACCAATCAACTGACTAGTTGTCCGAGAAGTAATACAGAAAAAGGCAGCCCAAAGCATTTACATGATATCGTTTTTAGTGCATCCTCGGTCCATAGAGACAAAATGTCGGACTGGTGCCAATTCATCATGGAAGGAAGGACTCTCTAAGCCGGGATCACTAACTAATACTAATCTAACACTAATATAATAAATGATGCAACTCTATACATGAATTTATGGACAGCAGTTAATTATTTAGTCAGTCATAAAAATAGAGTGTTGAAGCACGAAGAAAATTGAGGGTGGTTCAGCTCCAAATCTTGCAACCACTGACCTTTGTTCTGGAGTGAAGAAACAGACTAGAGGAGAAGAACTGCCAACGCAGGGCTGTGGGGTGCTCATTTGGATACCTGAAGATAAAATCAGAGTAGGAAGGGAGTAGACATCATTCAAAGGTGGAATCAGGCAAATTCCATTTTCTCGATATTAGAATCTGGGAATATCTGACAATATAGCTTCAATCCGATGCCTTCTAGATGTTCTTGGGGTTGTGACTCTCATCATGGTAGCTGTGTTCATGGACTCTAGCATTCGTTGCTCTCCAGAGGCCATAAACTGTAGCAGCCACGGCAATTCTGTTGTTTGTTTAGCAAAGCTCTTGCCTGAAATATGAGTACAAGCCCATTGTAGTGTTTGGTCTCAACTCCCAGTAGACCGGGCTATAGCCTGGTTTTGATGCTGTCCCAGATTTGCATGCTGAAGCTACATTCGAAAAATAGATGGCTGTGGGTTTCAACTGCTCTTTTGCAAAACAGGCAAGTGTCATGCTGCAATTCTCCACACCTTGAACTTTTCCAATGTTCAAAGTTTTTCCTTAACATCATTGGCCATAGGATGAATGAGGGTTTGGGCACAACAGAAAGCCACACAATTCCAGGCCAGGTCAAAGAGCATCTCTGGGGTCATTAGCTCAATCCGAACTTGTTTGATGAGAAGTTGATTCAAGGACTTCTATAGAACTTGGTCAGGTTTGTGAGGCCTTCATAGTTGATTCATTAGGGTCGCCAACTTCTACCCAACTAGTGGAAGTATCCGCAATTTTCACTGAGGATGGGCAGAAATAGAAATTTCTCTTCTAACTTTAGCTGCCCAATTGATTTGGAGGACTCTCTCAAAGCCCAGGACCATTCACCATAAGCTATAATATCAGAAACTCTTGCCGTATTACCAAGTCCTGAGATTAGAAGATTCTACTTCCTGTAGAGAGAATGATGTGGCCCTTGGGGAGACAATTGTCATGCCACAGTGACGTGTCTCTGCCATCCCAATCCTTTGGACAAAGAACCTCCTAACATTACCCCCTACCTTCAAGATGTTCCTCCAACTCCAACTCCAACTAGAGTCTACAAGGGTTGAAATACTCCACAATTTTCTGTGCTTGGTGAGAAAGTCTTTGACCAATTGAACCACATAGAATGTGGAGTAGAATATATATATATATATATATATATATATATATATATATATATATATATATATATATATCTGACAATAGTAGCTCTGCTCCAAACTGGATGCTTTGATTCCCAGACTACATTCTATAGTAGGGAAAAAGACTACTCCATTGGACTTTAGCTGCACCTTTATTATGAGAGGTTCATTTCCAAAGAAACAGATGCTATTTTACTATTATCATGGCCAAATTACCGAGGTGGAGAAGAGGCATACACGATACTCAGAAGTTACCCGCTGGTGTTGAGGCCACGCTCACTCTTGTGTTCCCTCGCTCTTAACATACACCTCTTGACAAAATTATGTGAGGAGAATCCTCACTGACATTTCTCCTGTACATGCCAACCAATAACCTAAGCATACATTTATAGGAGGAATACAAATTCCTTTTGGCCTGTAAAACCCAAATAGATCTTTCTGACCTAGAATAATTTTATGGAAAGAAATCTAGTTAGGGAGTTTAAAAACACTTCCTGGCAAACTCCACAGGCAAAATCTTGTGATAAAGAAATGTGAAAGTATTTCGGAGAAAATAATTCTTAAGCGCTGCTCCTGGCTTCAGTGTTTTACCCTCTAATTGCTAAAGACAACTTGTAAAACCATTTTTCAGCACATGAATGTGTCTGTCCAATTCACGCAGTTCTTAATTTCAGGCCGTAAAACCATTTTTCAGCACATGAATGGTATCTGTCAAATTCACGCAGTTCTTGATTTCAGGCCACTTTATCTGAATCTTTCAATTGTTCGGCTAAATATTTCCAGAGTGTAGGACATTGACCATTTTGTGACTTTTGCAATGCAATCAAACACAAGCTGGCTGATTGACTCTATCTGCAACCAAATTTTAATTTAACTCTTGAAGCTTTACTTGCATATGGATCTTAAGAATGTTTCCTGATAAACGAGCCACTACCGATATTCCATAAACTCCTTTCATCATCATCGTTGCCTTAATCCTATGCGAAATTATGAATGGGGTCAACCACATGAATTCTCTCTCCAGTCTTTTCTATAACATGCCATTTCACCTACATTGTTTAACTTTTAAAAGTCATTTTTAATAACCTCATCCCATGTTATTTTTGGTTGACCTCTTTGTCTTTTACCTCCCATTACAACTAGTCTTCCTCATTTGACTGACTCATCACTAGATCTCCAATGGAAGTGTCCAAACCATCTAGGTCTACTTTCTCTAATTTTCTCACTAATTGGTGCCACCCCTAATTTCTCTCTCACACTTTCATTAGTGATCCCATCTCTTCTAGTAACTCTACTCATCCACCTTAACATTCTCATTCCCGCTATATGAAGGTGTTGTTCTTGTTTCCATTTTAGGGCCCAACACTCCTCTCCATACAATATATAGTTGGTCTAATAACGGTCCTATGAACTCCTCAACATTCCATGAACTCCTTTGGCTTTTACAATTGCACAAGCAACCAAGGACGAAATCTAAACTTCGCCAAATGTCACAAAATGATGAACAACCTTGTGATACAAAACAAAATCATGAACAACTGGAGGACCTAATCCTCGGTTTTGATAATCAATAAGGTTAGTACCTGTCCTATAAGAACAATCATTTGAGTACCTGTAACTGCCTTCTAGTGCCAACAAGTTTGTTCATCTTCTTATGTAAATATTATAGATTTTGAAATTCATATGTATGAATGGAGACTCTGCTATTTTCAAGGGAATCTTTTGAAGATCACCCTCTCACGTTGCTTACCGAATGTGATTTATAGGAGAGCAAACTGCAAAGAAGATGAATGTTGGCATTCCAGCATGTGGGAATTTTCATGTTCTCAAGAATAGAACACTTGTTTTTTCTTGTTCGAAGCATTGTGAAAGGATGATAACTGCTAGCAAAGATTAGATGCCATTTGAATTATGTTACATGGACTCTTCAAAAGGAGTGAAGTACCCATGTCGGACACATTCTGCTCGGACATGCGTATGGGATATGTGTCCGAATCTTTTGGGTGGACTTGTAGTTAAAAACCATATTCAATCATTCAATTATACTATATTATTAATATAAAATGAGTTAAATGCCTATATTGAACACTATATTAGATTAAAACATTGCTTTACTGTAGAAAGCGAAATAAAATGAATATTTAGCAGTGTCCATGTGTCCTTCTGTTTAGAGATACATACCCGTGCCCGACACACATACCCGAGTCCAGGTAACATAGACTTTAAAGTGCCTGTTTGGGAAGGGCACTTGTATCAAGTAGAAATCATAAGCACGGATTTAGACTTGCTAATGCAACCTCACTATGTTTCTAGACAAAATACATTAAAATTTTCTGAGAATTAATTTTGTTCTATTACTCATAAAAACAGAAATATATGGATATATATGTACATATCTAGATACTACTGAATTGTGAGTAATATAACAGTCTTTTAACAATTGATGAAGAATTGGTTGCACTAAGGAGACAAAGTTAAGTTGAAAGACATCGAGTATAACAAAAAGTACAAGTGATGATAACAGCAAAGGTTTTGTTGACTGCAAGACATATACATAATTTGTACATTTGAGGATGATGCTGTCGCAAATTATGACTTGTTCGTCGATGAAGGCTGTTAGAGAAATTAAGATAAAATGAATATAACAGAGTCCTCATTTGATTTATAAACATTTGGAGTTTTTTGGTATCTCAGATCAAATACATATTATTCTGTGAGAAGCTTAGAATTATGCTTGTAACTACAAATGAGATTTACCTACCAAAAAAAAAAAAAAAATTGCACATAAGATCTCGTTGGTTACAAAATTGTATATTGGCTAAGAAGATTTTTATTTAGGGAAGTTGAAGAGAATTTTTTTAATGTTAATAACGGCATTAATAAAAAAAATTTAATCATTGGTGCATATGAAATCTTGTTGATTACACATGGAGATTTTATTTAGGGAAGTTGAAGAGAATTTTTTTAATGTTAATAATGACATTAATCAATATATATATATATATATATATATATATATATATATTTAATTCATGCATGTCAACTGTACCAAAAATATGTATTCAACCATTTGCATTACAGAATTGACTCTTAGCCATCCAAACAGTTTTTATATGCTTGAACAAATTCCCTAATGCACAGTAGGGTTCTCCATTATACTTGTGAACGACTATTTTTAAACTAACTAGTCGTTAAATATGGTGTGATGGAGGCATGCCCTTGTTGTTGTAATAAAAGACTAAACGAAGAAAAGTAGTGTTTATCTGAAGAACTATTATGCTCTCTTCAGTTACTTATCATTCTTCTTATGTGTTGTTTCAGCAACGTTTACAAAAGTAGATAAAGATATTGCTACAAGGATGAGGTCAGTGATTCCATCTGTTGGGTTAATATGGAAATTAGAGATTGGCCGCATTTGTGCTAATTTATAATTACTCTATCTTAACATCCAACTGCTGGTTCTATGAAGGTGGAATTCATGAACTTAATAATTGGCTTATTCTCAAAATTGTAAGAAGTGGTAACATCTCTAATACCTAATTTGCTACTTAACCAATTGAATATGTTTTGCAACTTCAATCATAATGCTCCTCCAGTATTTGTGATACAATATTTTTCCATTTGACCGAATGCATAGTATTTCTTTAATTAAACCTCATTTGATTTGTTTTATATCTGACTTGACAACCTTATACAAATTATCATAACTGCAACACTCAGATCTGCATACCACTTGACCGATGCATCTCTGTCTTTAGGTGTTGTAGGATACAATTCAAATTTCCATTTGACTGAACGCATAGTATTTCTTCAATTAAACCTCATTTGATTTGTTTTATATCTGACTTGACAACTTTATACATTTAATCATAACTACAACACTCTGATCTACATATCACTTGACCCATGCAACTGAGTCTTTAGCATTGTAGGATAGAATTCAAACTAATAGCTGGTGGACCTTGTGTTAAAGCCTTCTACATGTTAGGAACGTTGATATGTGAAATTTGTTTGTATTATTTGTACATTAGTTTTTAACCTATGTCAATTCTACCTCCATTTGGTGATTGCTTGTTGGAAGCTTTAACTACAATAGTAACATCTTTTTCTATAGTTCCAGATGACTGGTCTTCTGTGACGTGTATGACTGTATAGTGACTTTTAGCTTGTACCCTGAAATGTGTATCTATAAGAAAAGAGTTCATGGTTGTAGGTCTTGATTGACAATCTATTTTCTTGTTTTTGTTTTTTCTTCATTTTGCTAGAGATGATGGGTTTAGCACCGAGTGGAGTTGCACAAATGAAAATGCCTATATTATATGACCACAGGCCATATCAATTGTCTGAGGATGATTATTTACGAGTTTGTCAAATTCCACGCAAAAAGGTTTGATAGATATGAGATTTACGTTGATATTTGAGCTTCTAATATTGTTGTGGTTCTAATTTATTAGCTTCACAGGGAGCAAATTTCAGGGACCTCCCTGGCATAGTTGTGGGAACTGACAACGTGGTTCATCGGGATCCAACAAAGGAGCAGATGAAGTTGCCATCTGGAAAGTCTATGGTAAACAGTTTGTGGCCTTGTGTTCTGAAGGAAGCTTTTCATTATTTTATTTTTAGTTTCTCTTCCTGGAAAAATACATGTGAATTCTGCTCTCTATCCCCTCCTCTCTCTCCTAGTGTAGTTATTTCCTTATTTTATTTCTAAGCTACAATTTCTTTTAGATGAGCACTGAAAAAATATGTTGCCTAGATAATTTCAATAGAGTTTAGAGTTGATTGAAAATTAATTTGAAATGCTTAGATGTTAAGTGGAAATTTAGCTACTAATCATCATTGATTTCATTGAATTTCATAAACAAATGCTGACAGAAGTAGGAAACATTAAACGGAAATGAGCCAAATAACTATTTTTGGTTCATTCAGCTAGGTGAAGAAATTAATATGCACGAAGTGACTGTTTTCATTATTCTAACTTACTTTGGCACGTTTGAGAGCTTTAGCATTTTACAGGTGCATCAAGTAATGGACCGTAAAATCTTAGTATTTAACTAGAGATACAAAATCTTACAAGTTTTATAGACTCTTCAAATTTTGTTAAGTTATTTTTGAAATTTATTTATAAAATATTAAGTTGATTAATAGTAGTAACAAATGAATGCATTAAAATAGTAGTAGTGACTGAATGCATTAATTGATTTGATGAAAAGAGTGAGAGTGGCAATATGTAACAGCTTGCCTCTTAGTGTGGCTCATAGCTGGGTTTAAACGGAGAGGAAGAGAGAGAAATGGAGTATAGGGGTTCAAATGTGCTAGAAATATAAGACGAGAGAGACGTAAAAATGGGGAGAGGATGGGAGAGGGTCTCAAATAGTGGAACCCGGAGAGTAACATAGGTGAGTACTTTAAAGAAGCTGTTGATGCAGAGAAAGGAGGTCATTAGAATGAATTCTTACATCATTGATTATAAAAGTATTTCAGCTAAAGCAATTCCAATCGTATGTAGAAAGGGGAATGTTAATACTCGTTTCTAAGGCATTGCACGATGGATATCTTATGTATGTTGAAACAAAACAAAAAAAATGATGTTGAATATTTCTCTTTGAATCAAACATAATGAAAAGTAAAGTAAAGAAACTTAACCAATAAAAAAATGAAATTCTTCTAATTCAAATCCAACTATAACAGCTAAATGAGAGAAATTGGAGATGTTAGATAAAAGGTTGAAATGAAATTCTTCTAATTCAAATCCAACTATGCGTTTTAAGTGGAAGGACTTTTTACAATTTGATGAAGGGCAACACCATTTTATTTGGGAGTTACAAACTAAAGTCATGCTCATATAGCTATTATTTTGTTATTTAGTATATTAAGATTACATATTGGGAGTTAGATATTAGAGTTTGTTATGACAAACGTAACGAACCCAAGTTGAACCAAGAATCACGAAAGAAAAGTAAACACGTCGCACAAAGAACACAAAGATTTATATGTGGTTCGGCAACAGTCTACGTCCACGGTTGGGATCCGGCGAAAGTTTTCATTATGTGTAAAATCGGAGATTACAAGTTTTCGGCCCGTCACTCTGTTTATGTACGAATATCAGAGTCTCTCTTATCCACCACTCCAAACCCTAAGCGCCCTTATATATCGGGCTACAAGAGACTAATTAGGGTCCACGATCCATGAGCAAAAACTGGTAAAAAATTGTCATCGGGTCATAACCCGGCACCAAATTCGGGCCACAATATCACAGAGTTATATACGTATAATATAACAAATATTAGATTTGATTACGTGTGTGTGTGTAGATATGTATCTGTGTGTGTGTATAGATAAATAATTTGAGAACGCGAGAAATTAATTACTGCTTTACATGGCATTTTAGAATAATAAGGAAACTGGAAAAAACCATATGAACGCTATGTAGGAGAGAGTAATAAGTTTGATCTGTATATTAGATTTTACAAAACCAGAGCATCCATGTCCTGGTTTCCCATGGAAGACAAAATTTGACCAGAATAGGCCGGGTGTTGTGATTCGGACCAGCAGTAATCAAAATTTTGTTTTGTTTGCTTATAGGTACCAGATTATGTCTTCACTTTTGAACAGGGAAAGTCTAAAAGGTGTGATGCTTTACCTTTTACTTTTTGTTTTCCTTTTAAATGCCAATTTACTGAAGTTCCTGTTATATGGACAGACCATTTGCAAGGTTATGGTGGGATGAGACGGTGGCAACTGTAGTGACTTTTCCAAATCTTCACAGTCAGGTATGTCCTTTCTCTAATAATATTATTCTAAAAAATTGAGTTAGACACCTATTTTTTATTTTATTGTAAGCCTCAAAACTTTTGTAGGCAGCATTACATCCAGAGCAAGATAGAGTGCTTACACTACGTGAGTATGCAAGGTTGCAAGGATTTCCTGATTTTTATAGATTCTGTGGGACAGTTAAAAAAAGGTATGAATATTATTTTCGAGAACAGATACTTAACGTGCTTATTGAAATTCAAGGTTGACCGAAGAGTATCACTTCTTTTAGTGATTACAAGTTTACAACATTGTATGCACATAGTGAACGTAGTGGTCAGAAAATAAGGAACACATTTTGAAGTGTTGTTTTTGACATTACCGTTTTGTAATATATTCCACAAGCCCTGACATATGCTTTGTATGAAGGGAAAAAATTCACATAATGAAAGATTGGAAGAGGGTCCAATTATGTAATTGATTGTTTGAGACCGAAGTGTGTTGAGGTTTGGCTCTTTCTAATGGATAACTAATGCTTCGTTTGGTAAGAAGGATGAAAAAATGGGTACAAGGGAAGGTGGAAGAATGGATGAGACAATATGTCCCATCTTTTTGTTTGGTCGAGTGAAATGGAGTAGGAGGTGACACCTTCTATTGTTTGGTAAGAGGGAAGGGAATAAAGTATGTTGTATTTTTTTTTTTTTTTTACCACTATACCCTTGTTGTATAGTTTTACAACACTTGATGAAGGGTAATAACATCACTTTACATAATATGCCATACTTATCCTTCTCTCCCCTCCTCTCTTCTATTCACTTGGAGGGATAAAAAATAGTGGTCCCGGAGGGTGCCTCATTCATCCATTTTTCCCTTCCCTCCTACTTTCCCTTGTACAAAACGATGAAAACTTCCTCGCATTTCCCTCCTACCGAATGTAGCATAAAGGAATGAAAATGAAAGAAAATCAAACTTGGTAGTCAGCCTCTCCCATATATAATTCGAGCAGTGTCGCTGAACTTTGGATTCCAAATATATGCCTAGTTTTCACGACTATATAATTTAGGTTCAGTTGCATGTACAGTAGAAAGGACATTTGCCTTCCACAAAAGACACTAAGAAATCAATTCTCAAAGTGTAATTTGTTATTGTTGTTATTTCTTTGCATTCCCTTTTACATAAATGATGTTGTAATATCTTCTTGAACATTGAAGTACCGTGTGTTTTGGTGCAGGTACCGTCAGGTTGGAAATGCAGTGGCAATCCCAGTCGCACGAGCCTTAGGATATACCCTTGGGATGGCCGTCCAGAAGCTGGGTGGGAATGAACCGCTCATGACCTTACCACCCAAATTCTCAGTCCAGCGACCTTCAATCGACTAAATCAGTCTCATGAAAACAGTTCAGTATTTCTTTTCGTGTTCTTTCATTGCTCTTAAGCAACATTGATAGCACCAACCGGTTGGTGCCGAGCTTACTTTTCATTTGTAAACCTTTTCATGGACATTATTAAATGCTCCAGTGTGTTGTAAACTCTTCAGTCATCTTCAGTAGCCGAAACTGAAAGATGTCAGAATGCCACCATGCTGAGACATTGTTGATTTTATAAGTATCATTTTTTCCCCATGAAAGCAAGTGAGTTTACATTTGCGAGCATTGCTAAATGTGGAGGTGCCAAAATCAGGATGGTTGAAGGCCATCACAGCTTATCATGTATGACAATCTCTATTAGTAATTATGTGGATATTATGAATCACATATGATTCCTTCTATTGTGGAAGGTGATTTGAATAACATAATTTGTAATGCCAGCACTGAATCAGTGGATTTGGAATTGGAGGAAACTTAACTAAAGTCCTTTTAATTCCAAATCCAAATCACGGATTCGGTGCTCCCAAACTTAACACGAGTGCAGGATGAAGTTTTTGTCGAGTAATTTTACAATCTGTATTACCAAGTGGTGCTTGAATGAGGTGACTCAAGAAGTGGCAACTATTTTGTACTGTGGGATTTCATATCACTACAAGATACATTATTCCAATGTTTGTGGAGGGCAGAAAATCATTTGCACATTATTTTAAAGGAAACATCAAGATCATATGGCTAAATTAAATTAATTAACTCGATTTTTTCTATTTATAATATGAACATTTAGTATCTGAACCCATAATTGGTGGCTTATTAGGTTTATAGGGTTCAGAACAGCAACCACCTGATATAGTAGAACAGAAGTTTAATGGAATGCAACTACATTGATACACACACAAATATACATCTAGTAGCTGTGGGTCCCTACCCATCCAGTTGGGTAGGATATTGAGTTCTAAAAACCCTTATAATTATCAAAGGGTTTTGGGTGAGTTTTTTCTTGTAATGCATTAATATTTTCCTGTTAGTCGGACGAACACACTAGAGCGTCCATTTAATCTGATGAATGTGTTTGAGTTCTTCTAGCGGTTTAATTGGTCAAGACTTGAATGAATGTGTCCGTTAATGACCGTGTCCGAGTTCGAGTCCTGGTTTGGCAACTGAAAAGACACTAAGCTGCATTTGTTTGGGTGTATAATAATTTTTAAAAAATATTAATTTATTTTCTTAATTTTTAAAAAATATTAATTTATTTTCTGGTCTGGTGGTCGTAAAATATTTATAAAAAAAAAAAAATATTAAAATCTAACAAAAATGATTTACTCATTAATTTTTAACAAATTATTTTACAGGTCCGACTCGATAACTCGACTTCAATTTAGAACTAGAATTTTGTCATCGAAAAGTAAAGTTAAAAAAAAAAATACCTGAAAAAGAAAAATATGTCGAAACTAAATTACAATTTGTGAGAAAGAGAAAAAAAAAATAAAAAAGAAAAATCTATAAAAAAAAATAGTCAAAGGTTATTTACCCCAAAAGAAAAAAGTTAGAAGGTGACAAACGAAAGGAAGTGAGGAAAAGACCCAACACCTTCCTTCGGTCCCAACGCTGTGGTGTGAGAATATTCTGCCAGTCACCTCGGTACCCCACGCCCCCAACGAAGACGTCGAAACGTGTCCCACCCCATCACTCCACTCTCTCTCTCTCTCTCTATATATATACACACATCTCTCTCTTTCTCTCTCTATCTTTTCGATATGAAGACCCCTCCGGATGCGAATCCGTCCCCATTTGAGGACGTGACATGTGAGGGCAAGAATATTCCCATCCCCTTAATTGCCGGCGAATATTCCACGCTGTCATCCCCCTGGCACTCCTTCCCTATCCTCCAACTCTCTCTCAATACCTCCATCCCACCGTCGAAATTCCATCTCTATCCATCGCACTCAATCCAACGGTATCCAACGGTAGAGGAAGGTGGAGTTCGCACTCTACAAGAATGCACTGTAATTGCTCCCTTTCTTAATCAATTTTTCGGCCAACATGTTTCTTCAGATTCCTCGCCGATCTTTTCTCTCCGTGTTTCTTCTACTAACTCCATTTATATATTTATATTATATATTATACATATAGTCATATATATACTATCTCTCATGAAAAGAAGAGTTGAAATGTAAGACGGAATTGTTCTAGGAATTTGAAATCACTCTAATTTCTCTCTCTAAGATTGAGTTTGATTCAAATTATTAAACTGTTTGAATTCGGATTTGTGTCTGTTGCAAGTCTGACTCCTACAAATTTCAATTCTAGTTTCCTCACATATATATCCAAGCTTCATACCAGAGCTGAAACAGAGTAGCTCTTGTACACAGTAGTTTTCTACTCGCAGAGAGAGAATGTACGACGGAGGTGGCGATAGTGGCCGAGGAGGAGGTTTTTATGGGTATAAGAGTGGGGTGGTGATGACACGTGACCAGAAACCAAGGCTGAGATGGACGGCTGATCTTCATGACAGATTTGTTGATGCAGTCACCAAGCTTGGTGGCCCAGAAAGTGAGTAGTCTTCTTTACTCTGGCAATATGCATGTACATATATATATATTGGAATTTAATGTTTAATTTTCAATTGTTTGTCAAGCATGACTTTGGTGCCAATTACCCAATTGATGTCCAACTATGGATGTTCGTTTTGCCTTATAATTGTTTGATAACTTTGATTGCTAGATGGAATTTGGTACAACATTTAATATAATCTTACTTAACAAAAAAAAATAATAATAAATAAATAAAAAGCATTTACTATAAGCTCTAAACTATGTGCTAAAAAGCTAAACCAAGATCATTAGAATGTTTAGAAAAGACTACAATGAAGTTTAAAGAAGAGGGCTCGATGAGTGTGTGATTTTTATGACTAACAATAGGACAGCCAGTAAGAAGGCCGATGCTGGCTGTTGATTGTGGTTTTTGTTCAGTTCATCAAAATAGTTTTCGGATGCATCAATTTGATAATAACGATCCCTTCACAACTAGTTGAAAAGATAGAGAGTAAAAGGAAATAATTGGCTTTTGTAGGGGCTACAAGTTTCCAATAGGCAATAGTTAGGGCAAATTGTGTAGTTATTAAATGCCACAATTTGAATTGTAAAATTTTCATCTGATTTTTTTAATGGGAAAATTTTGTCCTTTTTAACTGATCAATGATTTTTTAAATTTTTTTGATATTTTAGTGTGTTTTCTATGAAACTTTACTTAAAAAAAAAAAAAAAAAAAAAAGAAAAAAAAAGTGCAAAATTTTTGCCCATTATTTTAACTAGCAAAAAATTCCTTGATCAGACACTCCACTCATATTCCAACTGGTTATATTGATGTCAAATTTACTATCCGTTGAATGCAGGATGAAAAGTAGGGGGTTATACTTATAGACTCATACAATCATAAAACAAAAATAGAAGAATTAAATTGAAAATGACTTTGTGTTCTTGTAAATTACCTATCATTCTCCTATGTAAGTGTTTTTGTAAATTATCTGCAATGCCCCTATGTAATGAAACTAATTCTGCTTGTGTCGTAATAGAATTGTCAACCCAAACTAAACGTTAAAAAATTTCTGTTGGGGGTAGAGGAGAAGAGTTCAAGTTTCATCTTGTTTGTTGGGAGCAGGTTTGTAAGCCGATTCGAAATGGAGGTTTAGGTCTTCGTAGACTGGTGCCTTTCAATAAGGTCTTCCTTAGAAAATGGTTGTGGAGGTTTGGTGTGGAGAGACACTGGCTTTGGAGGCGGGTTGTGGCGAGCCGGTTTGGGGAGTTGAGAGGTGGCTGGAGCTCTCTGGGAGTGAGGGGGTCTCGGGGGGTGGGGGTTTGGAATTTTATTTGGAAGGGGTGGGATCTCTTTTCCAAACATGTTCGGTTTCGACTCAGGGATGGGAGAAGGATTAGTTTTTGGGAGAATGTTTAGTGTGGGGATGTTCCTCTTGCTCTTGCTTTTCCTCAACTTTTCAGAATTGCTTCGGATAGGCAAGCCTTGGTGGTCAACTGTTATCATCTTGATAGTGGAAGACTGGTTTGGGATGTTCGATTCAGGCGATTGTTTCAGGAATGGGAGATTGAAGAGGCCATTCGTTTCTTGGAGTTACTGTATCACCAGAGGATTATGGTTGAGGAGTCTGATAGTTGGGCTTGGGCTACCAACTCTCAGGGGCGGTTTGAGGTGAGATCTTTCTTTAGGTGTCTCTCGGATGATCCTAGAGTTTGCTTTTCTTGGAAGTCTGTTTGGCGCTCTAAGGCTCCTCTTAAGGTGGCTTTCTTTGCGTGGACCTCTGTTCTGGGAAGGATCTTAACTTAGGATAACTTGAGAAGGAGAAACCAGGTGGTGGTCAATCATTGCTATATGTGCCTTTGAGATGAGGAAACAGTGGATCACCTTCTTATTCATTGTACCATGGCTCGTGATTGCTGGGACTTGATGATTGGTTTGTTTGGGATTCTCTGGGTTATTATTGATGTAACGACCCGAACCTGTGGGTCCGAACCGTTAACCGGGTCCTTACCCGAATCCGAGGTCACTTAAGGACACCATTGTCAATCTACATGTCAAGACACCTTCAGTGTACCACCACAACTCATTACATGGGCTAAGGAACTACAAAATAAATAAGGGAATAACTCCAAAGATGGTGGAACAAGAGCAATGAAGGCCTGGCATTTCTGTTGGCCAAAATGGCATTTCGGTTGTTCGAAATGCCTATTCCGGTTGGCCAAAATAGACCAACCGGTTAACCAGTTGTGGCCAAAAATGAGATGAGGTTACTGGAATTTGGATGAAATGTGACCGGTCGGCCGAAGCAGTCATTTCGGTCGGCCGAAATGACCCTGCGAGCTGGGGTTTTGCTTCTGGATTACTACAAGTGAGAAAATGAGTAATGGCCTATGTAGGAGATTTGAAAACTGATCTAAACCTATCCCAACAAGCTGTAAAATGATAAACCACATCCTATGGTTATAAACATCAACGATTACTCAAAATATAATGTTATATCCCCATTCAACATACAATATTAACATAGTCTCAATTTACATCAAACTACTATGGAGAAGTCATAGTTACAGTTCACGGTTAAGCTCTACAAAACGAATACATTTTTTCTAAAGATTGAAACTTTACAAAAGAATGGGTCCAATATATAAAAGTTAATAAAATGAACTTCTAATCCCCTTTAAGCTTGTGATGGGTCGTCATTCGCCACTGCTTTCCTGTACCTGAAAAATGTTAAAATGATGGGGTGAGCACAATGGCTCAGTAGGAGGTGCTTAAGACACACCTCTTATGACCCCGTGAATCCATACAATGAATAGAAACTAAAGGAAACAGGATCATGCCATACTGGGCAGAATACAACCACAACATCAACATCAATAAATCCAAGTCGTGAATGAACTATGCCGTGCAATGGGATGCGATGTCATGCAATGTCGCTCCTTATTTCCAAAACCATTTCCGTCATCATTTCCAAACCGTTAGTGAAACTCGTCCCATGGCAACTCCATGGCGGCACGAGAGGAGGATTGGCTAACTGTCCCTGACCCATGGCAACTCAATGGCGTCATTTGGGGCCTAGGTAACTCAACCACGCTAGGGCAGTCTCCCTAGTCCCCTCTAGGTCGCACTAACGCTGCGGTCCCTACGCAACTCCTGGGCGACCGGTTTTCGCAAAACCTTTCATCAAAACTTTTCCCAAAATTATTTTCCTTTCTTTCCAAAAATAACTTACCCATTTTCTTACCTAATGCCGTGCATGAATGTCTCATATATTTAAATGTCGTGCAATTAGGGGAATTCATGCCTTTCAAGTCAACATTCCACGCTACACATGCTTTACAAAATTTTCTAAAGTATAACTCATGATTTCAACTACAAAATTCAGCACTAAGGCACAATAAGCATAGCTTTACCATCAAATAGGCATGCTTCAATATCATATACCATATAACACATAATCACACACTTAGCACAACGCATAAATAATCTTGCATTAAATATTCACAAATTGAGCATGGTAAATCACAATTTAGAGGAACTGACTCACAAAATCCCATGAGATTGTGAATTAGAGACCCTTACCTCAAAGAATGCAAAAAGCCCTAATTTATACCGAAAAATTCGAAAATCCAAGAGTTGGCTAAATGGTGCTTGGCTCCAATCAAAACGACGGCCTCGACGAGCTCTCCAACTTTGCCTAAGGCAGTACTATCAAATTCCCAAAGGACTAGGCTTGATCAAGCCTTGAATTTGTGGCAAAAGAAAAAGAAAAATGCAAGAAATGAGAGAGAGAGAGAGATTCTGCCGAGAGAGAGAGAGGAAGTGGTGATGGCGTGATGGCCTTATAGCCATTAAAAGCAATAACGGGGGGTCCCACTAAAAAAAATCTTTCAACTTTAATTCTCCACCATAAAATTCATATACATGCACTAATTATATTATAACCACAATTTAGCATTTAAACAAATAACTTATGCACAAAATAATTATGCATGAAATACAACGGGCCCAAGACGCAACCCCCGTACACAACAATTCCGATAGCAGGTCCCACGTGAGACCTCCTGGCCCGAAGAACAGAAAAATGCCAAAATAGAAACCAGTGCATTTCCAAGAGTTCTGAACTCAAGGAATGCCCCAACTAACTCTCGGACATATCCGGCACATCCCACGGTGTCCGGCACGCGAAACGAGAAAAGACAAAAATACTCTCAAAAATCGAAAAAATCCCAGAAAATGGTAAAAAAGGGAAAAATCTCAAACTTTACAATTGAGGCTTTGAGAGGTAGCCATGTGGGGGCCCATATTTAGAATGCTTGGAGGGCTACGCCTTTGTGTGTGTGGTGGTCCTTGTGGCTTGAGAGGAATAGGAGATATTTTGAGGGGAAGGAGATGTCGATTTCTATGCTTAAGTTCTCCATTCTTTCTACTTTTTTTTTTGTTGGGTTTTAGGGAGAGATCATAGATCTTTAGAGGAGATTGTCGATTTTCTAGCCTCTCTAAAGGCTTAGTGGCCCTTTGTGGGTTTTTGTTTTTCTTTTGGGTTCCGCTCCCCTTCTGAGCGCTTTTATAAAATTTTACTTATCAAATAATAAAAAAAAAAGCTAAATGTTAAAAAGAACTAATTGACACAAAAGAGAAATACAATAGTTTTGTCGAATCCATGACAAATTAAGGTTGGAAGTTGCTGTTTTTGTTGCTTCCAGGCTCTTCCTTGGAATTAACTCATCAGGTACTTTGAATGGCTAAGTCACTGCATAATAAATTTATGACTGTACATTATTATGTCTTACATAGATTAAGTAGGATTACTTTTCATTGAATTATGTGGTAGCTTCTTGCTTTCATCCATCTCCAAAGAACCTTAATTTGTTTCCTGTCTAATCCTGCCCATACATTGTCAGGAGAGAAATGTGAGATCTTACTTTTTGTAACATGCATTATGTGTACACGATATGTTTGACACATTTTTTTTTTTTTTTTTATATTTATTATTTTGGAATCTATCACATAAACAAATGAGAGTGTATAGTGTCAGAATTGAAATATCAGTCCTGTATTCAAGTAGATCACACAATATGATTGCTAACCCGGTGGGTACAGAAGTATTCTGATTTTGCAAATACATAATAATTACGAGTTCACAAAAAGCTCAATTTGGAGAGGGTTCTCATTTTCAGAAGCAACTCCAAAGTCGGTGTTGAGGGTTATGGGCTTGAAGGGCTTGACATTGTACCATCTAAAGAGCCACTTACAGGTAAATTTTTTTTGTCACACTTCTGCCTTCAGAGATTTTGATTTGAACCACTAATATAATTGAACCTTTCAATGTGCAGAAGTATAGACTTGGACAGCAAGCCAAAAACCAAAACACTGGAGAACAAAACAAAGAGGATAATGGTGAGCCAATTATTATTATTATTTTGAATTGATTTTGAATTTTCATGCAAAATATACAAGCATGGAATAATCCTGGAACGTTATGCCTCATCGATAGGTCAAACTTTTAATGTCTCGATCTTCCTTCAGCTTAACCTTATTTATATGAGTTCATCCTTAATTCTGTTCCTGATAAATAACACAGTATGATTCTAGGCAATATTTTTGTTATTATTCCCATCTGAATAAAATAAAAAGTAGTTAAAATCATGTTTTAAGCTTCTTACAAGACTTATTAACAATTCAGGTTTAGGAAGAAGTAATCTCATGAAATTTTTTTAGTGGCCAAAATTTCATGTGTTGCCTTGGGAGTAATGTCTGTTTTTATTTTTTGTTTTATATAAACCATTATTTTTTATTTCTTTCTCACAATAAATATTAGTTTTTAATCGTTTTTTGTGCTTTGGTACAAGTTCCTATTATATATTAAGGTTTGATAAGAAATAATCTCATGCAATTCTCTTGATGCCAAAGTTTTTGTATGTGCCCCTTTTAAAGTAATGTCTCTTTTCCCTTTTATTATCCAATTTTATTTTATTTTTTTTTTTTTTTGCTAAAATTATGCATTGTGTATTTATGTGTTCCAGGAGATCCCTATGGACACTACCATATGCAATCCTCGAGCACAATTACAAATTCATCGAGAGGGAATAGTGAACGAGGGTATGTGCCACCAAAAACCAAGTGTCTATAGTTATTTTGTTTCAATAAACATAAAGAATGAGGGTATGCTAAATTCCAGTAAAAATGATACAGTTGTCCTATTGGTGCCGCCCTGTTGGTTTTGAGGTGTCTATATTACTAAAAGTTGATGATAGCCCCAAATATGGTTTGACATTGGTCCTCATTTGTGTTTGATTAAGGGGAATTTCTCTCATTAGTTAAACATTCTTATCATGTTAGAAGCTTTCCCATTACCTTGAAATGTCTAGGCAATGTTCTTAATGGTTGCTATGGCAACTGTACACATCATATGTACTATATCTTGCATCAACTGTGCCAGCTATAAAGACAGTTACATGTTCCTATAGCCTTTATAGCCATCTAGTGTCAAGTAGCTGCCCCCTCTTTGGTGAGAATTTGACCTCTTCTATCTTAACGTTAAATGAGGTCTAGGCACAACCTATATAGCCTCATAGAACAAATCCGCCATAGTGTGATTTTGAAAGCATCATTCGGATTGTGTAATATTGAGTGAATCGTAATATTTAATGTTTTTTAGCCTTTCATTCAGGGTAAAAAAATGGTTCTTAGCCTTTTGATTAGATTATGATGTCCCTGTAATAAAAATATGGATTTCCATATTAGAAGGCAGCTTTAAATGTTTACGATATTATTTTGTGGTATTTACATAAATTTTATTTTAAATTTGAAAAAGTAAGAAAAGTTTCGTTATTGTGGATCTCAAAGCTTCCTTGATGCTAGTTTCATTTAGGTTTTTTGATACTTCTTGGTGGCCTTTTTATTTTGTTGCTAATGATATTGTAATTTTAACAGAGAAGTCCCAATTGCAGAGGCACTAAGGTGTCAGATTGAAGTGCAGAAAAGACTACAGGAGCAGCTTGAGGTTTATAATATATAAACAGCTATCAATTTTATTTTTCGTAGCCTTCTTCTAGTAGTATCTCACAGATTATTGCTTGTTCACACATTGCTTCTGGTTCATTAGTGGACTAAATTCTGTTATTGTAGGTACAGAAGAAATTACAGATGAGAATTGAGGCCCAAGGGAAGTACTTGCAAGAAATATTAGAGAAAGCTCAAAAGAGTCTATCACTTGATATGAACTGTCCTGTTGGTCTAGAAGCAACAAGATCACAACTAACCAACTTCAATTTGACTTTATCTAATCTTGTGGAGAATATGAATAGAGAAGAGAGGAATGAGCATGTTACAGAAAAGAGCATATTTAATCATACAAATGGGAAGGCAAATGAATCAGTTTACTTGGGAGAGGAACAAGAACAGAAAGATGTCAAGCTTAAGGTTAAAGGAGGTTCTATAAATTTTGATTTGAATACCAGAGGCAGTTATGACTTGTTAGCGCAAATGGAGCCAAAATGGAACCCATGACACCTGCATAGAGGAGGTAAGAGTTTGAAATACAGTATTTATCTTTTTACTCCAATAATTTTCATGCCATACTTGTTAGCATCTTATATTTGTTTATATTGCATTTCATCCGTAGTTTAATTTAGTGACTTAACCTTCAATGTTACTATTGTGGATATCAGCAATCAGCATAATATCTCAGCAGCAGGGCATTCCTGTCGTTGCTTTTGATAATCTTTACTAGGTATTTGGAGATCAATAACCTGAAGACATGTCATGAGAAATGTTTCTTTTGGGATTTCATGAATGTTGCATGTATTATTCACTTTAACCTCTAGAGCGTGATGGAATTCTGGCTAGCATCGGTTAGATCTGAAGAGTTGCCATGTGTTAATTGATCAAAGCTTTAAGTTTAAGAATTAGTGGGTATTATCACTACAACAAACTTCTCAAATTATTTGCATAGATCATTGATGTTTCTTGACCTTTTTATCGAGTGAACAGAACCTGAAAATCTATCATTCTTGAATGTTGCAAGTTGTAAGAAATTTTAACAGATTCCCAAATTTTTCTGCCTGCTGCTTGATTTGATGTTGTCGTTAAGAAATTGGGCAATTCCATTATGGGTGGTTAAGCAAAATATACTAGCCATAGATACAACTTGAGTTTTAGACATTTTGGTATTATTCACTTTTGACAGTTTGAATTAGAAATTTTTGGCCTCGTTTAATGAATCCCATGCATCATGCTGTCAACTCTGTCAATTACTGACTGACTTACACACACACACACAAAAAAAAAAATAAAAAATAAAATAAAATAAAATAACTCTGAATTAGTCATCGTAATATTATTTAATTTCACAATATTTTTTCTTGCAACTTTTTCCTTTTCTTTTCCTTTATTCAAAACATGAATTGCGTGTAAACTAATAAATTCCTTATCTGAATTAGTCTATATTATTTTTAATACTGTTCCAACTAACATTGAGCTACATAGCTTAGTAACTAACCAGGTCTGAAAGCATGAAGCTCAAAATAATATGATTAAAAACAAAGTCTTTATGAAACATTTCCAAATTAGGCAAGTGGAAATGTATCATATGTTCAACACAAAATGATCAGTCTCTGACAGTTAATGAAATTCATGAACTTATGGTTGATGGCTTGCATTAAAAGTGTCTAATGCTTGATTCTGGATTCTGAAAATTTATGATTATATAACATATACTACTTAGAACCTGTATGATCATAGTTTTTTATTTTTGTTTATTTGTAATGGTATTTTATTTTAGTTAATGTGTATGCCACAATGAACAGTTATATGGGACTTGAACCGAGGACCTCTCACTTTGGGAGGTGAGGAGATACCACTAGGCTACAGCCCTTGGTAACCTCCTTGTTGATATGCCAAAAAAACTGATCACATATTTTGATTAAATATGCTTTGTATTCTATATTTTGTATATTTTGATTAAACCTCCTTGTTGATATGCCAAACCTGCATATTTTGAATTGTTTCAATTCTGCATTGATTTAACTGAATTCATATGCACATTGATTTAGCCAATATAGTGAATTCATATTCTGGAAAGTCCTTTATTTTGATAGTAATTAGTTTGTTTTGTATATTTTAATTTTTTTCCTATCATAACTATACTTAATATGCATTTATATCACAAGCATGCCTTAATAATGTTTGTACCTTACATTCTGCCTTGTGCTTAGTCTAAATGAGATCATGGCGACTTAGCGTTCCTTGAGCCTTTAATAACTATTTTAATTATGAAAGTTGACATATCCTTTACTGTAATCCGATAAAAATTAGACTTGTAAGAGTTCATATGTCCATTTCAATAGTCAAAACATTCCCAGTGATAACTTTGAACAGTCAAACAGTCCTAGGATTATTTATTAAGGTTTAAATTACCCTCAACAGCTAGCCAAAGGTTCACATATACCATACAAATAAGTCAGTGAGGTCCAAACATATCCCATGCGCATTTCATGTGAACCAAACATATTGCGTGGCCACAATTCTGATGAATAATGCAATATGGATTTCAAAAAGTAGGATATGCCTTTGAGAATAAACAAATGAGTTTCTTTTCCTTTTATAAAATGTCTTTCCTTTTAAGAGTCATGTGGTCCAGGTGGACCAATTTCAGAACAAGAATCAGATCAGACAAACACGCTAAGAATAATAAACTTTATTCATTCAAACTCATATAACTTTTTTTTTTTCTTGGTTAAGTAAGCAACACACGCACACACCATACTGCTCATGCGGGGTTCAAACAACTCACCTTTCTTTTGGGGAGGAGAGCTCATACCTCCTAGGCTAATGGCCCGACAATAGAATCATATAAAATAGAACTAAATTGAGTAGAAATTGAGTTTGGGGAATATAGATATGCGTAGGAGGCTTTGGAATACGTTTGAACAATAATGGGTATATAATTTGAATGATTTTAACGTAATATATCTGAAGTCAAATCATTCATGTATATAATTTAAATGGTTTTAACATAATAGATCTTAAGTCAAGTCATTCACACACTTAAGCCTCTATTCCCACCCTCACATCTAATTTTGTTACACGAGTAGAGACTTTGAATCATATGGGGTCTAACAATTTAAATCACGCATAATGGGCTGCAATATCTTTAGGTGGCTGACTCAATAATTCTCAATAGAGAGAATATCTACCAATTGTTACTACCATATCATTGAGCAGTTTGCCATTTAGTTTGAGAGTTCAGTATCATCTGATATTGTATTAGCACTATGAGATATTCTAGGTGCAGTCTTGGACTTCATTGATGGAGAGATTGTAGAACAGAGTAAGGTTTCGGAACAATAAGAAAACATGGCTGACTATTTTATTAATTCATATTCTGTGTTTCGTGACTTCTACTTTAAAGCTTTAAACTGAGAGACATGAAAGCTAATTAATGTAAAATCTTGTGAATTATTTGGTTTTTCTTCATGCCTATACATTTCAACAGTTTATCACATATGTTGTGTTTGAAAGTATAGTATACAAAACTCGTGTGTACAGATAGAGAGTACGGTATACCAAATCTCAGGCATCCAATTTTCACCCACATATGTGGATTAATTTGATAAACTCCTATCTTCGAGAAGTTGTATAGAGAGGTTAAAAAAATATAAGGAGGGAAGTACAAGAATTTAGATATGTGATTGAATTTTATTCACGTTTGACAGAAACAGACACGTTATAGTTACTGAGTGTTACTAGATTGAGAGAAATCCTTTTACATAGTATGTCTTTCCATTGAAAGCTTACATAAAACCATGAAGGATTTACTCACCGACAAGTAAAATGAAAATAAAATTAGAATACCCATTGAAGTTCAGATATATACTGCAAACTCTAGGAGCAATATTTTATAGATAGCATTCCAAGTATGTATCCATGCGAGTGTATTGAACCTCAGGATAGAGCTCTGAAGCTTCTTCTCCATCTTCCCCTATTTCAAAGTTCATTAAACAGCCTTCATAGAAAATGTGATAGAAATGCGCCACTCCTACTTGGCCAGCAAAGTCCATATCTGCCTTATACAAAGACATCAAGTGAAGTAAGATTAGTAAAAAAGATGGTGGAACTTATAATATGGCTAAAAATTTGTAGGATGTTTTTCATTTACCTTTCATGGATGTTAGGAAGTCTTCTGCAAAGATGCTGAACTTCTCTAGTTCTTTGTTTGTAAGTTTTTCCCACTTCTCGACTAACTGCCTTTGAGTAAGGATGTTTTCTGGTGGTCGAAGGTACAATGTTTTGTTCAATGTACGAGGATCATCTATTGTTCTAATTGTGTATGTTGCTACATCATCTTCGTCTAAAAAAGCCACTGCAAAGTGTAGCACAGATTATTCAACAAATAGTGCATAAATGACCTTATATCTTACTTATCTAAAATAAGCATATCAGACATGTTAACACTAAAATAGGATAAATTAAACGAACACCCCCAAACTATTATCTACTTTAGACTCACTACACTGATCTATTTTACAATGAGTAAACCCTTTCTGGTATAGCTTTTTGGCACTTTAAACCTTCCATGTTACAAGACATGTAATACTTTAGGTCTTTTCTTCCGATGATCTTTGTCAACTAGGTTAAAATTTGTTCAAACACTGGGATGACCTCCATGCAAGATACAGGGTTCCTTATTGTACCGATTTTTCCCTCGTGGCAAACTTCACAAGTGTGACCGAATTTGGATAACAGCGTACACATTTATATGTATTGCTAATCTTACAGTCAGAATTGATCAGAGTTGTGTATGCTGGATCGAAGTCCAAATGCATATACAGGAAATGCGAGATTCATCTTTAATACCCACATATCTGCATACATGTATACATATCTTATTTAGAAATTAGTGAATAATTCAGATTTTATGGGGTTTATATTGTTTCTAATTATGTGACCTGTCCTGTGTATATTCAGTCATTGTGCGGCTATGTGGAATCAGTGGAATGGAAGAATAGAAGGGTCACACTTCTGGATCTGAAAATAGGAGGTGCAGTATGTGTATTATGTGTAAATTGGCTTTGGGTTAATTGGACTGATCTACAGATTGGCTTTGGAGCAACAAACACAGAACAAGAGTTCAAGGAAGAAGGAAAGTGATGAAGGAGAGAAAATGGAAGCAAAATGCCAAAGAATCCAAATAAGAATTATTTAACATCATGTTCATTATGTAGAAATGGATTTTATAATTGTAGAAAATGTACCATCATTTCAGTTTATCAAATTTGTACCTTTCACATTGCCATCTCCATATAGGCACACTTTGTGTTTAGGAGGAATGAGTGTGCCAAGTTGACAGAGGCTACCCACAAAGTAACCACCAAAGCAGTTGGCAGACACATAAGTGAAGGGGATTTTAGTTTCTTCAATTGCCTTCCTCACTCTCATCTTCTCTATCAATGAAACATTTCCTGGTTCAAGTGCATCTCTCATTCTTGATGGGTCCATTCCGAACTCCGAAGGCAAGAAACGGTTGAAAAAAAAAAGGAAAGAAAAAAAAAGATTAATTTAGATGCAAGTTTACATTTTAAAAACTATATATTATACTCAGGCAGATTCTTTTTCGTCGGTCACTAACAGATTCTGTTGATGTCTGAAATGATAATATAATTCACGAGCAAAACGGTTAAATAACACATTACCGTTATCAAGTTGGATGACCATTATTAACAATTAATAAGGGAATGTAGAGAGGGTCTATGTGCGATATTGACAAATCATAGAGGAGGTAAGTGAAATTTTTTCTAAATTAAATATCAAAATGTTACCCTTAGAATTTGTCTTAATTAGCTTGTCCTTACAAAACACATACCACTTCTCCAGCAGTATTGTGGTGGTGGTATCAGGCACATACAAGTACGGTTAGAAGTGTTTGGATATTTGAATATTTTATTTTTTATATACGGTTAGAAGTGTTTGGAAATCGGTTAGAAGTGTTCGAAAATTTGAATATTTTATTTTCTATATACGGTTAGAAGTATTTGAAAATTTGAAAATTTTATTTTCTATTTAGACAAAGGTGAGACATGCATGACATGGACAAGTTTTGGACATTTTCAAGACATGATCGGGTGATTTTGTAATTATTTTTTAAAAGAATGAGATTTAACGTAATTTAAAATATAGAGTTAATTTTACTGACATCCCCTTAGGTTTGGCCAAATATCACCCTAAAATATCTTTCAAAATTAACTATCACTCATATCCCAATTTCATTTTCTACTTTTTCGGCTAAAAATGTGCAAAATGATATTTTTATTCCTATTTTTTTAATCTATGTTAATCCAAAATATCACAATCATAAAATGACCAAATTGCCCTCATTTATTACTCTGTCACCCCCAAAACTCTTTATCTCACTCTTTTGCTGCCAATTTGTAGTATCTCTATACACACACACACACACACACACACACATATATAATGTAGACACTAAAATTTTAGTGGACTTTGGTTTTGACAAAT
Source organism: Cornus florida (assembly GCF_030987335.1). Taxonomy (NCBI): domain Eukaryota; kingdom Viridiplantae; phylum Streptophyta; class Magnoliopsida; order Cornales; family Cornaceae; genus Cornus; species Cornus florida. The sequence continues at coordinate 84,507,711 of NW_026775581.1, read as the reverse complement.
TAACCCATTAAATATGGATCAATGTTTAATTAAGTTATTTAATTAGCCCAAGTTTGGTCCACTTAAATTATTTAATTAGCCCAGCCCAGATGGTTAAATAAAAAGATAATTATTCCTAATAAAATATATTTGGAATAATTGTTTTTAAGGAAAATTATCATAATATACTCGGCCCGGCCCAGTTATGATTTTATCCTTATTAGGCAATGACACGTGTCATCATCTTATGGATCCAAGAAGCCTATAAATAGGGCCTAGAGGAAGAAGGAAGGGATACACAAATTCAGAGTTCAGAAATCCAGAGACTCAAAAATCCAGAGGGCCAGAAATCCCAAGGGCAAACCTGAAGGTGAAGAACACCAAACACATCCAAAGTCGTGCTATTCTTCACCAAATTCAACAAATTCTTTCCTCTCTGAAGACGAAGAACAACAAGCACATCTAAAGACGTGCCATTCTTTCTTAAATTCAACAAATGACACAAATTCAGAATTCAGAAGTCTAGAAATTTAGACACAAATTCAGAATTCAGAAGTTAGAAATTTGTACACAAATTCAGAGTCCAGAATTCCAGAGACTCAGAAATCCAAAGGGCCAGAAATCCCGAGGGCAAACCTGAAGGTGAAGAACACCAAGCACATCCAAAGTCGTGCCATTCTTCACTAAATTCAACAAATTCTCTCATCTCTGAAGACGAAGAACAACAAGCACATCCAAAGACGTGCCGTTCTTCCTTAAATTCAACAAATGACTCAAATTTAGAATTCAGAGTCCAGAAATTTAGACACAAATTCAGAATCCAGAAGTCTAGAAATTCGGACACAAATTCAGAGTCCAGAAATCTAGAGACTCAGAAATCCAGAAGGTCCAAAAATTGAGGGAATCAGAAATCCAGAGGGCCAGAAATCCAGAGGGCAAACCTGAAGGCGAAGAACACCAAGCACATCCAAAGTCGTGCCGTTCTTAACCAAATTCAACAAATCCTCTCTGAAGACGAAGAACAACAAGCACATCAAATCATGCCATTTTTTACCCAAATTCCACAGTACAAGCACATCAAATCGTGTCGTTCTTCATCCAAATTCCAAGGTGATTAACAATAAGCGCATCAAATCGTGCCGCTCTTTATCCACATTCCACGGTGATTCAAGATCAAGCTCGTGCAGCCCTTAAATCCAACCAACCAAAAAGGAGATCGAATCATATGACCTTATTCTTTGGAATATTATTACAAAGGATTGTTGTGATACCCCTCGACTCCGAGACATGGGTTGATTAGGCCCAAGCCCAAACCTAAGGGAATATCAAACAATTAATATATAAACAAACAGGAATACAAAAAGATTTAAGAAATAAATAACAAAGCTGAAGGAATTACTAATATAAAATCCTCAAAATGATAATGAATAATAATAATCCAACTCTCTAAAACCTCCAAGAGTATAACTCGGGAATCCATCTAGTGGACCCCTACATAAAATCCCAACTGAAACTGAACAACTGAAAATAAAATCCCAAATTAAAACATAGAGAGAAGTCCGACGTAAACAGATGAATGAGTGACTGTCTTCGATAAGCACGATCAAGCTCTAAGGCTGAAACCGTCTGGTACCTAAAAAATAAGAGTGGGTCAGGCCCACAAACAAGTTCTATTCTAACTACAATCCAAACGGAGACCCGATAAGCAGATACATCCTAAATATCTCAACAATAGCTATCTAGTCCATACATATATATCCACACTAAGGGACATTCACTGGACTATATAGGAGGTTTCAACTTGAATAGAAGGCAACGTCCAAAACGCACCTGAGTGGGCATGAGTACCTAAGCCTAACAGGGTATACCATCAACCTATCATAACCAGCTACGCATCCACTGCATATACGCGTCCTAACCATCGACTCTGAGACTCAAGCTCATATCGTGGTACTATAATCATATATTTAAAGTCCGTCCAAACCAGAGTATGTCATCTAAATTGTTTATTAATCTGACATAAGAATTCTAATCCTGTTAGTCACTTAACTTATTCAGTTGATCTGACTTAACCACAAACAATAATTAATCCACGTGGTCACTCAGCTTACTCAGTTGATCTGACCTAAATATAAGTAGAATTCAATTTTTACAATCCATTCCCTTATTCCAATAGGGTAGGTCTCAGCGTTCTGAGATAAACCATCCCTAATATGTCACCGTCCCATCCATGTAAATTACAGAACCTAAATAATAGTTCAACAATTAAAGTCCAAAACCATGTAAATTACATAACATAAATAACAGTTTATCAATTAAAGTTTAAAACCATAATCCAAGTAATTGCAGAATAATGTATAATATTTCAGCAATTAAAATCCAAACCTTAATCCATGTAATTGTAAAAAAAGTTTAATATTTCAGCAATTAAAATCCAGGGTATGTATATATCAAATCTGATAAATAAACGACCCTAGTATGCATCCAAAACAAGATTTATAATCATGCTATAATCCGTTAAATTGCCAAATTAAAATTAAGCAATTAATTTCCTTCCAACCGTTAATAGTATGTAAAGTTGTCTACTTTCATACTGTTCATCCTATTAGTAATACAGAATACATTATGCAATTAGAGGGTTTAATATCCCTTGAAATTATGTTTAGAACCCTTAGTACAATCCTTAAAACAATCCAGAATACCAAACACGTCCAAAACAGTGCCCAAAACCATTCTAGAAGGCGTCAAAACAAGGAAGCCTGCTCTCAAAACTTGAGAGCAGGCTCTGTCCATGCATGGAGCCGGCTCTAAACCCCCCAGAGCTGGCTCTGCACTTGAAGGAGTCGGCTCCCTCTTCCATGGAGCCGGCTTTCTCCCTCTTTGAGAGCCCTGATCTGTTTATGATCCGTTTCTGACCGTCTGCTTCGTCTCCGGCCACTTTCAACCCTTATGTTCTTCCTTAATACTGAACCTAAGAGTCTAATCTATACCCAGTAGCATCCTACACATTTGTTTACAACAGTAGGAACTAATAACAACCATTAGAAAAACCACCGATTCATTATACTATAAAATAGACAACGAACTCCAACTTGCAAGAACAGTTACAGATTAAATTAAAACACATACAGTTGATTAATTTAACATAAACTAAGCATGCAAGATTGAGTTAACGTTTAATTAAAACCCTAGAGATCATCTAGGTATGCACAGAACACAAGCCCAGGGGAGAGAGACAAAATAGAACTTGCCTGTGTGGTTTTGGAATCAAAACCTTGTCGCCGTCTTCCTAAGTTTTCCGACAACGTCCGTTTACTGTCAACTCAACCTCCTACTGCGCAGCCTTCCCTCTTCCTAGGTCCGACGTTTAAGCCACAGTCGAAACCCTCACCGAGCTTGCTCTGTTTTCTCACAAGTCTCTGTTATGTTGCTCTGCCTTCATTGTGCCGTGAATAGGGTTCTAAAACCCTAGGCAAACGTATGACATATATATTTATAGGCAATTACAAAACCTAAGTCCAATTAAAACCCTAAACTGAACCCCAGTCCGCCCATACGTGATTTCTAAAAGAATAAAACCTAATTTTAACATTATAACTTATAACCCTAATTGAATCCAATTAACTAAATTAATAAACCATTTAACCAATTAAAACAATTAATTCCAATAAAGAAAATAAAAATACAATTCATTCAATTAAACAACCACCAAATAATGTAATTAAATACACAATTAAATAATTTAATTAAATAAATAATAAAATAATTAAACAAATAAGTAATTAAACAATTAATCAAACAAATTAAACAATTAATCAAGCAAAATGCAATAAAACCATAATTAAAATGTCGAGACTATCCTTTTAAAATTAGGGGTATTACAATTATACTCCATCTTTCTAAATTAATAAAATATTATGTTTTGCTCCCTATTTTGTTTTTATTTGCAGACAACAAAATTTGTGTGTACATATAACAAACACAATAATCGTCTGAGATCGCGAATTTTGATCTCGGACGATGCAAGCTCTATCATAAATCCCTTTATTTTTTTCTAATTATCATCTTTCCAGAACCCCCAATTGACCAAACTTAAACATGAAAGGTTAACTATCCACCCAACCCTACAAGTATCGTTCACTATACTATTAGCGAACAAGATCACTCTCGCGTGATCCTTGATTTCCAAGATTCAATACACTCTTTCTTGGGTATGTTGAAATTTCCTCCATTAGAATCCTCTTTGGACTCCTATTTCTCGGTTGTCTCCTTTATGAGAATAACTGAAATCGTGTTGGTTCCTTTATACAGTGACCTAAAACACACTCCTAAATTCTTCCTTGGCTTATACTTTTAAAAATAGCGCCAACCGAAACTAAACTTTCGATCCCAAGTTCTGCTTTTGATAGAGAACTCGATAATATACTCCTCTACTCATTCGGGTCTGATCCACTGTCGCCTTGGACCCCATCCTCCTTCTAGTGTCAACCATTCCATAATTATGGAATATAATTGACATCAGCTGCTCCTCTTAACGAACCGTAAAAGAGTACAACGAATCCTAATATGGCTTTAAGTATTTAAGAGACGCAACGCGGAAGACTTCTAACGAAAGACACTCTTAAGGACACTGGAACCTAGAGTGCTCTGATACCAACTGAGATACTCCTCGATTCTAGAGCCACGGGTGATCAAGTCCGAGCACAGATCCGAGGACACCAGACAATCAATATGTAAACAAGTAGGAATAAAAACTGAATTAAAAATAAATTAACAATACGCTGAAAGAAAACTAAAATAAAAATCCTCACACTTTAAATAATAAATTTTAATATCATTTAAATCTTTTAAATTCGTACAATTCGGGAATCCATCTAGTAGACCCTTAATAATTACAACCGGTAAAACGTTTACAAACTTAAAATCCAAACTAAAATAAGAAAGAAAATCCTATGTAGTCAGAAGAGTGAGTGTCTGTATTTGCATCAACATGAACAAGCTCTAAGCCTGGTATCAACGAACACCTGAAAAAAATAAGAATGAGTCACGCCCACATGTAAGTTCCATTCTACCATAATCCGTACATAAACCCGATACGCAGATACATCCTAGATAGTTAGGCAATATCTAAAATAATCCATATATATATATATACACACTATAGGATGCTCCCTAGCCTATAACTTAGTTTAGCCTGGGTAGAAGGTGACATAAAACACTTTTTCCAGCGGCCAAGTACCTAGACCTATAAGGGAACATCAGCTATATCTAGCTACCCAACCTTTGCGATATACGCACCCTAACCGTGATCAGGAGACTCAAGCTTGTATCACGGTACCATAAGTATATATATAAATTCCTTCCTAGTGCAGAATGATAAAACAAATATCCATTATGTCGTTCAACTGTTTTAGTTGATAGAACATGCATCCATGTAGGACTTAACTGTTTTAGTTAATCCATTCCTTATGTATGAAGGGGTAGGACTTAGCTTGTTGATCTAATCCATCCCTGATATGTCACCGTCCCATATCGGTACATATAATGCAAATGATCATTTCCTTCTAATTGGGTCTCAGTTGGATCAGAACGTAACTTTGGTTTCGGTTGGACATCTATGTACCTAGCAAGGAGTTTTGGTTTTGTCTGTCTCACCGATTTGGGTTTGTTGAAGTTTACAGATTTTGGTTTATTGAAGCTCACTGATTTGGATCTATTGAAGTCACCGATTTGGGTATGTTGAAGCTCACCGATTTTCAGTCTATTAAAGCTCGCCAATTTTCGGTCTAACTAAGGCTCTTTTCTTGTCGGCGTAATGCTCCCTCCTCGCTTTCACCACCGCCACAACAGAGGTCTCATCAGCGGTGGCGACTACCTCCTCACTGACCTTGGTCGCTGCTAGTTATTGCAGCTTCTTTGTTGACATTAATGAAGAAGAAGAAGATAAAATAAATAAAATGCAAAAGGAAAAAGAAAAAAGCAGTACGTGACCGGCAGTTGCAGCTTCTTTGCCGGCAATAATGAAGAAGAAGAAAATAAAATAAAATAAAATAAAAAGAAAAGAAAAGGAAAAAGAAAAAGAAAAGAAAAAGATACACACACACACACACATATAAAGATGAAAAGGAGGAGTGGTTGGTATACATGATAAAATATATATATATAATAATTAAAAATTTATAATTATAAATTGGTTGGTGTAAATAATGAGAAATATAGACCTTCATTATATATATATATATATATATATATATAGAATAATTTTAAATTTATATTAGGCAAAAGTGCAAACAACCCCCCCGAACTATCACAAATCGACATTTTACCCCCTTGGACTACAAAAATGAATAAGTTAGTACCACAACTATTCAAATTGTACAAATTAACTCCTGAAACGCAATTCCAGCCACTTTCTGACCGACTTAATAGTATATTTACAAAACTACCCATTGTAATTAAGAAAAAAAATACTAAAATAAATAATCAACGTGAAATACCCTCCATGCCCCCAAACGTTGCCTAAGTGTTGTAACCTTCTCTATTTGTCGGCAAATCTGGTCGGCTTCAGAGGATGGTTTCCATTGTATCGGAGGCTGCGAAACAGAGCTTGTTGATTGTTGAGAATTCGGTGAAGAACGATGATGGCGACGGCGAGATTGAATCGGCAGCAAGGACTAAATCGAGATGTGCAATTTCAGGCAAGGATTCCTGGTTCGGCCGGCTGGTACAACGAGACAAATTAATTAATATTGACATATATATAGATATGGGGAGATAATTTAGACCAGATGATTGAGATAGTTGAAATGGACGAGATCGTGAGTGGATCAAAGTTATGTCTGATGATGAATATCTCAAGACCCAGATTGAGCAGAAGAGGCCAAAAGAATCAGAAGAAGCTCAATCAATTATTTAGTCGAAGCCGAATGTGAATGTGAAGGAAGAACCTGATATGATTATTGAGAAGGTGCCTGAAAACGGAGAAGTAGTGGGTTCAGATAGTCTTCAATCAACTAAGACTAAAGTTGTCTCCAATGATGAATGTGCAAAGATCCAGATTGAACAGGACAGGCCAAACGAATCAGAAAAAGCTTAATCCAATCATGGGTCGAAGTAAACATAGTTCATAGTGGGTGAGTGCAAAGGCTGCTACTGCAACATCGAGGATTGTTCGCTATTCAACCAAACGATCCGGCGAGGTAATCTCTATTTTTAATTTTCTTTTATTTTGCCCTTTGTTGTAGTATGCTAATGTTTTCTAAAATGTTCATTTTGTATGTGTGTGTGTGGTAGTATTAAAAATGCGAGATAGGTACTAATTTGTTAATTCACACTATCTGTGCATTTCATAATTCAGATTGGTTGTCTTCCTATGGAGTGGGCAAAATGCCTCATCCCACTGGTAAATTCTTCCAAGGTTAAATTCTTCCAGATTCATGTGCTTTCATTGAATTTGCTGGAGGCGGCGAGTTTACTGAATCACTCGATCGCCGAAGCCGACCATCGTAATCACGACCAGACTACGCCGCTTCACGTGGCGGCGACTCTTCTGGCATTGCTTCCCCCGACAAACTTGTATTCAATCCCATCCCAATTCTTCGCCCAAACCACTACCTCCGCCGTGGAACCCCCAATGTCCAATGCTTTAATGGCGGCGCTGAAGCGACGAGGTTGCCTGAGCTTGTTATATATATATATATATATATATATATATATATATATATATATATTATATTTACATATAGGCAAAGGGCTACAATGGTAATATTCCAGGGCAGTTTCGGAATTAAAAGAAAAAGACAGTCACGTGCCCACCTTGTAGGCCGGAAAATGGCCGGAATTGCGTTTCAGGGGTTAATTTGCACGATTTGGATAGTTGTAGTACTGATTTGTTTATTTTTGTAGTCCAGGGGGGTAAATTGCCGATTTGTGATAGTTCAGGGAGGTTGTTTGCACTTTTGCCTTTATATAATGAAAAGGCTATTCAAGTCATTTCAACTCTTTTTAAAGTCGACATATAGTTAGAAGGGTAGCAATACCATTTTACATACAAAAAGATATATGACACATTTGAAAAGTAACTTTTGGAGTGTAAGTGAAAAACGGGCCAAATATTTATAATGTGAGTGACCAAATCTAAGGATGGTGTCAGTGAAATTAATCCCAGAATATATTATGTGTTACATAGACAAAATAATAAAATATTTTATAAAACAAAAATAAAAAATATTTGACTCTAAGCTAGTAAGCTCCAAATTAGTGTTCTCCGTGGTTCATGATTAAATGGATAAAATGATAAAAAATGATTAATTATATATATAATAATATATTATATTATTATTTTTTGATATATCAATGCTCTAATTTTTAGAGATTTGTCATAGGATCGTGTCCTGTCCCGTATCCATGCTTTCTAGTCCTGCCCTGATTACCCAAAGAGATCAAACAAGGTAGGTTCTCTTTAATTTCCTCAAGCATGCAGTATATATATATAATGAAAGAAAAAATTCCACTCCAGCAGCTAAAGAAAAACAAAAAGATCGAGGCGTGGGTGGACCGTGCTTGTGTTTCATCCATATATATGAGTTCTGTTCAACTGTGCTAATATATATGTGCGCGCGCGCGCATGAATGAAACAAGATAGCAAGCAGATACGCAAACCGTTTGACATTTGAATTTATGTCAGCTTAGAGATCTGTACTTTGATATTCGAAAGGCTTCCCAATTTTTCTATTACAGTGGTAGATTAATTTCCTATAGGCTATTCCAATACTTTAATGCATGGTAATTGTAATTTGCTTTATGAATAAGAGCTATATATGACAATGAAACAAAAAGTGAATAGATTTATATTATTGAATTGCTAGAGATAGATTTATCTTTTGTGTAAACATCAACAATTACTAGGAAAACAGTTTTAAGATAATTATAAAAACTGTTATATGAAATTAATTATTATTAATATTATTTTAACTCGGTTTTCATAAAATAATTTTTAGATACCTTCTTGAGAATAGAAAATGATTTTCAAAAACCGTAGAAAAACAAACCTACTGATGTACCTTGACATTTTCAGCTTCTTTGATGGCATCAACAAGCTTGAGCTGCATCAAAAGGTTGTGACTCCGAAAATGCACCCCGGAGATGGCGCAAATGACCACATCAACTTGTTTCACGGCGTTCACAAGGCTCCGGTGATCGGAAAATGAGCCCTCAATAAGGTGAGTTCCTTGCTTCTTGAAGGACAATAAAATCTGTAACTTGTCCATGTCGAGGCCGATCTCGGGCCGTTGGAGGACATAGGTTTCATGTCCCTGTGCTAAGCTTGCCTTAACAATCCTGCGCCCAATGTACCCTGTGCCTCCCACAACCAGAACCTTGCTCTTTGCCATACTACTACTAGCTTTTCTAATGTGTGGCTTCAGAGGTCAGAGAAAAAATAACTTATATATATATATATATACAATTTTGGTCATGGGTTGAGCTTGAATTATGTGTGTGTATATATATCTGTCCAACTTTACGTAATAAAAATAATTACTTGAATAAACTTTTAAATCCCGGTAAAAATGAGGTACAATATTCTTTGAATTTTTTTGAAAGACTTGAACCCTTTGTTTTCTGTTGAATAAATTATTCCTTTAAAATGAATGTATTAGAGAAAGTAAAAAAAAAAAAAAAAAAGAGTTATAGTATAAAGAGTAATTATGATATTATAAAATAAGGATTGATGAGCTTATATATCTATCTATCATTTAGTTGAAAAGAATTAAAAAAGTAGAATTTAATTGTAGAAAAGGAAAGTTTTTAAAGAGATGAAGATAATTAAAGGAAAGAAAATTGGAGCCACAAGGTATGTCAATGAATTGGTACGATGTTTCTATCCTATTGGATAAATTAATTTCCTAAAAAGAAAAGGAGAACTACTCTCTTGCTTCTAAATATACAATGTACTTTTAATATTTCATCATGCTTGAATGTATTGTCAAGTTATGACCCTGATAGACATAACAGCGTTGGTGGAGATTCAGGAAGTAAGTTATTGAGATATCATTTTTGAACTACACTCTTAACTTAAATGGTGCATGTATTGTGGGACCGATACACATGCTTTAAGGAAGAAAAAAAAAAAAAACTTATTGTCAAGTTTATTAAATTGAAACTCAAATCAATAATTATTATTATTTTTTATTGATAAAAAACACACATCATTCATATACCTATTTTGTTCCTTTGAGAACTCAAACTTTCCCATTCACTTTAAAATAATAGGAGATATATCACTTGCCACAAACTCATGGTAATAAGTAAAAAATTAAGAGGCATTATTTTAGATTCAAATTTGATATAAATGCAATTGGAAGGATTTGACGCAATTATTACAAGAGGATGACGTCGAATATATATCGAGAACAACTTATCGAAAAATAAAAAATCATATATATATATATATATATATAGAACACATGTATATCACATGTATGTGGAGGATCCAATATGCGTTCAGAGGCATAATAGCGATGGTAGAGATCCAAGAAGTAAATTTTTAAGGTCTCGCTTTAAACCGTATTTTTAACTTAAATAATTTGTGTATTGAAGGGCCTATACATGTTTGTCAAAATAATAATAATAATAATAATAATAATAAATATGGTGGATGATGCAACGCATTTTATAAAATACGGAGTAAATGATACGGTGATGATGAGCATCAACTTTATGACTTTAATTGATGTTGAATGGTTAATTGCATATATGTAATACTACGAATTAGGCAATGATGGTGATAATCACGATTAAAATATATATATATATATATATATATATATATTGTTTATATTTTACATAAAATAATTTTTGATAAACCGCTGAAAATGTTCTAAAGATGGTGCTAAATTTTTAAAAAATGATAAAAAAACGCCTACTCATTTTTAAAGCCTACCGAAGAGAAATATTCTATTTTATTGATGCTTACGTAAGAATTTTTGTTGAACACTCTTTATTAGAATCACATCAAAAAAATCCCCAACTTATTCATGGTTAGAAAAATGGAGAGGGTGAGGTATGATAGTCAATTGGGTTTTTGACTTATCTCACATAATGTCTATTTAATTTCCTAAATTTGCTTTAAACCGTTGAATATCATCAAATAATTAATCCATTCAAATTGCTTGCAATGTACGGTTTACAACATCATCATTAAATCAGATTCTCACATACTCCATTTGAACTTCAAATTTCATGATAAATTTCATTAGTATTTATGAATCTTTCTAATGATGATGGTTTGTGATGCAAGTTCATCATAATCATCTCAAATGCTACAATTTAATTAATTTAACACCTTTTTGAACTCTCCTTTTTATCTTTTTGATACGCAGATATTAAAAATATTTAGGCGAATTGCATGAAAAAAAAAACTCCTATTTTACTTATTTATTTATTTTGGCAAAAAAAAATTCCCTAAAAAAAAAATGTCAAGGAATTTTATGCAATTTGATAAAAAAAATTCTCCTTGGTCAAATTGCATAAAACCCCTCGACTAGGTGGGGGTATTTTAATAAAACTAACACCCCCTCTCCCTCCGCCCGTTTTATTTGGAGAGGGTTTTTGAAAAAAAAAAAAAACTTAAAATGAGGATTATTGCGAAAGACTATAAGTCAGGGGGATTTTATGTAATTCACCAAAAAATATTATATAAGCTTTTATTATTGAAAAACAGAACGTTTACACACAATTGAGACCTTCAATGATAAAAACTAAGACAAAAAAATAACAAGATAATTAATAATCTTCCATAATTTGCAACCTCTAACACCTTTTTGTTTGTTTTGGATAGAAATTCATCTTTTTGGATAAATAAGATTTTCATAACTTTGTCTGAATTAATTTAAGAGATTTCATGTAAAGCGTCTCCTCTATACAGGTCGGGTAAAGTTTAGACTTTTATTATCGAATATGGCCTCAAAAAATTATTTACATTCAAAAAGGTCAAAACTTAAATCTAAAAACCTAGTAATAATTTATGAGACACTAGCCGTAACTGAATAAAAATCTTAGTCTTAATTACTCCATAAATTTGCAATTTTTATTTAACATCATTACATTTCCAATGTTATCATCAAGTCATTGTTCTAGTACTTTATGTATGCAAGTAGTCAAAAGAAGGCAGGTAAGGGTACTGACCTAACACCAAGACCAACTAGGCAAGGTAATAGTGGTTAGTGTGACAAGTAATTTGTGATTCACGAAATGTGCTTATTGTTTTGGTAATTTAAGTTTATGAAAACATGAAGGTTCTTGATTAATTGTTGACATATTGAATACTAATGATGACAAAGAAGGTAAGTCTTTAGAAAAAAGGTTGTATGCATGGAAGATTGAAGAATGAAAAGATGGGTTATTGATTGGGAGGGAGGGAGGGAGAGAGAGAGAGCTAATAATGCCAAGAATTATTGAGAGAGAGAGAAGATGGTGGAAAATTATTGAGAGAAAAAAAGTGGTTTTCATTTTGATGTGAAGAAAAGGAATGCTTATAGATAAGATAGAGAGAGAGAGAGAGAGAGAGACATGAGAGATAGAGATAGCCTGACGAAGGAAAATTATTGAGAGAGAAAAAGTTATTTTTTGATGTGCGGGAAAGGAGTGGTTAGAGGTAACTTTAATAATAGTTTTTAGAAAATTAAAAATATAAAATTGTAAAAAAAAGGTTTGTTTGGTTTAATTTTTTAAAAATTATTTTTTAAAAATTCAGTTATAAAAGAATATATTTTTAGATAATTATTTTTTATTGTTTTCTGTTCTCTGAATTCTTGAAAATCGTTTTTCGAGTTAGAAACCAAGTAAGCCTTTTTTTCTTTAATTACATTAACTCGTTTGTTTTTTTAATAATTAATTTTTGAATACTCTTAAGTCCACTTATTTTTAAATTTTATTGATATTATTTTTATTTGATTTTATAGTAGATCATATCATTACTATATAACTTATTAAATAGTGTTATACAGTAATGATATGACCTATTATAAAATAAAATATGTTTTCTTACAAGACTAGATATTATTAATTAATGACACGAATAATATATTATCATTTAGTAAAAAAAATAAAATTCATGGGCTTGAGTTCATTTTTATTTTTAAATTATTAAAAATAAAAATAAAAGTTTGACTTGCAAAACATGATTAGTATCACATATCAATGTAACATAACAAAACTGATCGTCGCAATCGTGAATTTTATTTTTTAAATATAAGGCGTAAACAATGAAACTCATGGAAATGGTGTGCATGGAACACAAGTAAATAACCCAGTTCAAAAAAGCAAGAGAAAGAAAAATTGGTTGAAGGTTTAAATATATGGGCGATGCCCAACATAATTTTATATTTTAATTTAGACATTTGTTGAAATTGTGAGGCCACGTCATTGAGGGGATGAAGTTCATCCTCCCTGAACAGACTCGAGCATTGTCCTTGCAACATATATTTAGATGTTTTAGATATTCATGACTTCTCTCTCTTAGATATTAATACGGTCGTTGTTAGGTGTCCTTGTTGTCCACTTGCGTACCTGTGCGTCGACCTTTGTAGGGTTCAGTCTACACGACTATTACATCAAGGCTTTGTGCTAATTGGTTTCGGCCTACGTGCCTTGATCCTTGTAAGGGCTAGTGGTACGGTGCTAGCAATACAGGGCTAGCAAAAGTTTGTTAGATCGCTAATCACATCAACAATTGTGTTGATGTGATTAGCAACAATATATTGCTATTTTTTAGTCACGGTATGAGATAATTGATATCTATTATTTTATTATTTTTTATTGGTACTTTTTTAATACATTTAATATTTTGACTAAAAAAAATTAAAAGCATATTTATTTTTTTTGTTTGTTTGTATTTTTTAAAACGATTACTTTCTCACAATTACATAAATAAAATAAAAAAAGACATTACATATTTTTTCATAATTAAATAAATAAAATAAAAAGACATTGCATATTTTCTCACAAATATAAATAAAATATTGTATTTCTTCATATTGTATGTTTGTCATGAATAAAATATTACTTTACAATTTTTTTTTCTTATATATTTGTTGACAAATTTTTTAAAAAAAAAAATTCAAAATCATAAAATAAAAAAAATTTACAATAAAATTAAATTACATATAAAAGGAAATAGTAAAGAAAAAAAAAAAAAAAAAAAAAAAAAAAGCCATTTCTAACAATATGATTTTTTGTTTTAAAAAATTCATATATATTTGTTGACAAATTTTGAAATCACAAATATTTATTTCAAAATAAAAAATAAAATAAAATAATCAAAATCATAAATTTATTTTTACAATAAAAATAAATTACATATAAAAAGAAATAGTAAAGAAAAAAACCAAAAAAAAAAAAACAAAAAAAGGGAAAACAGCCAAGCAGTTGTGGGCGAAAGAAAAAAAAAAAAACAAAACAAAACAAAAAAAAAAAAAGAAAGAAAAAAGGGAAAAGAGCCGTTGCTGAGGTGGGGCCTTGTTTGGCTCGCAATGTTATTATTAGCAGTTGTGATGTACTTTGCTAGTCAGCATCTTGATCCCATAAATTGTTAGTCTCATACCAATTCAAACACTACCAATTAATACACCCGAGCTAGCAATAAAGCTCTTGTACCGGTTGCTCTAAGAAAAACACTCCAATTCTCGATCAATTTGATTAATTTGTGCAGGTGATGGCCACGTACCATCATGTATGACTTGTACGTCCTTTTCTTATAACCATTTAAATCAAGTGCTTTCAATTATCAATAAGTATAAGTGTCGTCCTTGCACTCAGCGTACCTGTAACACTAGGCTTACAGAGTAGGGACTCTTAAAAGTTTAAGATCTTTAATATTTAAAATTGATAGTTCTCCACCGATCCTCATTAATTAGTCCAGTAAGATTATCTTAATGTAGTAAATTAAGAATAATTAGGTATTAAGTCTATGCAAGTCGTACGTTTTGTGGCAAATAGGTGTTGCATTTCCATGGCGGCCACCGGTGCCAATCATGATTTGACTGCACTTCAGCGGCAATATTTTATTGTTGTCGGTGACATGTAGAATGGAACTAGAACACAAATTACAGTAAATTCTCACAAAATATTAATTTTTGAGAGACCAGCCCCCTTAACTATTATTTTACCGATAATCACCCTCATATATCATGATAATTACTGTCATTTGTAACAGATTCATCAGTACAAATGACAAAGTGGATGGCTCCGCTGCAACTCAAGCGGGATCAACCCAAAATATCTGGAGTTCAGTTCGAAATTTTGTAAGCTTGGATAATGTTTTTCTAATTTTGATTTGGGCCTGGACTATATATGTTGAGCCCGAATTCAATTCAACCTGGGCTTGGGTTGCTATGGATGAAACCCGAAGCCCGATTAGAGTCCGAAAATATTATATATATTTATAATTATACTTAAGTTACAAAAGTGTATTAGCCAAGTTGATAGTGTGCATGGAATTTATATTTAAAGTCTTAAGTGTAGCATTAAATGATTTATTTTTAACACAAATTCTTTTGAGGTATTAAATGATTTATTTTTAACACAAATTCTTTTGAGGTGGGCTTAGTGCAGGCTTGGGCTGGACAAATTATGTATAGGCTTAAGGCGGGCTTGGGCTGAAGATTTTTTATATGGGCTTAACCCGAGATGAGTGCCAAGTCCGGCCGAATTGCATCCCTAGCTCCATGAGGGCTAGAACACCGGACTTTCCCTTTGGAGAGGAGATGTATATATTTGTTATTTAATCAAATTTGGTTTTTGGCATCAAAAAAAAAAAAAAAAATGAGGGAAGTACAAGAATTTAGATATGTGATTGAATTTTATTCACTGACAGAAGCAGACACAACGTATATAGTACGTTACTGATTGAGAGAAATCCTTTTACATCAATTGAGTATGTCTTTCTCTTGAAAGTTTATAAAAAACCATTAAGGTTTTACCCACCAAAAAAAATATAAAAAAAGTAAAATAAAATTAAAATCAGAACACGAATTGAAGTTCAGATGATGTGAAGTATAATAAACTCTAGGAGCAATAGTAATTTATTGATAGAGTTTCAAGTATGTGTCCATGCGAGTGTATTGAACCTCAGGATAGAGCTCTGAAGCTTCTTCTCCATCTTTCCCTATTTCGAAGTTTGTTAGACAGCCATCGTAGAAGACGTGATAGAAATGCCCCACTCCTACTTGGCCAGCAAAGTCCATACCTGCATTATACAACAAAGACACAAAGTGAAGTTAGATTAATACGTACAATCCATATATATATATATATATATATATATATATATATATATTTGTTTATTTTCATGTACTACCTTTCATGGATGCTAGGAAGTCTTGTGCAGAGATGGTGAACTTCTGTAGTTCTTTGTTTGTAAGTTTTTCCCACTTCTCGACTATCTGCCTTTGAGTAAGGATGTTCTCCGGTGGTCGAAGGTACAGTGTTTTGTTCAACATACGAGGATCGTCTATTGTTTTGATTGTGTATGTTGCTATATCATCTTCATCTAAAAAAGCCACTGCAAAGTGTAACACATATTAATATTCAACAAGAGTAGTGCAATTATGACCTTATATTTTGCTTATCCAAAATACGAATTATTAGACACATTAACACTAAGGTAGGATAAATTAACCAAACAGCCCTTAACTTATGTTATGAAAGGTAAAATTATATGTTCATTATACAGAAATGGAATTTGAAAATTTAAAAACTGTACCATCATTTGAGTTTTCTATTTGTACCTTTCACATTGCCATCTCCATACAGGTACACTTTGTCTTTGGGAGGAATGAGTGTGCCAAGTTGAGAGAGGTTACCCACAAAGTAACCAGCAAAGCAGTTAGCAGACACATAAGTGAAGGGTATTTTGGCTTCTTCAATTGCCTTCCTCACTCTCATCTTCTCCACAAATGTCACATTTCCTGGTTCTAGTGCATCTCTCATTCTTGATGGATCGATACCGAACTCCGAAGGCAAGAAACGCTTTTGAAAAAAAGAAAAAAAAACGAAAAAAAGAAAAAAAAAGCGAGAGATTAATTTAGATGAAAGTTTACAGTGAAAATATACATATACATATATATATATATATATATATATATATATATAATCTTGGAAACAAAGACATGATTCTTTACAAGCTTATGCAAATATTCACAAAACAAAAGTAAGCAATTAGTGTGTGCACTTTCTTATTTTAGGTTTGGTCGTGTGCTCTATGCTGCTTCATCATGCTACATTTTCTTCTCTGTTTGGAGAAGAATTACGTTAGTCCTCTGATCTAACTGGTGATAGTATATAGCTACATTAGTGGACAATGAGAGTTCAGATGTATCTAAAATGAAGGGTTTGCTTAGTTTGCAATTCTGAAAATAACTTTAAAAAATTTAAAACAGTTTTCAGAGAACAATAAAAGACAGTTTATCTGAAAATAGACTTTTTTATAGCTGAGTCTTCAGAAAACTGAACCAAATAGATTTTTTTTGTACAGTTTTCACTTTTCTGAAAACTAAAAATTGTTTTTAAAATTACAAACCAAGCAGACCCTAAGTTTCCAAAAACACGAGAGAGTTCGAAATCCCTTTGGGAGAATTTTTTTTTGTAATTATCAAGTGTATGTGAGACAGGAAGACTACATGTGTCTGGAATATTATAGGGTAATCTAAGAGAGCGGACATCACCATCATCGACCAAAACTATATATATACTGATATAAATGTTGACTATATATACATTTTTTTTTTGTTTTACCTTTTTTTGGGGTTGTCTTCTAGCTAGTTCTAGGAATGGGTTTGGTGTTCTTTCGTTCTGTTTGTTGATCCCTTGGACTTGCCAAGCATTATGAATACTATAAGCAATATATATAGTTGCACCAGCTTGAAAAGGCAAATTGGTTGTTGTTGTTTCTTTGTGGGGCCCTCTGTACAGTTTTTCCTTTGTTTTAATAAAATCTAGCTTACCAGAAAAGAAAAAAAAATATTTGTGGGTGTACCGAGTTTGTTGGCAATATATTATAGATTTATATATATAATAATAATAATAATAATAATAATAATAAGAGTGATGCTTTTAAAATCAAAAATTTAATTGGATATGAGAGACAAAACGGTCCCCAAATATGTAAAAGCAACGTTGCTGAATTAACTGTTTCGATTTTGAAAGCAACATTCATTTAATTATTATTTATTTACATTAAAGTGTCTTTTCTTTTTTTCTTGGGATGATCATGAAAGTGTCTTTCCACTTAAAGATTTGGTACAAAAGTAGAGGATGGGGATGTTATAATAATCCAGTAAAAATACGAATTACTCACACGGTCGGCTAGGGTTAGACGACAAAGAGGTCGCCTAGGGTCCTCAATTAAAATAAATAAAGGTTAGCCTCACCCGAATTCTTATTTATTATTTTAATATATATTCCCTCTTTCAAGACCCTCTTTTAAAATAAATAAGTTTAACATTAAGTAAGCTTCGTAATGTCATATTTTCTTCTTTACTACCACCCCATATATATATATATATATTTTATTATTTTATTTTATTTAGCTCGACAAAAAAATATAAACTAAGTTATTTGTGAAATTAAATAAAAAATACAAGAAAGAGATCAAACGCGCGCGCACAAATTTTATTTGATTCACCAAAACCAAGGCTACAATCAAAGATTGTAAGAATTTTCACTACGATGATAAAAAATAACAACGGATACAGAAAATTTAAAATAAATAAATACCCTCACACTAGGGACAACCTAACATATGCGAAAATTATCAAAATATCAAGTGTTACTACAAGTCATTTCACCGTATTCCACATTTTTTTAATTTGTCTACTAAAAAAATGTGGATTTGGAAGTAGAGAGATTAAATAGATTAGATATATTAATTTATTAAAAAAATAGTAAAAATACCAATACAAAATTATAATTAACATTTTTACATCTCAAAATTAAGAAGAATTATTATTAAATAAAAATTATTAATATAATTTTATGTTAATAAATTAAACATCATAAGGTCCTGGTCACTCCCAGAGATAAAACCTGGTGGGTTCTCTTTCTAATCAAGCGTGCACCATATGAAAAGAATGATAAAACTCCACTCCACCATATATATATATATATATATATTAGACATTTGAATTTGTGTTCGCTTAGAGATGTGTGCTTTGATATTCTCAAGGCTTCCTCAATTCTCTATGGCATTGGCAGAACCCGTCTCACACAGTCTTGGAGAAAGGTTGTCAGTATTTATACAATGCAGATATTTTTTAATTGTGTATATGTACTTAAAAAATTGAGCGTGCAAACTACAGTAATATTTACATTACTTGTGACAATTACTAATGAAAAGAATGTGTAAAATAGATAATATCTACATAATAGAGGTAAATCATAACAAATAGTATCGAATTCAATTTTTAACCGAAAATGAAAGAATATACACGTAAAGTACGAAATTTAGGCCACTGAAAATACTGGATCCCAAAAGATGGTGATTGTAATATCTCACCGTTTGTCGCTTTATTAAAAAGTTGTTATCATTTATATGTTAATGTCTATTATGTATGTTGGGAGGTAACTATTGAGAATATACTTTCATTATAATTGTATGTACTAATTCTTTACTAACTTCTGTTCCAAAAAAAGTGTCGTTTTTAGAGAATCGTGACAGTTCAATTTATGAGAGTCATGGTTCTCCAAAAGTGACACTTTTTATAGAACGGAGGGAATAATAAATAATGCACGGTAAATTGGCTTTATTTATAAAAGTTATATATATATATATATATATGACAATGAAACAAAAAGTGTTACATATATAAATGACAATGAAACAAAAAGTGAAGAGATTATTGAATTGCTAGAGAAGAAAAACACAAACTGTTATGTCACATTATTATTATTATTATTATTTTCAACTCAGTTTTTATAAAAACAATTTTAACATAAACAAATTTTCAAAAACTGAAGTAAACGTACATGCCTATAGATGCTTTACCACTAAAACTCATTGATAAGTACCTTGACATTTCCAGCTTCTTTAATGGCATCAACAAGCTTGAGCTGCAACAAAATGTTGTGACTCCGGAAATGCACCCCAGACATGGTGCAAATGACCACGTCGACCTTTTTCACCGCGTCCACAAGGCTCCGGTGATCGGAAAACGAGCCCTCGATAAGGTGAGCCCCGTGCTTCTTGAAGGACAATAAGATCTGTAACTTGTCCATGTCGAGGCCGATCTCGGGCCGTTGGAGGACATAGGTTTCATGTCCCTGTGCTAAGCTAGCCTTAACAATCCTACTGCCAATGTACCCGGTGCCTCCCACAACCAGAACCTTGCTCTTTGCCATAGTAATGTTATTTTTTCTAATGTGGCTGCTTCAAAGGTCAGAGAAACAGTAACTTATATAGAATTTTCGTATGCATATTTGTCCAATTTTTATTTTATTTTTTTCCATATTTGTCCAATTTTTATTTTATTTTTTTCAATATTTGTCCAACTTTATGTAGTATAAGTTACTCTGTGGTTGGTGTTTCTTGATTCTGAACAATAATATAATGAAATTTATTGAGTTGAATATATAAGGGAGTGGTTGATGTGTCATATATACATACATACATATATATATATATATATATATATATATATATATATATATATATATATCTCCACTATATGCAGTGCAAGTTACTCTATATATAGTTGGTGCTCTCTTTACAACAATAATGTCTAAAATCTAGGTTGGCCGGCCATGCTTAAATCTTCCTTCAAAAGTGTCGAGCCCTAATAGCCGCCGGGTCCTTTTTGAAAAACTCCAACCTCCTATCATTCACTTTAAAAACCAAAGAAAATACGGAGTACCTTGTTTTTTTTTCAAAGTGGATTAATTAATTAATTGGTATTAAATTGATTAGATTTACCTTATTTGATAAATTATTTTCTTAAATTGTTTCAAGACTAATAATATATTTTCTTCAATTTATAGATTTTGCAAATACAAGTCCGAATTATTTAATGAAATTCATAGTACCCTTCAATAGACTAGCCACAATTCTTATGAAATTTTGTAAAATTGACAATATTTTTGTCCGAAATTTGTTTTGCACTTTAGCATATTTTATGTTGAGATAGAACTCTCATACCTATTAGAAAAAGTTCTTTTTCCCATGTATATATATCTATAAAAGGAAAGTTGTAAAAGAAAGGAAAGAAATTTTGACCCAGACGTTGAAAAATCGCCAACATCACAAAACATCCAAAATAAAATTTAATTTGTGACATTTAACATTTTACCTACCTGTCCATAGAGGACTAGCTCCAAAAAAATGCAAATGACTGAGACATTTCTCATCTCAATATGTTTCTATATACTTCATATTTACCATATATAGATACGTATGCAAGTAAACAACCTTCTCAAAAACTATGCATAAGGTCAAAAATAGGGTAGGTGATAGAACTTTAGAAAAAACTTAGCAACTGGTCTTAAAAGTACTGATATCTGGTTCTATATATATATATATATATATATATATCACGGATGATGATTGTTAAATATGATTTAAGTGTAAAAAATATAATTGCTAAGAAGAACATAACAATCATATCTAATTGTCATTATTCTTCAAGTGCTACCAGTGAGTTAGAAAATTTCTCTACACCACGCATGATGATGATTAAATATAATTTAAGTGTAAAAAAGATAATTACAAAAAAATTATAATAATCAAATTTAACAGTCATCATATTTCATGTGAATAAATAGATTTCTTACTCTTGCTCAACAGTGTGCAAGAGATCGATCATTGCTGTTAGTGCTAAAGTTAAATTAGAGCTTGATTACGTTAACATAAATAAGGTAATACTAACCTTGAGATGTTTAGATTCTAAAAATGACATTCTAATCTGTAAGAACTTTGACACGCTAGATTGAACAACACTAAGCTCAGCTCAATTGAGCTCATCAATGACTTGATGGGGTGTACGATTGTTGGGACAAAATAGTTTCGGAATGGATTAACTAAAACAGTTAACTCCTACATGGATGCATGTCCTGTCAACTAAAACAGTTGAACAACATGACGGATGGTTGCTTTACTTTTCTGTATTATGAAGGATTTAAATATATACTTATGATGTCGTGATACGAGCTTGAGTATCCTGATCACGGTTAGGGTGCGTACATCGCCTAGGATTGATAACCAGGCCTGATGAAGTTTCCCTGGTTGTTCTACTCGGGTTGAGACGGATTATGTGGGCTGGTGAACGTTCTATAGTGTGTACTTATATCTATATGAACTACTTTAGCTATTGTTGAGCTATCTAGGATATATCTGCGTATCGAGTTTATGTATGGATTACACAAAAGGGCTGTTAATCTTAGCGTACATGATTAAAAAAAAAAAATTCATAATTTTGTTAGGTTAATATATATATTTATTTTTGATTAAAAAAAAACTCAATTTCATTGATTGACAAATTTGGAACAAATTACAAATTTTGATTCTAAAATCTTTTTTTTTTGGTGTAAATTTTTCCAAAATTTATGTTCTAGATATAATTCATAGGTACATACCAAAAAAATATCATTACTTAGCGAATATATAAATATTACGGTTAGGATAAAAAATTTCGAATTTCATGTTCTAGATATAATTCATATGTACATACCAAAAAAATATCATTACTTAGCGAATATAAAAATATTACGGTTAGGAAAATTTTTTGTGCTTTTACCCAATAAAAGAACTTTTGTCTTATAAGTAAAATATACAAGTGGGATATGTAGTACCACTGAGAAATTAAAGACACAATGCAAAAATATTTTGAATAACCTACTTGGAATAATGGTTTTTGTCAATTTAATTTCTTTCATCTTGTGTTTACTTTGAATTTAGAATTGGAGAAAGTATTAGTTTAATAAGAGTATTATTTTGTTTTCAAATAATAAAAAATCAGAAGACAGTTGAAATATATTCGTTGATATAAAAATATAATAAAATAAAAATAAAAAAGAAAGAGAGAGAGAGACGCACACATTTTAGGAAACCAAATTTTCAACATTCCTCTAAAAATGGTTTCTCTTTGTTGAAATTATCTTTATGAGAATAAGAGACACTATTGCTAATTAGGTAAGTTCTTCTTCACTCCTTACGTCTGTTTTTGCTCTTTTGTTTTGATTTTGTATATGCATATTGATTAAAATAGTCCAGCCAATTTTTCTGACTTATGTTAGAAAATAAATGCAAAGCTAGAAAATGAATTCTGACCTTAAAAAGTCAATTTTTAAGACTTCAGCAATCCAATCAGTTGAATCTGGGTAAGATCAGAAAATATTACAGTAGGTAGTATTTCCCAAGTACCCATAATCTAGCGTTAAAATTTTTGGGTCGGCTTCGGGTTGATCTGCCCAAATTATAACCCTATTCCTGATAGCTATTCAATAAAATAAATGAATATGAATGTAATTTGTGGACACTTATGAAGCACGGATACTCCTCCCAGAGGCCCCATATCAGTGTCGGATACTTTTCGGACACGACATCCGTGTCCGAGGCTCAGACACGTGTCCGATACTTTTGTAAAGTGTCCAAATATTATTTTTTATTGGACACACGTGTCCGAGGCTCGGACACACGGTCCGACACTTCCGTGAGACAAAATTTATTTTCTCTCACTTCTCTCTCAGTCTCTCCTCTTCTTCACTTATCTATCTTCATGAACAAGATATATATATATATATATATATATATATTTAAGTACATGAACAAAACTTTGTGAAAGACTGAAAGTATATATGTTTATTCATATACATATTTAGTTCATTATAGTTATGTCTCTTCTGCACATCTTTGTTTGGAATTTGGATCAACTTTATTTTTCATTTATTTTCTGTTTTGTCTTGTCTATATTTTTCTTATAATAGAGATGAAATTATTGAAATTGATTCTATTATTTGTTATTGTTTTATTTATCTATACAAGATTCTAATAATTATATTTTGAATATACAATTATATATATATATATATATATATATATATATATATATATAAATAATTTTATAGGCGTATCCCCGCCGTGTCCGTGTCCTATTTTTTTGAAATTTGTCGTGTCGCCGTATCCGTGTCGTGTCGTACCCGTATCCCGTATCCGTGTCCATGCTTCATAGATGGGCACGTATCGAGTCTCTAGTATATTATAAATTACATAATTCTTTTAAATGAAAATCACTCTCATGCTTTACTTTACGTATATTATTGCTTTTACGCTTTGCATATGTTTTTGCTCTCAATCTCATTATGTGTAACTTAGATTTTGTCATGTTCATATTTCAACTTTTGCATTCAGTCCCGCTCTCACACTCACTCTAAGTGGCAGACACAGAGGGGGGTTTGGGTGGGCTTGAGCCCCCCCCAAAAAAAAAAAATAGTATATTATGTTCAGCCCAAATTTTTTTTTTTTTTTTTTTAAAATTTAATAGTAGTTTTAATCCCTCCTTTTAACCCATTCAAAAAAAAAATTGCTTATGAAATTGTGTAATTAAATTTATGTTCAATACTAGTCCCTCCATTTGACAATGCCTGAATTCGCCCTTGCTCACTCTACATGACTGAATTCTATACTATATTAGTTATACTGTCCAAGAAAGTAACCAATTTTATTTTATTTTTTTATTTTCTATTTTTTTTTCCTTATTTTGGAGTGTTACTTTCTACATCTTCTAATTTAACTTTTAACCCTTCTTGCCTTATAAAAAAAATACAAAGTATTAACCATCGACTAAATATTCAATATTTTTTATATACTTCTCGGAATACTCAATATATATATTTAATATTTTTTATGTACTTCTCGTAATACTCAATATATATATAATGTCATCAAATCATTTGATTTTGTTATCAAGTTTAGCCAAATTAAAGACTCCAATACCGTGTTTGGTGGAAAGTAAGGGTTGAGAATGAATGAAAAAGAACAGATAGAACTTAGAAGAAACTTCACAAATAAAAGAGAGAGAGGATATTTTTTGTTTTTGAAAAGTTATTTATCACTTCAAAATCGAGCCGAGGAAAAGAAGGTAAAGTTGTCATGCAAATATGTAATACTAATTTTAATATTTAATTACTTACAAAATCAATTATTAAGTCTTAAAAAAATTCTCTCAACTCAACCGTGTAAAAACATAATATAATTAACATAAAAAAATGAGAAAAATACATTGTCTTTCTTATAAATGTTTCATTCATTATTTCTTGGCCTCTTCTGTTTATCAATTTTTCTTTTCGATAATCGAGGTATTCAGAACTTTTGACATGACTAATCCACATAATCCATGAAAAACACTTCCTTAAGAGATCGGGTAATGCTAGAACTATATTTACAATCATAACTTTTAAGAAATTATTTACACCTAAAAAAAATATATTTTAAAACTTGATGTTTTATGGCATAGGATTACTAACACCAAGTCTTCCCCAACTATCCCTCTACCCAAACAAAAAATCGAAATAAATGCTAACTGAAGGATTTGACGCAATTATTACAAGACCATGATGTCCAGTACATGTATAGGTAAGGTGTTGACTTGATTCCTAATTAGAATTGTTTATAGAATTTAATAAAACGAGATATACACCATTGCAGATTTAGCATGATCCTCCACCACATTCAATAAATAACAGTATATGGTGATGATGAGTCGATGACCGTCAACATTTTGACTATAAGGTTGATAAGGTTGATTTTCCTTATATTATTTGACGTTTCCAACAAAAGTTGAAATATATATGATAGGGTAAAGTGTAAAAAAATTTCTTCAATTATGTTTAAATTTATAAATAATCCTTTGAATTATATTTTATACATAAAATTTCCTAAATTATCACATTTAGTTACAAAATGCTCCATTATCTTACCTATTTTTCATTAAATGACCATAATACCCTTTCTTATTGAATTACACTTAATATATTTTTCTTGTTAAAATAAATTATGAAAAAAATTCTTACTAATTTAATGAAATTTTCTCAATTAAATTTGTATAAATTTGTCTTTAATTTTTTAAATTAATAATTTAAATAAAAAACTTAAATAGAAAATTTTGAAACAATTTAAGTAATTTCTTAATTTTCATGAATATATTGCATTAAAAAAAAGGTATTTTTTATTTACTTAATTTATTAATTTTTCATGAATATTGATTGAAAAAGAAGATATTTTTTTATACTAATTTTTTTAAAAGTGAGTATAATAAATTTTATTATAATAAGTTAATCATTTTAGAAAATGATAGCTACAAATTTATTTATTTATTTTTTATTTTTATAATCAATTGATACTAATTATAAAATCAAGATAAATGACTAAATGGTATAATTAATATTTAAATAAAAGAAAATATAATAAAAAATAATTTAATAAGAAATGACAAATTTAATAACAAAGGGTACACAAAATAGTCTTTTGTAATGGATTTATCCTTAATTGCAACAAACTAATAATTTAGGGGGGCAATCTTTAGTTCAGGGGAATTAGTTGCAAAAAAGTCAATAATTTAGGAGGGTTTTTTGTACTTTACCCTATATGATATGATATGATATGATATGATAGTCAAGTCATATTAGATTTTTTTTTTTTTTTTTTTTTTTTTTTTTTTTTTTTTTTTTTTTTGTGTGACCAATCTCACCTAATCTCCATCTAATTTCCTTTGACCATAGCTAGCTTTTTTCATCGAGTCATAATCGAATAATTAATTCCATTGAAATTGCTTACCAAACAAAAATGTGTTACAACATTGTGATGTCAAATTTTGACAAACCTCAAATTTTGGTAAGCAATTTGAATTGAATTAATTATTGATTACTTATTTGATTATGAATCTTCTAATTATGAAATGCAAGTTTGTCATTATGATCATTTCAAATGCTACAAATTAACTTTTTTTTTTGAACCAAATAAAAAGTGAAAGTAAAATAAAGTAGTAAATAAAAAATAAAAAAACAAATTTTTTTCATTGTGTAACTGATTAGCACGAAAATTTGTCATGAAAAATTGTCATTTTATGTTTAAATAGCTTGAAACTTAATATAGAAGAAATGACGTACGCTATTATAAGTTCATAAAACTTTCTCAATGAATCAAAATTTTGGTGTGTTTTTTGTAGTAAAATTTTATAGATAAATTAGGAGGTTATGAAAAATAATTTTTCCTAAAAATTTTCTTTTCATTCTAACTAGAATTTTTAAGTGCTCAAGAAATTTTCATTTTCTTTCATTTCCTGCTATTTTCATCTAATCAAACAAAACATTTATATTTTTGTCTAATCGAACAAAACATTTATATTTTTGATAGGCACATGTAAAAAACTATAATGTAAATTTTATTACTGAAAAACAGAGTGTGCGTATACATTATACAACAAGCCTTAATACACACAATTAAGACTATCAATGATTAAAAAAAAAAAAGGCAACAATTAATCAATAATCTTCCATAATTTGCAACCTCCAGTTAACCCTTTTTTGTTTTCTTGGGATCGAAATTCTTAGTCTTACTTTCTTTGGGCTTGTATTCTCACGGGCTAGTCTTGTTTGTTGGTTAGCCTGGCCGGGCTAGCTTGTTATGTACATTGTTCTATAAAAAAATAATAAATAATTTTGTTTAAATTTAAATTTTCAATCATTTCCAACATTAACTGTTTTGTTTCTTAGCTGATAAGTGTCATCTTTTGGCTTCTCTCAAAAATAAGAGAAAATTGAAGGAAAGAAAATAAAAGACTAACATTTTTAACGATAAAATTTATCCTTGTTTTATAAAAAATAAAACCTATAGAAAATAGTATGTTAATAAATTCATTAAAATAATTTATTTTTCTTATTTTTCTTTCTCCAACCATGATTAATAGTCTCTTTTTTTTCATTAATCAACCATATCTGGTACAGTGGTACTCCTTTCTTTTATTAACCAACATACATACATACATATATATATATAGCCACTCATCTTTTGATTAAAAAAAAAAAAAACACACACACACACACACATGTATATAGCCTAATTAATAGTCTTTTTCACAAGTCATTTCTAGGTGGTTGTAATTATTCAAATAACCTTCTTCAGTTGGAGACACGTGTCTCAATATGTCTCTTTCAAATAAAAGCAATCATATATTTTCAACAAAAAAATGTCTTGACAGTTTTATTTCTTTTCAAGAATTTATCTTCCACCCACCTGTCTTCTACCAATACTTCTCTTTCGTCCAGCTGCAATAATCTGCATGCTATTTCTTCAAGATTGGGCCACATCTCCTCCATCCATCTATTCATTTTATTTTAAAGCTTCATCATTCGTAATCTTATGTTTATATGTATATATTGTGTGTGTAACGTCAACAAGTTCATGCAACAAGTTATCTTTCAAAAAAAAAAAAGTTCATGCAACAAGTCAGATATTTAATTATTAATAATTCTCAGCTGACGAGTAAATATTAATCTATGGTGTAAACAATTGAACTCGCGCGTGGTAACGGTGTTCATGTAACTATAAAAAATTTTGTGCAATTTAAACAAGTTCATGACACGTTTCAGATATTTATTGATAATATTCAGATGACAAGTAATGTTAATTTATGGTTGAAACAAATCCTGGCAAAGGTGCTAATTAGTTAAACAATTAAAAACAATATACAAAAAGCACGCCCTTTTCCAGAATGAAATTATATTGTTAATATAGTGCGAAATTTTATGTCTGTGCAATGAAATGACACTGTTCAAATGATTATTATAGAAAAAAAAAAAATTAAAAAAAAAATGAAAATGAATTTATGATAATTGTAAATGATATATATCACGGTTTCTTAATTTTTTGTAATATTATTAATCTTATATATATATATATATATATATATATCCCGATAAGTAATTCATATGACTATTTTTGTTTGTACGACCTGAATTTTCAATTATTTATCCTAGAAGATTGATAAGATATTACTAGACCATAGTCTTTGATGATGAATTTACTTATTTATTAATTGTCTCTCAAAACATTGCTTTCTATAGTATATATTTAAAGATATATAATAATTACTCTCTATATTGACAAATGTGATTAATTTTTATATAAAATATTACTAATTAATTCAAGTTCATAAATTGTTAAACCATAAATGGATCGCCTCACCAAGTACAGCCAGCACAACATATATATATATATTATGGTCTTTGTTAGGTGTGTTTGTTCACTTAATTACACTTTGTAAAGAAAATTCCAGAAACATAAAATATGGATGTAAAGTTTATTAAATTACATAAATTTTAAGATCCAGAAGAAAAATAATAAATAAATAAAATTAGTCTACCTTGATATGCGCGTGGGACAAACCACACCACATATATAGACATTTCATTTCTTTTTGTAAATTCCTGTTTGTTAAGTTTGAATATATGGTTATTTTACCAATATTGCACGGATTTGTCAACTCACATACCAGCATTGGACAATATCGGTACAAAGATATTGTCGCTGGGCGAAGGACAATTACCCTATTGGTTGGTCCATGGTAAGATTGATTTTTTTTTTTTAGAGCAAGAATGTTAAGAATTAATAGTTAGAGAAGAAGAAGAGAGTGTAAGGTTCGAACCCGAATTCCCGAATACACAGAAAGCAACACAACCACTAGAGTAATAGGACACTTGCTCTTGGTATGATTGATGCACCACCACTTACTGATTGTCTTAATTTTAATGTATAATTAAATAGATCTCTTCGTAGCAGGCCATTGTTGACAGAAAAATTTACAATTAATGACATTGCAACATCGGCTAAGATATAGAGGTGTGAGGGGGTGGACTCCACACACTGACCTCACACATCCCTCTTATCTCTTAGTCCTGGATTGTGACAATATTGCTAATTGTACCATTAATGCTCCGTTGTGGACTTACCATGTATTAATTTGTTTAGCCTTGTCCCAGCCTGGCTGTTGTTTGGCTTTTGACTTTTGCTTGTAAATTTTCTTATGCATCAATATACTCCTCAATGCACAATTCCATTTTGATTGCAGTCACTTACTTACCGGAAAAATAATAAAAATATATAGAAAAATTGTCCAACTATATATAATGAATATATAGACTGCCTTAATTTTGAAGATAAGCAATCAATGTATTCATATCTTTACCAACAGCTAATTTATAGAAAAAGGTTGGCTGATAAGCAACTTCACACTGGTTAAAAGTAAACCAATGTGTAAAATTAAGAAAACAAGAGCATTTAAGTGTAAACACACGCGCACACAATCTCTATATATAAAGGGGTGGGAGATACATCTTTCTCCCATTCAAGAGACAAATCTTGAGAGAGAGAGAGAGAGAGAGAGAGAGAGATGGAAAAGAGCAAAGTACTGATTGTTGGGGGGACTGGGTACTTGGGGAAGAGGTTGGTGAATGCAAGTTTAGGGCAAGGACATGAAACATATGTTCTTCATCGAGCAGAGATTGGTGTGGACATTGAGAAGGTTCAAATGCTGTTGTCATTCAAGGCAAGAGGAGCGCGGCTCGTGGCCGGTTCCTTCAGTGACCATGGCAGCCTAGTTGATGCAGTGAAAAAGGTTGATGTTGTTATATGTGCAATTTCTGGCGTCCATATTCGCAGCCACCATATCCTACTGCAGCTTAAGCTCGTTGATGCAATCAAGGAGGCTGGAAATATTAAGGTAAATATATACATACACAAGGTAGCTATATATATATATATATACACACACACACACACACACACACATATATATACATGTGAGGGCCTGACATGCTTTTCAAATGCACTTCCTATATTTGTACTTCAACTTTGGGGGATTGCTTTGAACATCAAAAGAGCGCATTTTTATGAATTTTTTTTATTTTATTTATTTATTTTTTTTTTCAATATATAGCAATATGTTTACAATAAAGAATAGTAGTGACAGTGACACTGAAACTCAACTCCAACAAATTGAGTGTCAATTGCAGTGGAGTTTATTCGTGGTGGTCATGGCGCACATTGATTTTTTCAGTTGCATCAATCTGGCTCATCCAAATTGCATCCCTAAATTAATAAATAAGTAGTACTCAAATTGATATATATATAAATTAAGTATTTTAAATCGCAGAGGATAGTCTATTGGTACAGTCCTCATCTTAGGTTGGGAGTTTGAATCCCCTTATAACCATCTCAAAAAATATATATATATATATATATATATATGTGTGTGTATGTGATTGGTGGTGGATTATGGGGTGCTTCAAGAGACCCAATATAAGGATTTTTGACAAAAATAAAATATAACAATATAATATTTCTACCCCTAGGAAAAAAATCTATCAACAAAATTAACTAGGAGCAACTTCCAAAGATGCCTAGCTAGTTTGAATTGCTCCAGCCTCTTTGCAAAACTCTTGTTTTATGAATTCAAGAGAACCCTACTAGAAATCGGTGTACTAGTTAAATTCATTCTCTGAAAAACCAAAAATAAAAATAATCACTTTCCCCTTATCATCCTTTTGAAAAAAAAATAGAAAAAATAAAAAATAAATAAAACACAAAAATTAAAGAACATAATAATTCCTTATACACAGTTGTCAATGGATTTATTCTCATCTGGGGACATAAATAGCAGAATCTTTATCTGTATTTACTTATTTTTCTTTTTTAATGTTTATTTAGCATTTTTTTGGCTGACAACTAATCTCTCAGTTAATATGCATTTGGATCTTTAATATCTATAATTTCTATCCCTTATCACCCCTTTAATATATATATATATATATATATATAGAAAAAGAAAAAGCAAATGAAACACAAAAATGAAACAAAAAAATAATTCCGTCTACGCATGGTTGTCAATGGATTTATTCTCATCTGGGAATAAATAGCAGAATCTGTATTTATTTATTTTTCCTTTTTTTATATATTTATTTAGCATTTTTTTGGTTGACAACTAATCTCTCAGTTAATGCATGTGGATCCTTAATACGGAGTAACTATTGTTGATGGGTCTCCACTGATACTCATTAGTCCAATAAGATTATTTGAATGTAATTAAGTATAATTTGGTATTAATTAAGTCAATACATATAATAGGTTTTGTCGGCCGATGAGAGTTGCACAATTTTCATGGTGTCCGCTGTGCCAAGCATGATTTGATTGCACTGCAGAGGCAATGAATTTGTAAATATTACTCGTAATTTTTAAGAGATTACTGAATCAGAATCCCTTTATTTATTTTTGTTCAATAATTTTACATCGTTGAAAATAATTTTATATTGCACTGCAGAGACAATGAATTTGTAAATATTACTCGTAATTTTAAAGAGAATACTGAATCAGAATCCCTCTTATTTATTTTTGTTCAATAATTTTACTTCGTTGAAAATAATTTTATATCGTTAATACAACAATTACATAAATATATTAAATTTTTAATTTAAAATAAAATTATAATATTAGAACACGATGTACCAATATGTTA